>NC_090767.1:28110146-28182646 GCF_036898095.1 Palaemon carinicauda
TAACAATAATAACCATAATAATAATGATAATTTTGTTTTCATGTTCCAATCAAGAAGAATAGAGAATAATGCTTTCAAGAAAAAACTGAAGACTTTCTCGTTCTTTAAGTTCTTCGATAATGTGGATCTGACAATCAATGGGGAATATGGTGTGTGTGATACTCTTCAAGACTTAAGATTGTATATGACGAACATATCATAATGGTCCTGAAGATTGCAGGCTTCCCTTTTTTATAGAACCATTAGAAGTCCTTAAATTTGATTAAACGACACAAGAATAATACAGAGAGAGAGAGAGAGAGAGAGAGAGAGAGAGAGAGAGAGAGAGAGAGAGAGAGAGAGAGAGAGAGAGAGAATTTTATGAAATTATGAATCTCTGAAGATTTATTCTAATCGAACTCAACTGCTATGTATTTGTGCTTTTTCTATCAATATTGTATTAAATATTAATCATAATAGTTACTGATGACTATTCTAAGTAGTTATATTACCTACTATAACGAATAACTAATATGAGTTATCAAATAGATTACATTCATTCCTACACAATTATCAAAAAACATAAGTTCTCTTCATCGGTTTCGACGGACGAGAGGAGAGAGTTGCTTGAAGCGTCCTCGATTACAACTTTTAGATATCACTGCTTAGGAGCAATCAAACAGCTGAGCTGCCCAGCCCTGCACTCCTACAGGCTAACCTTACGGTGTAAGTTGTTTGACAGGTGGCCCGGCACAACTCCACCCTCCCCCACCACCCCCACCGAGGTCGCAGCTCCTCTGACTCCCTTAGCTCTCACTTTCCTCTCCATTTCCCAGCGTAACCCGAGGCAACGGCCGACCGTAGTCCGACACGCACCTGCCAAACTTATTATTTCCCTGTTTATCGAAGGAAAGTCATAAACCAGAGTGAGGAGCTATTTCAGGAAAAAGTATTTATTTCGTAAACACCTAGAGAGCTAAGCTAAGTGAATTATTTACAAATTTCACTAAAACCAGTGAAAATACATACTTCGTGTAATCTATTACATGTTCTTTATGCGTACTGTAATCTTAGACCCAGCCATGTAACCTGCAGATGGACCTACACATGCAATACTAAAAATGTATCCTTAAGTACATTTTACTTCTCATACTAGGTCTTTTCAACAGATTGGTATGGTAGGTATGAGTAGCTCCTTTCGGAGGACTCTTCCAGCGAAGAGAGGGATTCATCCAATCCTCTGCCAAGGGGTAGTCCCTTCAACAGCCACTATATAGCAATGTTCCAGGTTGATGGAAGGATCGCTGATGGCGGCGGCATATGGTAGATGCCTTTCCCATCCGTGAGAGAACTCCCCTCCGGGGGATCCCTCCAACAGGAATTGTGTTCAGCCATTCTCCACCATTGCCCTTCAGAGCATGCCTCGTCATCAGCAATCTTGTCTCGTTAGAAGACTCGTCTTGCTACTGACGTAGATCCTCAGAGATCCCACGGGAAATGGATTCATCCCTTCTCCTCCCTTGATCTTCGGGAACAGACCATCAGACTCATCTCGCCAGAAAGACTCGTCTTGCCCGGCAGACTTGTCTTGTCAGCAAGATTCATCTTACTTAACAGACTTGTCAAGCCCAGTCAACTTTATTGGCAACACCCGATGGGGATACGGAGGGAAGCCCTCAGCAACTCCAATAGCCACAAGTGAACATCTTTCACCAAGCAGTATCTTCGCCAGGACTTCACGCCTGGAGACTATCCAACTCCTTATCTCTCAGAGAGTGATGTCAGGATGCTAGAAAACTTAAAATCATTCATTCATTCATTCTCTCAGGAGTCCCTTCCCTACCCTAAAAGGTTGCAAAGAGAATGTCTGGATACTTGGATAGATCTTCGGCTTCGGCCATTCAGGCTAAGCGGATATGGAAGGGGTATCCCTCCCCTCGATACCACTATACCAGCATTAGGCTGTTCCTTGGTTACCTTCAGGAGGAAAGCTGTTGGCCAATGAAAGGCCACTGGTAGTCCTTGAGCCCCACCTTCAAACTGAAAGGGGACAGTAGCACTAGAGGCTCCAAATTGGCCAAAGAGCAATTGGTAGCCTACCCTCTTGTTTTGAAACCCAAACATAAGCCAGATCCCTTTGCCGTCAACAATGAAGTCCCAGGATGTTCAACAGAGGACTTTCTTCACTTCCTCCTGGAAAACAAAAAACCTTTAGCTCCTGATTTTCTCGATATAGCTGCTAAAAGAAAATTTATAGAAAAATATTAGTCCTCTACTACAAAAAGGCAATACTTTTCTTCTTGGAAAAGTGGGTGCAATCCGTGAAAGAACACAAGCTCTCTTCGATTGCAAACGACTTCTGTATACCATTTTTTATCTCACTACATGAACATGGTTTGGTTTCTATAACTATTTTTTCATGTAAATCAGCCCTGACCAGACGTATCGCTTACACTTTTGATATAGAACTCAACAGTGAAATTTTCAATTAGATCCTAAATTCTTGTGTTAAATTAGAACCAAATTCTCCCCTTAAACCCATCTCATGGTCATTGAATAAAGTTTTGCACTTAGCCTCCTAAGTAGACAACTACTCTGTTTAGTAGCAAAATCTTAATTAAGAAATCGATCTTTTCGCGTGCTGTGGCTTCGGCAAGATGGTGGCGCTGTCAGGTTATGAAGGCCAGATCGAATTCTCGGAATCTGGAGAAGTGAACCTATACTCAGATCCTGATTCTTGGCTAAAAATGAACTCTCCCAAAATGGTGGGCGCCCAGGAAGATCGTTCCAATAAAGGAGGATACTTATCTGTAAACTGTGGAATGCCTTAAAGCTTACTTGTCATTCGTTTGTTCGTGCAGATTGCCATGCCAATGACATGACACGGGCTCTTGCCGTTGGGCAGCCCGTAAGAGCATATCAATTTGCAAAGGGTGGTCTCTCGGAGAAGGCTGATACTACTGCATTAAAAATGCAAAGTGTGATCTTTACAAAGTTACTGGAACATACAAAAGGGCAGGATATTTTACTTTAAAGGGGATTTCTAGCATCTGACGTGGAATTGAGGGAAGTGACTCGGAGGAGAGATTCCTCTTTAGGTCCACGAAATGAAAGGTTAACAGACAGAGTCTGTCAGTCAGAGAAAAAGTAGTTATAGTAGCAAGTCCCAGTAAGTAGAAGAGACTGGGAGAGGAGAGAAGTTTTTTTCTTTAGTCAGAGAGAAAAGAAGTAGGTTTTAGCAAAGAGTTTATCCCTGCTTGATGGCTGGAAGCTAGAATTGTTGCAGTAACTGCATGAAGTTGGGGGTCATGGTTAAGGACAGGACTCTGGTAAGGATCTTGAAAGCGATAGGGATGAGGCCTTCCCAGGTTAATGACTCAAGTTGTTGAGTCAGGGTTTGAGGTGGGTTGGAGGACTTGGGTTGTGGAAGAGGTGCTGTTTTCGGCTGGTTGGTTGGTACAGGTACAGGAGCAGTGGTTGGCTGGCGTTGTCTTCTCTGGCAAGGAGGTCGCTGGTCCTTTTCTTTGGCTGTTATGAGGAGGAACTGATTTTCATCGCAGCTATCCTCCTTAGTCTTTCTGGGCAGCGCCTGTTCCAGGCATGGTGAGGCCTGGAGCAATTAGGGCACTTGGGGTTTTTTTCTTTTCCATCCTTGTGTGCCTGGATGCACAATTCAGTGCTGTGACTCTGGCTGCGTACTCCATAGGTGATGGGGCCTTTGCACTCCTTATGGTGGCCATATCGCTGGCAGCAGTAACATCTGAGGAGTTCTGGTGTGTATTCTTCTATGAGGAATGTCTCCCAGACTCCAAGATCCAGTTAAAAAGGCACTGTACCGATGAAGGTGGCTATCAACCTTCTGAATGGGACATCGTTCTTGCTCATGCAGTGCACTGCTTCGTCTATGTTGCTGCATGAGGTGGCGATGGAGATGGGCATGGTAATGGGGTAGCTGGCGATGACTGCTTTCCTCTGGATCAAGGCAGGGATCTGGCAGTTTCCTCGTCCTAGGGGATGATAATAAGGTCACCCTTATGGTTGGGACGAGCTGAAAGTTGCATGCAAGGCTTTGCAGCCATGGCAGCAACTGTGACGTAGGATATGGAGCTGTCGGTCTGGGTGAGCCTGAACTTCGCCGGTGGTTTCATGGGTTCAGGCTGTGGAGCTGGGATGCTGGCAGCAATGGCAGAGGCTTCATGAAGGAGATTTGTAAGGCAATCGACACAGTTACAATCCATTGGATGATCCCACTGAGTCTCAGCAGGTTCAGTCTCCATGGCATTGGAGGACTCAGGCGTTGAGGTTGGAGTGTATTATTTAATAAATTTATTATGCCCAAAGATGTCAAACAAAGTTACATATCGGCAGTTACATACAATACATCAGAAATCAACCGAAAAAAAATATTACAGCATTGAATCATCAGTATATCAGTTACAAAAATAACAAATATGAGATCATATTCCAATATCACAACAACTGCAACAGACAGTTTAACAGCCACCAAAGTGTGGATGACGAGTCAAAATTACATCTAGGTAGTCATCTTGGAGTGAATATTGACAGGTTTGAAGTAAATTTTTTCCTTGAGGTAACAGATTACTGACAGTGGGGCAATGAAGGCAGTAGTGTTCAAGGCTATTGGCATTAGCAAGGTTGCACAGTTTACATGCGGTGTAGTGGGGTATATCTAGTGTCTGTCCAACCTGCCACACAGAACGATATCCCAACCTTATCTTGGCATTAACGACATTATGCCTACGCACCATGAGCACACGTCACCGGTACTTGTGACGGCTCTGCAGAAAGTTATCATGATTTTGTATGGAAACACCAGTGCCCCTCTCTGCATCCTTACGCTGTACTGTACAGGCTATGTTTAAGGCAGCGAAGTGAGGGCTCAACATTTCTGTCATCAAGGTCCAGCATGAAGGCAGCTTTAGCAAGACTGTCCACTATGTCATTCCCAGCAAGCCCAATATGGGAGGGCCTCCACATGAAGGACAAGACAAGCGAAGCATTGTAAGCAGCAGCGAGTTGACACAATATGTCTCACACAACATGGCCACAGCTGGGCCTAGAAGATGTTAGTGCCTGGAGTGTAGATTTGGAGTCACAGATCACCAATCCATTCACATTTCTTCTAACAAGTAGAGTTACTGCATTCCATATACCTTGAAGTTCGCAATAAGTGGAACTGGATGAGTTTGGCAACCTGCGACCATGCCACCCACCCTCAGGAGATTCTAAAGTGGGGGAGAACATAACACATGCTGCACTTCCATCTGCCTGTACTAAGCCATCAACGTAGATGTGGTGTCCTGCAGGAACTGAAATTGACACTTTGGATATTATTTCCAAAGCCAGCTGCTTCTGTAGACTGGTATGGGCATCTTTAGAGGTTGGTGTGAAAGTGACAGCAGGAATAGGAACCCACCATGGTGGCAAATCTTGGATGAATGCTTGCTCAGGTACATCGATATCAAGGTGTCGAATATTTTCACATACTGCCCTAACTAGGTTATGGCCCCCTGGCCGGAGTTGAGGTCTTGGTGCATCTTCGTCAAGTGATGCTCTGAGGACAGCAGAGAAGGTTGGAGTAAATTGTGGAGAGTGTAGACATTTAACAGAAAACAAAGTTACATTAGCATAAATTCTCTCTATTAATGGAGGTAACATGAGTTCGGTCTGCATGTTGACGACTATCAGAGTGGAAGGAGGGCATCCTAAGATAAACCTCATTACTCTATTTTGGAACAGTTCTAGAGGTTGTAACGCCTGTCTGGGTAATTGAATTAAAACAGGATATAAATAGTCAACAACTGACCTTAGGGAGAGGATATAGAGGGTTTTAGCCACGGGGATAGATATAAATGTGGCCCTGGTGGCAAGCCCCTTGATGGGAGTGAAGTGAGGCTCCAGTCGATCAAGAAGGTTTTTCACCTTGGGATGGATGCGTTGTCGTGCAGTGATCCTGACTGGTGCACCTAGATATGTATTCTGTGTGCAGTGAGGTATAATATTCCCACCCATAATGAACACTGGCAGGTCTCAGAGATTCCGCGCAGGGAAGATTCTGCTTTTTTCTTGGGAGAGTATGAGGCCACAGAAGGTACAGGACCTGTAGAAGTCTTAAAGGACACGCTGAAGGTCTCAAGGGGTAGAGGAGTGGATGCAGACATCATCAGCATAGCAGGTTACAGTGGTTCCAGGGATAGCAGAGAGGAGAGACAGTACACGGTGCATAAGTACATAAAAAATAAATGGGTTCAATACACTGCCCAGGGGTGTGCCAAGCTCAAAATTTTCATAGGAGCTACATGCATCCTTAAAGAAAACACGTGATTTTCTGTTACTAAGATAACCGTTTATCCACTTCAGAAGGTTTCCTCTGACACCAAATTCAACAAGCTGATCAGGAATTATATCCCCGTTGGCTATATCAAAAGTACTTTTGAGGTCAAGGAAGGCAACTACAATGTTGGAGGACAATCTGGAGTAGAGTTCAGCTAAGCAGAGATAAGTCCTCCTCTGTGGAAGAAAGCCATACAAATGGGGAGAAAGTTTTTCTTGTAACCGGTACATTAGCCTGGTTAGTAATATACGCTCGAACACTTTACATGAGGTGAGGATGATAGGCCGGTATTTATCAGTTCCAGGCTTTGGGATAGGAATAATTGTGCTAATGATTCAGGCAGCAGGTACATATCCATGTTGGTAGCAAAGATTATACAATTGTAGAAGAGGATTTCCAGGAACCTTTTGGAGGAGACGAAGCACTTGATAAGTAAGGCCATCCTCTCCAGGAGCAGAATTTCTATTTCCCATAACAGCACGTCGCAGCTCATCTTTGGTGATCAGCTCTTTGTCCTCCTCGTCTGATTCCAATAATGCAGCCATCAGAAGAAGGTTGCGTAAATTGCTCTGGGAAGAAAGTGTGTCTTGGATTTGTACAGGGAGATTACTGGACCTGACTGGGTTAATCAAGTAGTGATGAGATCCCGGGCATATGGTTGTGGACTCTGCATATGTGGTTTTTTTCTTGACAGTCCTTTTGATGATATGCCACATGGTCCCAACGCTGGTCTGGTGGTTAATTAGGTCAGTGTATTTATATCATGACTCAGTGGAGACACACTTCTGGAGAGCAACTAAATCATCCCTAGCCTGCTGATATTGAAGTAGATTATTAGGTGTCGATTGTGTCTGAAAGGCAAGGCCAGCATCGGCCGCAACTCTCTCTGCTTGCTTAATGCATTGATCCAAGGTCCAAGCATGGGCAACAAGATGACTTTTAATATGAAGTCTGGCAATATATAGTTGCTAGAAGTCATGGGTAACTTTTTTTCGAAGAATTATACAGGTGTTCGGGAGAGTGTTTATCAAAGGTAGGTAGGACAGAGGAGATATATGAAACATATGTTGGGCAGTACTTGGGTGAAATGGTGATGCGGGTACAATGATAGGGGTCACTTGGATGAGTGTATTGCGTACTGTAGACATAAGGCAACATGGTCAGAAAAGAGCGAGGGAACAGAATGACAGAATACATATGATGCCACGAGCCCAGATGAAATGATATGATCGAGAGTCCCCCAACCGGATGTGTGTGGCACCACCTGTATCCCAACGGGTTAAATGGTGATGATGGATGTAGTTGAGCAGAGGAACTCCACTGCGGTTTGGAATCGGAGAGACATCACCTAGATCTGGGTGTCTGGCATTGAAATCACCCATGTAGATCATGCCAAGGTTTGTAGGTGTAGGATGTGCTGAGAGGTTAATTAAGCTTGGGGCAGATTAAACATTGCACAATCGATTATGACCATCACCTATCTTAACCTGAAAAAGTTGGAAGGTCATGTTAATATCTGCTGATGAGCGAAGGAGATGATGAGGGAGAGTAGAGTGGATGTAAGTAATAAGATCATTCCTGACATGATGTACATATGAAACATAACCGGAGAGTGTAGGAGCTTCATCAACGAGGGAGCAACGCCAGGGAAGGCTTCTTGAATAAATATTACTTGTGGGTGATGGCAATAAACATATGTCCTGAGTGCAGCGAGTCTGGAGTATTGTCTAATTCTAAGGGCATTCCATGAAAGGACAAGTAGTTGCATGAGTCTAGCGAAGTTTACCCTTAACGCTGCGAGAGACAGGACGAGCATGTACCAGAGAAGCACCACTGTTAGATGGTGCCCCAAGTGTAGGAGGCTGAGCTGGCAGGAGGCCACTGACCCTATCAAGACAAGAGGCAACAGTATCTAGCTTCTCAGTAAGTGAAGCAACAGAGGTTATGAGAACTTGTTGTGCCTTGAGTAGTGTGACGAGGTTACTTGCAGTGGTAGCCTGCTGAACGCTCAAGCTATCGAAGCGTGCATCAATTGCATCAAAACGTGTAGTTAGTGCTGTACAGTGTGATTCCAAGGCAGCAACTGCCTTACGAAGTTTTGAAATTTCCGCTGATTCAGGAGGGCATAACGAGAAGGTTGACACTGGTTGTGGTGGTGGTGTCAGTGGAAGTGACTGCGTGGTAGCGCGCAACCGTCTGGAACATCCATGCCAAACATTAACTCCTGCTTCACCACAACGAGGACATTTCCAATGCACAGTCTCTGAAGTTGATGATGATTCGGACAATGAGGTGGAAGCATCAGTAACAGGTTTACGGTATGGACAGGTGCGTGTGGAATGGGCTGCAGCACACCAGGCACACTTAAGTGAGGTCCAACAATATCGATAGATGTGGGCAGTACTCCAGCAGTTGAAACAGTTGGGCTGATCATCCTTCACACTGCATAATTCATAAGGAGGGAGGCAAAGGAGGAAGGAAAACTCATGAACAGATGGTGGTGGTTCTAGTAGACTCCTATGTGATGACAATGTGATTAGTAGGGTTCCCATTTTGAAGAAATCTTCGTGCACTGTATACAGCAGGCAGTTCCTTAGCAAGGTTAGGGTCTTCTTCAATAGGGTAAGAAGTAATGAGATTTGTTAAATACTTACGGGGTCTGTCTATTGAATCTTGAATATCCAGGTTTATGGACAGAAATTCGCCACACTTCACCCTGCCAATGATGTCCTCACGACTCCTTGCAATATATACAAATTTAGATGCGATAGCTGACATTTTCACCTCTACCAGCTCCTTATCAAGATTGCAGGTTTTGTTTACTTCAGTCAGCCATCGTAGTTTAGTGTAAGTGCTCTAATTTTGTTTGAAGACAAACTTTGCATATTCATCACGGAAGCAAAAGCTGGGATAGCAGAGGAAGCATGTCGTGTTGGGGGATGAGGCAGAATGACATCACTCTTTTGTCTAGTGAAAGACTCTTGACATTTGGAAGTTTTAGCAGCAGGAGACTGTGCAGCACTGCTGGTATCTGACCCATAATCCACTGGGCGCTTCATGGGGGTATTAGTAACAGTACTGGAGGGCTTATGAAGAAGAGAATGTGTGATTGGTAGCCAATGAGTCATATTTAAATCTTCATCATCAGTCAGGTGTAGATCATTTTCAACTTCAGAAACAAAGGCTGGTCCAGAGTAATCCATTATTAGTGAAACAGCAGCCATTTCACGTCACACATACATTGGGCATGCGCGAACTGAGGCGCCGCCGACCGAGTGGGTATGCCACGAGGTATGAGTTTTTATATCGTAACTACAGACTAGTATAAACGTCCTATGTACACACTTTTGTTACTAAAATGGTCACTGCATCTTACTGTAACTTATATGATACGGTGAAATGTGTAGTATTGGTAGAACTTGCACAAAAACTTATTATATAGAGAGCTCATATCACGGCGTGTTTACAGAACGAGGGCCTCAGTCTAATCGCGGAGTGTGGACTGCAACTGCAAATGTCTGCTGTGGAGTTGAAGGGACTGACAAGGACAAGGCTGAGCTCTCAGTCCTTCGAGTCACTGAAGGTGATGGTGGGAGTACTACTGGAACTGGAGAAGGGCGTTCAGGGATCTTCCTTCTTTCGGGAGGGGGAGGGGTAGTCTCCGAGTTAGCTTTCAAGGTCCTGTAGTGGTTTAGGACCTCTATAGAGGTGATTTTGCACCCTTTGCAGCTGCATCTAACATGTTGAGTAGACAGTGTTTTGTCGTCAACATCGGTGGTTCTGAGGCCTACTGTAGTGAATATGTGCACTCTCCGTTTCTGGTAGGCGTTGCAGCAGTCACAGTCACAGGAAGGGTCATCGTAGCGATCTCTGCAGTGGCGGTCGTCTTCAGGATAAAGGGTCCATGCCCAATCTCCGAGATGGAAGACAGACATGGGTGGCAAAACTATACGGAGATCGCACTGAATATTACAGTTTGAGCAAATCAGCGAGAGAGTTGTTGTCGGCATGAGTGCTTGCCTGTAAAGGACTGAGTCCTTTAAAAGTGGACAACTCTTTAAACAGCTGAGGTCCAAACTCACTTATTTTATATGAATGGCTGACCCAGATAATATGCCATTGTACCATGACACTAGTAAAGTAGCCTCTTCCTTAAACTTTTTCCAATATATGTCCTTTGAAGGCTTACAAGCTAACACAGAATGAAAATCATGAAAGGTCTTTTTTCAAACGTTTCTTGTAACAATTGGATGAGATTAAACACTTTGTTGTGACAGCTCGTACTATGATTAACCCAGCTGCTTATTGTTTCACATGGTCTCTTAGTGGCTGTTTATTATCCCTTTTACCCCCAATGGACGTACTGGTACGTTTCATAAAACTCATATGCAAATATAAAATTCAAATTACATAATTATTTATGTTTTCTTATAAATTTGTATCAAATTAGTTTATTATGACATAAAATGAAAATATCTTACATAAACTATTAGGTTCTTCAGCTTATTTAGAAAGAAAGTGATATGGATCTCTGAAACCATTTGACTATACACTTAATGCGATCTATACATTGTCAGCATCACACATTTCATTTTTGAAGGAGACTAAACTCTCTTTTTTATTTTTTAGTTACTGAATCTCTCACCATCACCACCCTCCTTCCATTGTTTAAATTAATTCAGGGTATATTAATAGGAACACTAAGCAAAGATGACATTCCAGTTCGACGCCTCATTGCCACCTTCATCGGTCCGGTTCCCTCCAAACGGGATCTAGGAGTCTGGGGAACTTTCCCCATTGAAGAATATACACCTGAGCCCCTCGATGCTATAGATGCCAACACTTTGGACATCACAAAGAAGAATGCAGAGGCCCCATCATCTGCGGTGTCTGCAGCCAGCGACATTGCACAGAAGTGTGCTTTAAGGCCCACAAAGAAGGACGACACACCACATCTAAGTGCCTCAATTGTTCCAGGCCACATCATGCTTGGAATAAGCGCTGCCCAGAACGTCTCAAGAGGATAGCAGCTATGAAGAATACATCCTCTCCAAACCAAAACAAACCAGCTCCAACCAAACCACCGAAAGGCCAGAGAAGACAGCGCCAGCAAGCTACTGCTCCTGCACTTGCACCTGCAACTGCTCCTCATAAGGACCAGCAACGACCTGCAACTGCTCCTCATAAGGACCAGCACTGAACTGCAACTTCTCCTCGTGAGGACCAGCACTGACCAGCAACTGTTCCTCATAAGGATCAGCACCGACCTGCAACTGCTCCTCATAAGGACCAGCAACGACCCTCATCCTCATTCCCTTCCCAAACCTTGGCTCAAGAAATTGAGTCTCTCACCTTGCAAGATCTCATACCTATCGCCTTCCAGATCTTTACCAGAATCCTTTCCTTATTCTCAACCCCCACCTTCCTGCAACTCCTGCAACAGTTCCAGTTCCCAGCCCCAGAGCAGGGATAAGCCTCTTTGCTTAAACCTACTCCTTTTCTCTCCTACTGCAAAATCCTTCTCTCCTCTCCCAGTCTCTCCTATTTACTGGGATTTGCTGCTATCAATACTTTTTCTCTAACTAAAACTTTTCTTTCGTGGACCTAAAAAGAAGTCCACTTTTTCGGGTTACTTTCTGCCCCTTTCCATGTCTTGTCAAATCCCTCCTTCATCCCTCATCCTGCATCCTTTTTCCTGTTCCAAACTCTTTCAAATCCAACCTTTCCTTTTTAATACACCAATTTTTGCTCATTTTGGAGTTCTCATTCCAAATTGCTACAGGCATGGCAATCGTCACCAACCAACCAACCAACCATATTCTTGAACAACAAATACTATTTTTGGGCTCAAGCTATGTCGTCCTGATGGAAGGTTCCTTCAGTAGCTTCCCAAGGATATATATGACTACAGTAGATATTCCCAGAGAATTAAGTAAAGGTTTCACAGAATTCTAACTTCTGGTGCTAGTATCCATATGGTTTCCCTTTAAGATATCTTATAATAACAGAGGACGTATGCTTGACACGCCACATAGCTATCTGCACCCCACATAGCATTTATGCTTCGAGGGGGAAGTTAGTGGCAAGTTATGGGAGGTTAACTCACTGTTCTACGCAGCACTAAGCAGCAGGTTTAAGCACACTACCTGCGCCTACCACATACCTTTTAAGCTAGTGCACCTGCTTTGCATAGTGTTTGAAAAACACTCTGGAGGACTTCTAGCCTGTGAAAGAGCGAAGACTTTTGAAGTCCATGGACTAGAAGAAATTTAGGGAAGAGGCGAATTTCCTGGGATCATGACCTGCGGGTGTACTGTCAGGATCCGCTCTGCGAATAAAGTAGGTGATCTTCGCCTTTAATTGTTTGAGTGACAAGTCTGATCCTAGGGTTTCTCCTTTAAAGAGCTGTCCTCTACCAAAGTCTGAAGTTCTTCGAAGATAGACCTTTTACTCTCCACTGGACATAGAGAGACATCTTCCTTCAGAGGGCAGATTCTCCAGGGACCCCACCTTTTAGTGGGTAGCTCGTTCTTGGCGAGAAACGTTGGATCAGGAAAGAGGGTAAGCTTGCCTGTTTCAACGAACTGTATTTGGCCCTCTTCTCTTCATAATGCTACAATTTCACGGACTCGTGCTCCCGAGATGAGAGCAAATAGGAAAATCACTTTTTGAGTCAAATCTTTCAGAGGGCAAGACTCGTTGTCCAAACTTGAGGCAAAGTGGAGCACCTTATCAATAGACCAAGAGATGGGTCTCGGTGGGGGTGCGGGCCTGAGTCTAGCGCATACCTTTGGCAGCTTGTTAAAGCTGTCATCGGACAGGTCTATCTGGAAGGCATATATTAATGGTCTTGTCAAGGCCGATTTGCAGGTGGAAATCGTGTTGGCCGCCAGGCTTTGTCCATGAAGGTGAATGAAGGACAGACAAAAGTCTATAGAGATTTCTGTAGGATTTTTAGCCTTGACAAAGGACACCCACTTCTTCCAGGCTGACTCGTATTGCCTTCTGGTAGATTTTGTTTTCTATTCATCTAAGAAGTCCAAGCATTTCTTCAAGATCCCAAACCTCTTCTTGATGGCTAGGGAGAGAAAATCATGAGATGAAGGTCTCAAGTTTTTCTTGATGAAGCGAAGACAGTCGACTTCTGACCTTGCTGGGAGAGAACTGGGTTCGGCAAGGGAATTAGCTTGCGTTGTAACTCCAGGATCAATGGGAACCAGTTGCTCCGGGGCCATTTGGGTGCCACTAGGGCTGCTGTTCCTTGGAAGGTTCTCAGCTTGTAGAGGACTTTCAACAGAAGGTTGGGTGGAGGGAATAGGTAGATCTTGGACCATCTGTTCCAATCCAGGGACACGGCGTCCACCGCCTTCGCTAGGGGGTCCTCGTATGGAGCCACGTAACGAGGAAGTTTCTTGTTGTCGCTCATTGCGAAGAGTTCGATTTGCAGTTCCGGGACTTGAAGGGAGATGAAGGAGAATGAGTCTGCATCTAGGGACCAATCTTACTCTATCGGGGTTGTCCTGGATAGAGCATCCGCCGTCACGTTGCAGAATCCTTGTAGGTGAACTGCTGAGAGGTGCCATCTTTTCTTGTCCGCCAAGCGGAAGATGGGTAGCAACACTTGGTTGAGTTGGGGCGATCTTGAGCCCTGACGGTTGAGACATCTGACCACAACGTCGCTGTCCAGAGTTAGACGGATGTGAACTGAGGGACGTGGAGACAACCTCTTCAGAGTGAGAAGGACAGCCATGGCCTCCAAGATGTTGATGTGAAACGTCTTGAATAGGGGAGACCATGTTCCTTGAACTTGCCGTTGATGGGAGTGACCCCCTATCCTTCTAGCGATGCAACCGTGTGGATAACGACCGATGGAGGCGGTTGTTGAAGAGGTACTGCTCTTTTCAGGTTCTTTGCCTCCGACCATGGCTTTAAGAGTGAGCGAAGCCTGGTTGGCAGAGGTCTCTTGAGATCTCTTCGAGTGATGGATGTGTATCTTCTCCAGACTCCCGATACATCCTTTAGCTGTGCTCGTAGCACTGGGTCTGTCATTGACGCGAACTGGAGGGAGCCGAGCACCCTTTCTTGTTGTCGACTTGAAATCCTTTTGGATTTTAGGAGTCTCTTGACAGATCCCGCTATTTCCTTTCTTTTCTCCAGAGGGATGGAAAGGCGGTGTGACTGAAGGTTCCAATGGATTCCTAACCATTGGAACTTCTGAGCTGGAGAAAGTCGAGACTTTTTGGTGTTGATCTTGAAACCCAGATGTTCCAGGAACTTGGTCACCTTTCTGGAAGCTTGCAAGCATTCTTCTGAGGATGCGGCCTATACCAGCCAATCGTCCAGGTAGGCCATCACCTGGAGCCTTGTAAGCGCAGCTATTGGACAGTCGTTTCTGCGAGCTTCGTGAAGATCCTTGGGGCTATGTTGAATCCGAAGGGCATAGCTCTGAAAGCGTACTGCCTTCTTTGAAGCCTGAATCCTAGGTAGGAAGAGGCCTGGCGATTCATTGGAATGTGCCAGTAGGCGTCCGCAAAGTCTATTGAAACTGTGTATGCCTTTGGAGGCAGCAGGGCTCTTATGTGCTGAAGAGTCCGCATTTTGAATTTGTTGTTCACTATGAACTTGTTGAGAGGGGACAAGTCCAGAATGACTCTAAATTTGTCAGAGTCTTTCTTGGGAACACAGAATAGTCTTCCTTGGAACCTAGTGGACTTTACCCTCTTGATCACCTTCTTGTTCAAGAGTTCTTGGACGTATTCTTCCAGGACGGGGGTGGAGTGTTGGAAAAATTGGTGGAAGGTTGGAGGTGGTGTTACCCAGCTCCACCCTAGTCCATTCTTGATGATGCTGTGAGCCCAAGGATCGAAGGGCCAACGATCCTCAAAGAGACGGAGTCTTCCTCCCACCGGAAGCACTTCATTGCTTCTGGGTTCCCGAGGGTTTGCCATCTTGGCCGCCTACTCCCTTTCCTCCTCTCCCTCTGGATGGACGTCGAGAGGAGTCTTTGCAGGAGCCTCTACCTTTGGGACGAAAGGTAGTAGACTGTCTTTCGTAGGCTAGTGAGAAGACTGGTGACTGAGTCACCACAGGCTGGGGGACCAGCTGAAAAGTCTGTTGGGGCTGAGCCACCAACTGGGGAGCAGCGGAAGTTGGAAACTGGCTCTTGGCCTGCCGCTGCTGGGGTCTAAGCTTCTTCGTTTTCTTCTTAGGTTGGGGGCCCTCATCCTGAGAAGATTGCCTCTTCTTAGACATGCCCCACCTGTGGAGAAGGTTCCTATTCTCCATGGCGGCTCTGTCGACGATCTTTCCCCAAAATGTTGGAGGAAATCAGTTTCCGGGGTTCGTGTTTAACCGTGGCATCCACAAACACGAATTCTCTTAAGGCTTTCCGGGCCCTGATGAAGCTAGAGAAGTCCTTCATCGGGGTGACGAGATGGGTCTTAGCCAAGACCATGTAAAAGCCTGGGGTCGGTGTGTCCCCGGCCATCGTCTCCATTTGGACCTGAAGAGAGAGGGAGGCAGCCAGCCTCTCCTTTGTGTCCTGCTCCCGACGCAGAAGGTACTCGGAGAGCTTGGGGAGGTTCTCATTGAACTGCCGTCCAGCGATGTCAGCCTCAAACTTTCCCATCGAGAAAGTTAACTGGATGTCTTTCCAGTTCTTGTCGTCGGGCGGTAGGGCGAGGGAGAGAGGCCTACATTCTTCTAGTGAAGGGCAGGGTTTCCCTTCCTCCACCGCCTTCAACACTGCCAAAAGGGATTTGTTGGCAAAGGAGAAGACCATGGTGGCAGGAGCAAGAAAGGACGGGTGTTTCTTGCTTAAGGCCGGCACCTTGGAGTTGGTGTAGCCCTTACTCTTGAGGCAGCCGGCCAGAAGAGATTGAGCCTTTGAGTGGTCGAAGATGATGACCTCCTTAGGCTCGGTATCCTCCTTGGAAACTGGCTCGGACTTAAGAAGGATGTAACAGTCCGGATATGCTTCGAAACTAGGCAAAAACTCGACCTCTTCAAGGGGGACGGCGCCTAACTTATTGTTGATGAAGATGCGTCCACTCGTGATCGGCATGTGTTCTGCATGCCTCCATGGGTTGGTCACTGAGCAAGGGGGAAGCTCCTTAACGGTGAGCTTCCTCGGGGTCTGTTTCGACAGATCAAGGATCTCCCTCTTAAAGTCTTCGTCCCTCTGGTGAAGCCTTTCGTCCAGGAGTGCCACCAAGGCCTGGAGGTTATCCTGGGTTTCCACATTCGCTGGTACAGGAGAGGAAGAAGTAGAGGGGACAGGTTACGAAATTGAACGGAAGAAACAGGGGGTGCGGGCGCCATCACCCTCAGAGTCAGGAGCCTCCGTATGCTCCTCCTCTTCTCGACCCTCAGCCATCAGGGTCCTTTCGGTGGTGTCAGACACTTCCGACATCCGTTCCACCTCATCAAGATGGAAGTCTTGAAGTGCGTCCGATTCGTCTGGTTCAACCGTCAGCTGGACGCAGGGTATCTCTGGTTTAGGGATAACAGCATCCGCAGATGCCTTGGGAAAGAGCAGAGCTCTCATCTTCTCATTCCATTTGCGTAGTTTCTCCCGAGCGTTGTCCCAGGCCTCCGCAGATAGAGGGTCCTCGAACGCTTCATGGAGCAGGTCTTTGCATACCGTGCAAACCTCTGGGTCCCAATACGGGGAGTTCCTTGGGCAACGGAACAGCTGGCGTGGGTTCGGCACGCCAGGTGGCCATAAAAGTCTGTGCGCCGAACGCTGCAGATGGCGCTCTCACAGCGAATGTACTCCTCCTGTAAAGAAGAAAGGGGTACATGAGTCTACAGAAGTCTATATCATTGACTTAAAGTAATCTTAGATTAGTCTTAAAGTAATTTTACTTATAATATAAGATTCCTTTCTAAGTGTATGCTTAGGATAGATAAGCTGGAAATGAAGCAGAAAAGACACATACTTGTGCATCCCGCCCAGCCAATTGCCGTGACCCCATACCATATCTAATTCTAAGGGCTCCTTAAGAGCACCTTAACCCTGGATAGGTACGGTGGGTCGTTTGCGACCCCGAGCGTCAAAAAAAAACAGGTTTTTCTCACGTGACTCACCCCTGTGACTGAATTTGTGGGTGATCGACCTGCAGGAGGTGTCTCCCCTACACGCTCTAGTAGTGTCCAGATGTGCATTGCTGTAGCTGTACTCCTTCCCCGATTTCTGAGACGCGTCGGGGTCGTTCGCGTCCGAGTTTACCCTTCTGAGGTAGTTTGCATAATTATCAAAGTTATTACGTATTATGAAATTGTCGTAGAATGGTGCAACTTGTATAGGTTATCAGTTGTGGAAAGTCTTGGTGGATTGTTTGGCTACCATGTGCATGTTTTTTTTTTTAGTTAAAATGTCGTTCATCACCACGAGGACCATTTTACCGCGAGTGCCCCTTTTTCATTTTTTTTCATTTTTTCGCCAAGTCATTTTTCCGTAAGATATTGCCAAATAGTGTCGTAAAACTTTTGCTTGTTTAGTGTTGGAAAGTGTGTCTAGATGATCTGGCTACCCATGCATGACTTTGTTTTTGTCAGATACGACGTAGTTATTGGTATATTGGGTATTTAACTGCGGTTACCAATTTCTGTTTTTTTTCAATATTTGTAAAAATTACTACGTAGTAAGGAATTGCCGTATATTATTCATTTTTTTTTCATGTTTATGTGTTAGAAAGTGTGCCTTGATGGTTGGGCTAACACGTGCATGTCTTTTTTTTTATCTGAGATGTCGTATATTAGAATGTCGGGCATTTTACCGCGAGTGTCCCTTTTTAATTTTTTTTAATTTTTTTGCCAAGTCATTTTTCCGTAAGATATTGCGAAATAGTGTCGTAAAACTTTTGCTTTTTTAATGTTGGAAAGTGTGTCTAGATGATCTGGCTACCCATGCGTGATTTTGTTTTTGTCAGATACGACGTAGTTATTGGTATATTGGGTATTTAACTGCGGTTGCCAATTTCTGTTTTTTTTTTCAATATTTGTAAAAATTTACTACGTAGTAAGGAATTGCCGTATATTATTGATTTTTTTTTCATGTTTATGTGTTAGAAAGTGTGCCTTGATGGTTGGGCTAACACGTGCATGTCTTTTTTTTTTATCTGAGATGCCGTATATTAGAATGTTGGGCATTTTTCCGCGAGTGCCCCTTTTTATTTGTTTTGCATTTTTTTGCTTAGTCATGTTACCGTAAGGAATTGGCAAGTAGTGTCGCAAAACTTATATTTTTATAGTGTTGGAAAGTGTTTCTAGATGATCTGGCTACCCATGCCTATTTTTTTTTAGCCAGATATGGCGTATATATAAGTATGTGTTCGATTTTCCTGTGATTGCCATTTTTTCGTTTTTTCCCATTTCTTTCAAAATTACTACGTACTAAGGAACTATCACAGAGTAATATTTCATTTATATGTTTATTTGTCGGAAAATATGCCTTGATGGTTTGCCTAGCACGTAGCTGAAATTTTTTTTTTTTCTGAAATGCCGTATATTAGAATGGCCATTTTTCCACGAGTGCCCCTTTTTATTTGTTTTGCATTTTTTTGCTTAGTCATGTTACCGTAAGGAATTGGCAAGTAGTGTCGCAAAACTTATATTTTTATAGTGTTGGAAAGTGTTTCTAGATGATCTGGCTACCCATGCCTATCTTTTTTTTAGCCAGATATGGCGTATATATAGGTATGTGTTCGATTTTCCGGTGATTGCCATTTTTTCGTTTTTTCCCAATTCTTTCAAAATTACTACGTACTAAGGAACTATCACAGAGTAATGATACCTCTAGATGTTTATTTGTCGGAAAATTTTGTTTACTTTTTTTTGATTGAATATCATCAAATTTTTTTAGCTAAAATATTGTTTTACATTTTTTTTTTTCGATTTTATTTCCCTTCAAAAAATTTTTTTGGGTCAGAATTTTAATTTTATAGTCGTAAAATAATCGACAATTATCCAGCAACCCACCATACAATTTTTATGCATATCCAATAATAATTAGATTAGTAAATAACACCTTAAAATTGACATACCCTTCCTACATTTCAAGTGGCAGATTAGGGAGTCTGAGTCAGTGTGGTTGGCGGCCATTTTGTGGACATATCCGAAGCGTAAGCTGCCCTATCTATATATATTCTTGTTCCCTATAGAATTTGTGATATTTTGGTGTATTTTTACCTGCATAAATATCATATTATATATTAAATATATGTATTTTTTTACGAAATTTCCAAGTACTCAAAAAATTACCTTTAGATATGGCCCCTGATATAAATGTAATTTACAAAATAATGAAGATTTTTTTACATATTTCTATTTTAGGATAACATATGTTTATTCCCTAAAAAAATTAGCCACTTCCTATTTCATTTGGGTACCCCAAAAAATTCATGAAATTTGGACAATTTTTTTTGGCCAAAAAAAGTTACCCTTTTTTTCTCATTACAGATCTTCACCTCCATGGGTCTGACTTCATCCAAAATACATCAAGATGTGTCCTAAACATTCAAGAATCAATTGCTAAAAGGATTTGTGTATATATGTATAAACTTTTTTTTTATGAATTTTTATGTCAGGTCTTTTTTTTCTACTTAATTTTTTAAAATATTTATAATAAATAGTTTTTCTGCAGATGAGTAGTATTTATCTTTACAGTTGTTTTAAGCATTCATTGAAGTTTTTTTTGGCAAAAGAAAAAAGGAGGTTACTGCAAAAACTGATTTTTCAAGAATTTTTTTTGGCGTCGGGGTCGTTCGCGTCCGAGTATACCCTTAAAGGGGTGTCCGAGGACCGTACCTATCCAGGGTTAAGAGGGGGGGAAGGAAAATCCACAAGGGATAAACATAGCTTACACTTCCTTCAGGGTAATAGTAATGGTGAGAGGGGAGCTGAGTTCATTCAGCATAGAGAGAAAGGGGGAGAAATTATTCTCCCCGATTCAGGTAGGTCCCGGCTAGGGACTGTGCATGGATGTACAGAGTATGCTAGAAGAGTTTACTGCACAACTAAACACCTTAGTTTTCAGACTAGGGTATGTACTATACCGTAGATGTACTGGCTACCGTATATAGCTATACAATAGATACTGCCGGCACCAAGCCGGCAGGGTAGAGGTGACAGTCCACTGGAATAGAATGATTAGGTGGTGCCGGCAGCGTGACGGCAAGCCGGAAGGGCGCCGGGCGCCGACAAATCTCCTTCAAGGGGGAACCCCTCCCAGCCATCAGTCTATGTGGCAGAGAAAGGGCGAAACATAGGTATGATGGCAGATCGCCGGCAAGTCGGCGACCCCCGACAGTCGCCGGCCCCCGACAGTCAGGGGCCCCCGACAGTCGGCGGCCCCCGACAGTCGGCAAGCAACCGGCATAGGTACTCAAACCCTGACATCAATCAATGAGACAGAGAGGATACCGGGGCTAAGCTGACGGCTGTTGCAGGCAGGGTAGTGTGGCAGTGGACTGGCACTGATAGATACAGAGACAGCATGGAAGAAGAGGGAGGGAAGGGCAGTAGCTCACTACCCATACCCCACCTTCTTCCTGAAGGAGTGTTCAAATGGAAGGGAGAGGATGGCACCCTTTCATCTAGCCACAACAGAGCCGGCAGTCGGCTAGAATTGCGGGTGGCGGCCCAAGGGAGGACCGAAGAACACTCTAAGATAGAGAGGTCTTCCGCCGGCAGACCGAGCTGTCGTATGCTATCCCATAGTTCGACTATATGCAGGAAGCCGCTAACCAACAAGAGGTCTGGGCAGACCCCACAACCCGCCGGCACACCGCCGTGTTGTAGGATGGTGGACAGAGGTGTAATGGCTAGGCTATCACTAAAGGACAGAGGGGGAGGGGTGAGGGTCCTATGGAGGAGTGTAGGGGAAGGCTTGAGCACCCACCGACACCCCAGGGGAGATTCTGTTCCAGTACCAATGTGGAGGATTAATTTTATTTTAATTTATAGTTTTTGTTTGCCAAATTGATCGATCGATCGATCAATCGATCGATTGATCGAGAGAGAGAGAGAGAGAAAAGAGAGAGAGAGAGAGAGAGAGAGTTTGTTTTAGTATTGTTAAATCGAGAGAGTGTTTATTTGCTTCAGCTTTGTCAAATAGAGAGAGAGAGAGAGAGAGAGAGAGAGAGAGAGAGAGAGAGAGAGAGAGAGAGAGAGAGAGAGAGAGAGAGAGAGAGTTTATTTGCTTTAGTTTTGTCAAATCGCGCGCACGCGCGCGCGCGGCGCGAGAGAGAGAGAGAGAGAGAGAGAGAGAGAGAGAGAGAGAGAGAGAGAGAGTTTTATTTGTTTTAGTTTTGTCAAATAGAGAGAGAGAGAGAGAGAGAGAGAGAGAGAGAGAGAGAGAGAGAGAGAGAGAGAATTTCATTTGCTTTAGTTTTGCTAGATCGTGCGTGCGCGAGAGAGAGTATATGTGTACAGTATGTGTGTTTGTGTGTGCGTGTGTGTTTGTGTGTGCGTGTGTGTTTGTGTGTCCGCGATGCACGCCGAAGAACAAGTGGTAGTTAGCGAAGGGTTTGTAGTGGGAAAGACTGTCGGTATACTTGAGGTTGTTTGTTTACATTTTTAGCTAGGATAGGGTGGTAATGAATGTCTTGGGCAAAAGCATTTTCTATTTGACTGTATCAGGAGTCGGTTGTTTGTTTTGTTTTTCGACAGCCGGCTGTGAAGTGATTTTTCTTTATATTGTAGTAAGTACTGTTTTTATTTATTTTTGTTAGGCGCGATCATGAATGATAGAAAGTTATTTATTTATCTTTGATTATAGTGCGATAGTTCAGTTAGTTAGTTTTCGTAAGCGTTTTTTTCTTTTTATTGCAGGCCGTAATTCCTCCTTTAGGCCCCTTTGGATTCCTTTAGACTCTTTGGAGTTTTAGGTTGGCCTTGAAGGTGTTGCTCGCCTACCTGCTTTGTATGAATAGCTTGATGATGATGACCTAGACCGTATAATATGAACATAGGAATAGACTGCAGATATATATATTTACATAGAATTTTGAGCGTTGACGACCCGGCTGGAAATAGATTTATTCCTTACGATGATGATGATGATGACATAATGATGATGAACGCCGATAATGTGAATGGACAGTCGAATTGACTCTAGTTATTGTTTGCCTGGAAGTTGTGGCAATTGGCTACAAGGACTGTTGCTAGTGTGTGGAGTCTGTGGACGACGGTTACCACACAACTTATATATTGAATATTTTAGCGTTTTCGCTTATGTTGGTGTTAATGTGATTTATTTCTGGGTTATGGTATACGATTGGGTTTAGTAATAAATGACTTATTTTAGTGTTAAAGTGTTTTTCGGTACTGTGTGTGGGTAAGTGTTTTTCGGTACTGTATGTGGACTGACGGTGTTGGGTTTATGTAAAGGATATTATTTCTTTCGATTATTGGTGAGTTCTGTGTACCCACACACACCGCTATCATATATAAATATAAAAGTGTTATTTTTGTCTGTTTTAGGGTTAAGTCTGTTTATTGAAGTGTTTTGTTTTGGTTGCATTTAATATAGTTTTAAGGTTATGTTTTGTTTGTTTTCCCTTCGTGCAATCATACAGTTTGAAGTAAAGTAAGGGGAAAGTTTGTATTGTGGGATATTTGAAAGTAAGAGTGATCAAAGGTTTGGGGGTTTGTTTTTGTTTACATCCCGCCACACCAACACTATCATAGGTGTAGGGAGAATTCGATCACCAGCCTAGGGTAGGTTAGGACAGTGAAGGAACAGCGATACTGTACCGTCCTAAACAATAAGGAAACAGAATCCCATGGCCTGCCTAGCCTAGGCCAGGGGACAAGTCCCCGGACCAGGGAAGGCAGGTGTAGGACAAGTCGCTAGGCCACAGGGAGGAAGGGTCGTAACCCTACCAGGTGTGGACTAGGGGGAAAGGCCGAGCCCGCCCACCTTTGTGACCAGCAGAGACCAAAAGGAGAGATCATTCACCTAATGGGGTAGCTGGGGGCAAACGACTAGTACTCTGAGGTTCTGTCACAAACTCAAAGCTCATGCACTATGGCTAGGAGTGGGGAAAGAAAATCCTAGCCTAACCTCACTTGAATACGATTCAAAATAAGGAGGGCTAGGACGTAGCCTAGTTACCTCAAAGGGAGGAAGTTACCTTGGTAAGGTAACTGGGGGGTAAGAAAGTATACAAAAGCCCTAGCGTTAGGTTAAGGGCAAGGGAGTTGACTTCCAAGATCATCAAAACCCCTTGTATACTTCCTAAAAGGCCAAAATATGTGCAATCACTGAATCTTATATGTATAAATGCCTAACATATTCATTTCAGAATATAACACTAGGAACACTTATTATATCATGCATGAAAGTAAACGAAAAGCACCTAGGCTATCGAGCCTAGGGGCTAGGCTAGTACTCTAGCATACGAATTCGGCTACCTGCACTCGCCTAAAATGAATACTGTTGGCATAATATAACTAATTCTTAGCAATGAACACTAAATAACTAATGCTGATAATTAGTTATAAGACAGGGAGGTTGTTCTGGCTAACTAAATAAAGCATGTGAAGCGAACAACAGCGTCGGCGTCATGACGCCTCCGGTCAAGGCACAACTCTGCCACAAAACATGGTAATTTAAGATAAAATGGTGTAACTTTACGGCCAGAGCTGATTTATACAATACAAGAATATAGTACTTAACTTTCCAGAAAAAGGCGAGGCAGAAGATTGCGACAAGATGAAAATACAAGAGAATAACTGACAAAAAGGACCTGTTCATAAACGCTACATAAGAAGGAATGAGGATGGCGCGCAACGGTGACGTCAACCAAGATGGCGGCCAACATGGCGGCGGTTGTGACGTCATCCGAGTACCGTTACAATAACGGAGGAGGAGAACTTCATAACGGCTCCTCCCATAACTTGCCACCAACTTCCCCCTCTAAGCGTAAACTCTATGTGGGGTGCAGATAGCTATGTGGCGTGTCAAGCATACGTCCCCTGTTATTATACGATATCCTAAAGGGAAACCTTATGGGTACTCGCGCCAGAAGTTAGAATTCTGTGAAACCTTTAGTTTAATTCTCTGGGAATATCTACTGTAGTCATATATACCCTTAGGAAGCTACTGAAGGACCCTTCCATCAAGACGACATGGCTATCTCACCCAAAAATAGACTTTTCGCTTCGCTCAAAATCCGTTTCCTGGGCAAACAATCAGCTAAGAGACACACACAACTACATAAAATAAAATTAGTGTTAATCACACTTCATTAGTCTACTTTAAAAATCCAAGTAGAAGTTTTACACAAAGTTCTAAGAGTGATGGTCTTGAATAGCAGAGTAAATACGCGACTTGGTTTCGTTGCAGCGACTCTAACCCGACTGACTATTGGGCGTGGCACATCGCCGGTCTTGACATATGGCATCCTTGGGAAGATGCCACAGGTCTTATGCAAATCTAGGGAATAGTTTGCTTGTCTCCAACCGGATGATTATCCAGAAGGCCTTTGTCTCCTAGCTGTTGCTCTCCCAAGCAATCTGTAAGAACAATGAGGTGACAGGAAAAAACCCTTTGTCTGCAGATTGACACGGAGACAGAATCTGTCGCTGTTGGAAGCTGAGATAGCATACATTCCCAAACGAGCTAGCGGGCTGAGGTAAATCACATGACCTCCAACAGAGGTTTCAATCGATGTCTATGTGAAAAATTCCCCCCTACCAAGTAACAGTTACTCCTGGAACTGTGATAATTTAAAAAAAAAAAGAGTCACGTCAAATTTACTTTAAATTCAAACCCCAACATTACTAGTCGGCCGCAGTTCGCTCTGGGTGCACGAAATCTCAACTTCTCAAAAAAAAAAAAAAACTCAAATAGCAACAAACTACAAAATCTGAACAAAGCAAGTTCACATATTTCATAAGAGTAGTTGTGCTTTCTAATTATGAGTAAAATAGGAACTATACCACAAGATATATAATGTGATTAAATGAAACCAAAAAACAAACTCAGAGAGATTACATACTAAAAAAGAATATATACTAAAAAAAAGAAAAAGGAAAAAAATGGCAGTAAATAACTCTGAAAACCAATACACATGAGTAAATATGAGTAAACAAATTACTGAAAAAGGTTACAAAGGTATAAATTAGAAAATTATGATAAGTAATTCTGAGAACAAAGCATATCTCGACAACTTTAGGCAAGCAAGAACTAAGAACCAAAATATCCAAAGGTTACACATTAGCAACTGAAATCCAAAGATTTCCTTGAGTAAAACAAATCATACAAAAAAAAAAATACTCCACTTAGGATTTTAATCCTCAGGTGCGCTATTTTCCTTGTTGGAACCCCTGGACTTGTAGCATTCGGCTTTTCCAACTAGGGTTGTAGCTTAACAAGTAATAATAATGATAATAGTAGACGAAAAGGTTCTATAACAATTTTGATATGAAATTATTAGTTTTATTTTAATAAACCTTTTGTTTAAAATGCCAAGTAGCGTAATTTTAAAAACTGCTTTTTTAATGTGTTATAAGCCACCAAGCTTAGCAGTAATAAAGATAATACATGATAATAAGTCTCATCCTTATGTCAGAATGCACTGTTTCCCCTTTAAGAGGTTATATATATATATATATATATATATATATATATATATATATATATATATATATATATATATATATACATATTTATATATATATATATATACATATACAGTATATATATATGTATATATATATATATATATATATATATATATATATATATATATATATATATATATATATATATATATATATATATATATATATATATATATATATATATATATACAGAGAGAGAGAGAGAGAGAGAGAGAGAGAGAGAGAAAGAGAGAGAGAGAGAGATAGAGAGAGAGTTCCTTGGAGTACTATTTGGTCGCTTGTTGGTCAAGTCATCGAAAGTCGTCCAACTGAGACCGATCTATAATTATAATAAACTTAATTATTCTGTTCAATAATTAAAGATAAATTACTAATGTTTTCAGTATATTCCACGTGGTGGCTGTAAGCATTAATAATCTCTCTTATAGTTCATGACTTGTGTTATAATTAGGCCACTTATATCAATAGTGTCTGTCTTTTAACCTCTCTTATAGTTCACCATTTGTTATATTCTTAGGCCACTTATATCAAAGGTGTCAGCCTCTACACCTCTCTTATAGTTCACCAATTGCATTATTCTTAAGCCGCTTATATCAAAGGTGTCTGCCTCTACACCTCTCTTATAGTTCACCACTTGTGATATTACTCACTTAAAATCATATTAGGAACTTATGTAAGGGAAGCAGACACAAGGACACCACCTAACCTAAGGTTCCCAACTAACCTAACCCAAGAGCAGTATCCTTACCTATCGAAGGATCTACCCCCTATTGTGACTCGCCCTTAGAATACTGTATCCTTAGCTTACCCTGTCCTACCGGACTGCATTCACCCCCATCTTTGCTCTTTATCTCCTTCATTCTAGACTTATGTCGCGACCGAAGGTAATTGGAATTAAACATAAGGAATAGGGAAAAATACAAAAAAATATGCATTACTGTACGTGTGGACTCAACCACTAAATTCCTGATTGAAAGGCGACTACATGTGCAAGCCACTATACTCAACATTTTATAATGAAGCGCATTTGCACCGACTCGCAGCGGTACCCCTTTAGCTCGGAAATGTTTCTTGGTATCAGATTGGTTAGAATTATCTTGTCCAACCAATCAACGATCAGGAAACTTTTCCGAGTGAAAAAGGCAACCGTGCAAGTCGGTGCAAATCTGCCTCACTAAAAGGAATTGACGGTAGGCTGTGAAGATTATTGACTATTTTTATTTTTAACAGAAAGTTATATATATCTATAACTCTGTGGTCTAACAGCAGTTATTATTAATCACTCAAATTAACCAATCGTATCCGAAACAAACTCGTAATTAAATGTGTTTATGTCCTTTCAATGCTATTATAAACATAAAAATGCTAAGAAATTCTTAAACACATAAAAAACCTAAGAAATTTTTAAACATAAAAATGCTAGAAAATATTTGAACAAAAATGCTAAGTAATTTTTGAACACAAAAAAATGCAAAAAAAAAGGATTTTGAGCAAAGCGAAACATCTATTTTTGGGAGAGATAGCCATGTCGTCCTGATGGAAGGTTCCTAAGAGTAGCTTCCTAAGGGATATTTGACTACAGTGACATTCCCAGAGAATTTACCTTTAAGTCTCCAGAATTCTAATTCCTGGCGCGAATATCCTTAAAATTTCTCTCAAGGATATCGCATAGTATCAGGGGACGTATGCTTGACACGCCGCATAGCAATCTCGCCCCGAATAGCGTTTACGCTTCGATTGGGAAAGTGGCAAAATTAGAAGGGGGAACCATACCAAGGTTACCCCACTTCCCATACTACTATTGAGTATCACGACAGCGCCACATCAAAGATGGCAGACATTCCTCTTAGCATTGAGAATGGTGCTACAGATACAGTAGTTTTGGGAGGGTTTCGACAAAGATCTTTTCTATAGAAAAGGAGGGTGGGTCCATCAGGACGAAGCTATATCTCCCAAAAATAGATTTTGCGCTTAACCAAAAATTCGTTTTTTGGGCTCAAGCCATGTCGTCCTGATGGAAGCATACCAGAGCATTAATGTATCTGTGGATTTTCATCAGTGCCTTAACCTTGGGGCACTATTTCTATGGTCATCTGGACCATTTGAGACAAATCACATTACCGTTATCCTTCATTATCACTAATCATAAACCATGTTAGTGCTTCCTGCTCCTTACTGGGAAGAGTCATTCTAGACGGTAGAAAAGGGGCCTCAAGATTAGCATATATTGTATGAACAAACATAAGTATTCACTGGGTATACAAACGGCCTCACGGTTTGTATATATTGTCAGAACAATATCAGTGTCCATTATATCCATTGTTTGTAAGCATACAATGATATGCAGTTTACTTACATGCGTAAGTCAAAGAACTCTGGCATCTTAAATATGCAAATTGCTGGGCGAATTAGGACGCAATTACATTCTAATAAACATTTACTTCTAATAAATGACTAAATGAAATAACAAGTGAAACAAATGTAACATGATAAAGGAATTATACCTACAACATATCTAGAATTAATTTCCCCCTTTGAAAGGGAAGAAATGATAAGTGCCACTCCAAGTCAGAAATTTTCTTTGATGAATGTTTTATCCTATCAACACTGTGTACTACGTACGCACGGCACAAGTGTTATCTATATAATTCCACACCTGAGATTTTGAACAGACTTAGTGTCACCATGGTAACACTCACTTAAAGGGTATCACACTAGAAGTGTGGACACCTTTTTCCCTTTAACTGATTGTCCCAATCAATTAACTGTTCATCCCAGTAATTAGACGACAGGTATTAATACACTACCTGCCGCCACCACATAATACTTCAGTTCATGGACCTACTTAGCATATTGTTTGTAGAACACTCTGGATGATTTCCATCCAGTATATGAGCGAAGACGCTCAAAGTCCATATACTGAAAAAAGTTCAGTGGTGAAGTAATTTTCCTCAGATCATGACATGCGGGTGTACTGTCAGGATCTGCTCTGCAAATAAAGTAGGTGAGATTCGCCCTCAGTTGTTTTAGGGATAAGTTTGATCCAAAGGTTTCTCCTTTAAAGAGCTGACCTCCCCTGAAGTATGAAGTTCTACGAAGATAGACCTTTAGGCACTCTACTGGACATAGAGAGACATCCTCCTTCAGAGGGCCGATTCTCCAGGGACCCCACCTCTTAGTGGGTAGCTCGTTCTTAGCGAGAAAGGTTGGATCAGAAAAGATATTCAGTTCTCCCGCTTCTGTGAACTGAATGTGGCCCTTATTTCTAGATAGGGCTACTATTTCACTAACTCTAGCCCCAGAGGCTATAGCGAACAGAAAAATAACCTTCTGGGTTAGATCCTTGAGGGAACAATCTTCATTGTTCACAGATGAGGCATAATGTAGGACCTTGTCCAAAGACCATGAGATGGGGTTTGGAGGTGCTGCAGGCCTAAGCCTTGCGCATCCCTTCGAAATCTTATTAAAAATTTCATTCCCCAGATCCACTTGAAAGGCATATAGAAGAGGTCCAGTCAAGTCTGACTTGCACGTAGTTACTGCGTTGGCTGCCAGACCTTAATTATGAAGGTGGACAAAGAAGGACAGACAGAAGTTCATGGAAATTTCTTTCGGTCCACTTGCTTTTACAAAAGCAACCCACTTTTTCTAAGATGACTCATATTGTCTTCTAGTTGACTTAGACTTGTATTCTTCTAAGAATTCTATATTGCCTTCTGAGACCCCAAATCTTTTCCTAACCGCTAGGGCAAGAAAATCATTAAATGAAGGGTTTGGGCTCTCTGTGATAAATTGAGGGCAATTAACTTCTGAACCCTCTGAGATAGTGCTTGGTTCTGTATTAGGGCCAGTCTCAGCCTCAGCTCCTTCACTTGAGGGAACCAGTTGCTTTTGGGCTATTTGGGAGCCACCAGAGGTACCCCTCCCTGGAAGGATCTCAGCATATTGAGAACCTTCAGCAGGAGATTGGATGGGATGAACAGGAATTCCTGAGTCCATCCCATCTATACTAGAGACATGATGTCTGTTACATCCCCTGGAGGATCCTCGTATGGGCTACATATCGAGGTAGTTTCTTGATGACGCTCGTCACGAAGAGGTTGATCTGCAGCTTGGGGACTTATTCCCATATTGGGGAAGAATAGGTCTGCGTCTATGGACCATTCTAACTCTATCGGCTTGAGCCTGAGTAGAGCATCCACTTTCACATTGTGGATCGATTGTACATGAACTGCTTATAGGTGCCATCCTTATAGGTAAGGGATGGTTACTATCACCTAAACTATATGAGACGCTCTCAAGCCTTGTCGGTTCCGATGTCTCATTATCGCTTCGATGTCCCAGATCAGCCTGAGGAGGTCTGATCTGTGTGGAGAGAATTTCCCCAACTACGACAAGAATACAAATGGGCTTGGATAAAAATGACTAAGTTCCTTGGATTTTCCTCTGATGGGACTGAACACCCCATTCTTCTGGCTAGGAATCCATGCAGATGCTCTTTAATAGTCGAGGTAGTTGCAAGGGCACGGTCTTCAATAGGCTTTTGGCCTTTGACCAATGTTTGGGAAGCAATCAAGGAAAGACCGATTTCGGTCATTTTAGATATCTTCGAGCGTTTGATGAGTATCTTCTCCAGACTCTTAACGCATCTTTCAGCTGTGCTCTTAGCACTGGGTCCGTCACTATTGTGAACTGGAGAGAGTTCAGAACTCTTTCTTGTTAGCGTCTTGGAATCCTGACTGATTACCATAGTCTCTTGACCGAACCTGCAATCTCCCTCTACATCCCTAAGGGAAAGGAGATCCGATGTGACCTCAGGTTTCGATGGTTTTTTAACCATTGAAACCTATGAGCTGGAGAGAATCGAGACTTCTTGTACCTAATTTTGCATCCCCAATGTTCCAGAAACCAAAACCCTTCCTTGGATGCTCGTAGACAGCCACTTCGGCTGCTGCCCGCACCAGCCTTTCGTCCAGGTATTTTGTTACCTGAACCATTTCTCGGCTTAGTTATTGCGTGACTGTGTTTAATCCGACAAGTATCTTTCTTAAAACATACGTTATCCTCTGTGACTTGAATCCTGTGAACACCCCTTTTTGAAATAGTGTCCTTATGTTCAGAAGGATTTGAACTTGTTATTTTATTGGAACTTGTTGAGTGGCAACAAGTTCAAAATGACTCTGAGTTTTCTTGAGTCCTTCTTGTGAACACCAAACAGCCTTCCCTGGTATTCGATGGACTATACTTTCCTTACCACCTGTATGCTCTAGAGCTCTAAGGTATACTCCTCTAAAACGTAGTTGGGGTGTAGGAAAAGTTGAGGAAATGATGATGGATCTATGTCTATTTTCCATCCTAGTCCCATCTTTATTAGGGCTTGGACCCAAGGATCGAAGGTCCAGCGATACTGAAAGAACCTCCCTCCTACCAGAAGTGTTTCTTTGCTTTGACTGATCAGAAGGTTTACATCGACCGCCTGCCTAAGGCACCGCGGTCATCGAAACTGTGGGATGTTGTTGAACAGCCCGAGGAAAAATCCTAGACTTTTCCATCTTCCTTTTAGCTTGGTGACCCACATCCGTGAAAGACTTTCTCTTAGAAGAGATGCCCCACTTCTGGAGGAGTCCCGTATTCTCCAAGGTGGCTCTCTCAATCACCTCTTTGACTACCTCGTTTGGAAAGAGGTCTCTACCCCAGATGTTGAAAGATATCAGCTTCCTGGTTTCATGTTTCACTGTTGCGGCAGCAAACACGAACTCCCTACAGGCTTTCCTAGCCTTCATAAAGGCATATAGGTCATTTTCTAAGGTGGCCATATGCATTTTGGCCAAGACCATAAGCATGCCAGGGGTACTTTGATGGGCTGAACACAACTCTAAGCAGTTCTGTAGGGATAGGGAGGCTGCAAGTCTCTCCTTTATCTCTTGTTCCCTGCTCAAAAGAAACTCAGAAAGTTTAGGGAGATTCTCGATAAACTGTCGTCTAGCTACATTCACGTCTAGTTTCCCTACTGAAAAGGTTAAGTGAACATCCTGCCAATCCTTCTCCTGCATGGGTAAGGCTAGTGACAGGGGCTTGCACTCATCGAGTGCAGGACAGGGTTTCCCTTCCTTCACTGCCTTGGCAACAGATTTAAATGCCTGCTACTTGTAGGGAAATGTTATTGAAGCAGGAGCAAGAAAAGTAGGGTGTCTATTACTTAGTGCGAACACTTTCGACAACGAGTAACCCGTCTTTCTCAGGCTACTTGACAAGATAGCCTGTGCCTTATCATGGTCAAGAATCATGACCTCTTTCAGTTCCGTTTCTTTTCCTGATGTTGGTTCATGCTTCAGTCGAATGAAGCAATTAGGGAAAGCGTTAAAGCTTGGCCAAAACTGGATTTCGTCTAAAGGAACAGCATCCATCTTTTCTGAGATGTAGAGATTGCCGTCTAAAATCGGCATAAGCTCCGCATACTTCCAGGGATTGGTTTTGGAGAATGTCGGAAGGTCTTGGTCTTTGGGTAGCTTGTATGACCCTTGGGGGGTGACAAGTGGAGCTTCAGAGAGCTCTAATTTGCGTTTTGTTTTCTTTGTTTTGCCTTGTTTGCGAAAGTTTTCCATTAGACACTTAAAATGAGCCAGTAATTAGTCAATTTTGTCTAATAGAGGGGTAGAAGGTGAAAATGTCGAGGTTAACGGCTCCAGACCCGGCACAGACGGAGGCAATTCAGACACGACATTGTCTACTTCTTCCTGGAGGGGAGGGCTTCTTACCCTCCGTCCCAAAGGCTATTTGGACGCAGGGAGAGGCGAATCGTACTTCGAGCACCACTATTTCCTTACTTGCTTTCGGGAATAGTAAGCTACACAACCTATCATTAGGTAGGTATGGTCCCGGAAAGATCTTCTGAACCCTCTTACCCAATTGAGTAGTTTCTTATGAGCTGCATCCCTTGACTCAATTGACTTGGGATTATCAAAACCCTTGGACACTAAGGTCTGACAGATATTGCAAACTTGTGGGTCCCAATCTTGCAGGGATTAGGAAATAATATAGCAGGAGGCATGTAACCTGCATGTATTATGACCAAAAAAGTACTTACTCTTTAACCCTGGATAGGTACGGTCCTCGGACACCCCTTTAAGGGTATACTCGGACGCGAACGACCCCGACGCCAAAAAAAATTCTTGAAAAATCAGTTTTTGCAGTAACCTCCTTTTTTCTTTTGCCAAAAAAAAACTTCAATGAATGCTTAAAACAACTGTAAAGATAAATACTACTCATCTGCAGAAAAAACTATTTATTATAAATATTTTAAAAAATTAAGTAGAAAAAAAAAAGACCTGACATAAAAATTCATAAAAAAAAAGTTTATACATATATACACAAATCCATTTAGGAATTGATTCTTGAATGTTTAGGACACATCTTGATGTATTTTGGATGAAGTCAGACCCATGGAGGTGAAGATCTGAAATGAGAAAAAAAGGGTAACTTTTTTTGGCCAAAAAAAATTGTCCAAATTTCATGAATTTTTTGGGGTACCCAAATGAAATAGGAAGTGGCTAATTTTTTTAGGGAATAAACATATGTTATCCTAAAATAGAAATATGTAAAAAAATCTTCATTATTTTGTAAATTACATTTATATCAGGGGCCATATCTAAAGGTAATTTTTTGAGTACTTGGAAATTTCGTAAAAAAATACATATATTTAATATATAATATGATATTTATGCAGGTAAAAATATACCAAAATATCACAAATTCTATAGGGAACAAGAATATATATAGATAGGGCAGCTTACGCTTCGGATATGTCCACAAAATGGCCGCCAACCACACTGACTCAGACTCCCTAATCTGCCACCTGAAATGTAGGAAGGGTATGTCAATTTCAAGGTGTTATTTACTAATCTAATTATTATTGGATATGCATAAAAATTGTATGGTGGGTTGCTGGATAATTGTCGATTATTTTACGACTATAAAATTAAAATTCTGACCCAAAAATTTTTTTTTGAAGGGAAATAAAATCGAAAAAAAAAAATGTAAAACAATATTTTAGCTAAAAAAATTTGTTGATATTCAATCAAAAAAAAGTAAACAAAATTTTCCGACAAATAAACATCTAGAGGAATCATTACTCTGTGATAGTTCCTTAGTACGTAGTAATTTTGAAAGAATTGGGAAAAAACGAAAAAATGGCAATCACCGGAAAATCGAACACATACCTATATATACGCCATATCTGGCTAAAAAAAAGATAGGCATGGGTAGCCAGATCATCTAGAAACACTTTCCAACACTATAAAAATATAAGTTTTGCGACACTACTTGCCAATTCCTTACGGTAACATGACTAAGCAAAAAAATGCAAAACAAATAAAAAGGGGCACTCGTGGAAAAATGGCCATTCTAATATACGGCATTTCAGAAAAAAAAAATTTCAGCCACGTGCTAGCCAAACCATCAAGGCATATTTTCCGACAAATAAACATATAAATGAAATATTACTCTGTGATAGTTCCTTAGTACGTAGTAATTTTGAAAGAAATGGGAAAAAACGAAAAAATGGCAATCACAGGAAAATCGAACACATACTTATATATACGCCATATCTGGCTAAAAAAAAAATAGGCATGGGTAGCCAGATCATCTAGAAACACTTTCCAACACTATAAAAATATAAGTTTTGCGACACTACTTGCCAATTCCTTACGGTAACATGACTAAGCAAAAAAATGCAAAACAAATAAAAAGGGGCACTCGCGGAAAAATGCCCAACATTCTAATATACGGCATCTCAGATAAAAAAAAAAAGACATGCACGTGTTAGCCCAACCATCAAGGCACACTTTCTAACACATAAACATGAAAAAAAAATCAATAATATACGGCAATTCCTTACTACGTAGTAAATTTTTACAAATATTGAAAAAAAAACAGAAATTGGCAACCGCAGTTAAATACCCAATATACCAATAACTACGTCGTATCTGACAAAAACAAAATCACGCATGGGTAGCCAGATCATCTAGACACACTTTCCAACATTAAAAAAGCAAAAGTTTTACGACACTATTTCGCAATATCTTACGGAAAAATGACTTGGCAAAAAAATAAAAAAAATTAAAAAGGGACACTCGCGGTAAAATGCCCGACATTCTAATATACGACATCTCAGATAAAAAAAAAGACATGCACGTGTTAGCCCAACCATCAAGGCACACTTTCTAACACATAAACATGAAAAAAAATGAATAATATACGGCAATTCCTTACTACGTAGTAATTTTTACAAATATTGAAAAAAAAACAGAAATTGGTAACCGCAGTTAAATACCCAATATACCAATAACTACGTCGTATCTGACAAAAACAAAGTCATGCATGGGTAGCCAGATCATCTAGACACACTTTCCAACACTAAACAAGCAAAAATTTTACGACACTATTTGGCAATATCTTACGGAAAAATGACTTGGCAAAAAAATGAAAAAAAATGAAAAAGGGGCACTCGCGGTAAAATGGTCCTCGTGGTGATGAACGACATTTTAACTAAAAAAAAAAACATGCACATGGTAGCCAAACAATCCACCAAGACTTTCCACAACTGATAACCTATACAAGTTGCACCATTCTACGACAATTTAATAATACGTAATAACTTTGATAATTATGCAAACTACCTCAGAAGGGTAAACTCGGACGCGAACGACCCCGACGCGTCTCAGAAATCGGGGAAGGAGTACAGCTACAGCAATGCACATCTGGACACTACTAGAGCGTGTAGGGGAGACACCTCCTGCAGGTCGATCACCCACAAATTCAGTCACAGGGGTGAGTCACGTGAGAAAAACCTGTTTTTTTTTACGCTCGGGGTCGCAAACGACCCACCGTACCTATCCAGGGTTAAATTGTAGAAGACTGCAACACATGTCATCTGGGGTTCCTCCTGTAAAGAAAGGAAAGCAGAATGCGTATACAATTGATTATCTAACTGATAAGTAATATGTAAAAGTCATCTTTTAATTAAAATAGCTTAGGATAGTAAGCTAGAAAGGGTAAGTGGGAGACACATACTTGTGTATCCCTTGCAAGCAATTGCTGTTACCTCCCCTCAGTATTACTATAAAGAGTTTCCTTTATCTAGACAACTCGAACGAGAGGGTTATAACCCCTAGGGGTAGAAAAGTGTACATTGCTACTGCCCCTTATAATATTTAACACTGTGGGTTAAGGATAACTGATTGCTAATCAGAGTATTGAAGGAATTCTATTTTTTCAATATAGGATTGGTCTCAGCAGAAGCCCGCATAAAGGTACCCAAGATATGTTAGAAAATAACTACTGCATTATCATACTATAGTTTTCTGTTTGCAGTATATACTATATTGCAAAATACCAACTACTGTATAATTATATATTGTAGTTCAGTCAGTGTGCTGCGACTATGGCTAGCGTCAGCATGATGCCGACCGGGCTAGGAGATATAAAAGACATATATTTGTGTATCTTATCCAGCCCATTTGCTATGGCCATCCTTTCTAATATTAAAACCCTAGAGTTTCCTGATCAGGGAAGCTCAAAGATAAGGGTTCTAACCTTTAAGGATAGAAAGTGTACTACCACCAGCCCTTTAATTTATTTAATATTGTAAGGTAAAACGTAAACTGATTTCCGATCAGAATATTGAAGGAATTCTATTCTTTCAATATTGGATTGGTCTCAGCTAACACCTGGCAGGGATACCCAAGATATATTGGAAGATAACTACTTGTATCTTGTATAATATATACAATAGTTTTCTATCTGCATTATATACCATACTGCAACTATACTAACTACTGTATAAACATATACTGTAATTCAACCGATATAAAGCATGGAGTGGAGGACCACCTTATTACTGTGTATGTATACACTAAATAAGGATGTAAGTATGCAAGTTACTGTCTTTCCCCCAGAAAGAAGGTTCAAATGGATGGGGAGAACATATCATTCAGGCTTCCATCCAATCACCAGTACCATCGCTGCAAAGGTCCGGCCAGCACATGGCCGGCGGGCTAGCACCCGGCAGTACTGGTACAGTCGGCCTACCGCCTGCTGAGTCAGCACCTGTCTGTGCAGGTCCGACCGTCAGACCGCCGGCCAGGTTAGTACCCCGGCAACAGCACTTGTGGCCGGCAATCCAAAGAAGGACTGAAGAACCTTGGTGACAGAATAGACATCCCATCAACAGCCATCAGCGGCCGGCAGCCGTCATGGCCGCTGGCAAATGACATGGATGCCAGTAGTTTGTATAGGCGCCGGCAGCCGTCATAGCCGCCGGTAGTTTTAGAAACATGGCCGCCGGCAGCCGGCATAGCCTCCAGCAGCCGTCATGACTGCTGGAAGTTGTCCTAGCTGCCTGCAGCCGGCATGGCTACCTGCAGCTATCATGGTCGCCGGCAACCGTCATGGCCACCGGCAGCCACCAGAGCCGCAGGCAGTCAGACAATAGCTATTAAGTAGGAGTCCGGCCGGCTCCGCAACCCTCCGTCATTCGGTGACATTGCAGGACGACGGCACAAAGAGTTACGATGGCTAGGCCATCACTAAAGAACAGAATGGCGAAGGAAAAGATCCTGTATGAGGTGTGGAAGGAGCCGGCAAGTTTGCCAGTCCTACCACACCCTTAAGAAACTCTGTTTCAGTATCAGCGCCATCCTAGGCAGCAGGAGAATCTCTATTCTCCAGCCTAGGGTCTGCCAATACAGTTACGGGGACGGCGGCAGTTCCGCCTCTTCTCAACAAGGAGAAACAGAGATTCAGTGCTGGTGCCATCCTAGGTGGCAGAATAATGTCTATTCTTCAGCCTAGGGTCTGCAAGCACATGTCTAGTCTTCTAGACAGCAAGGAGAAGGTGGCGATCATACAACCGCTTCAAGTGTAGCCTAGGGCGAACTAGCCTCCTATGCCGGCCGCCTAGCGGCCAGGGGAATGACTATTCACCCTGCAGGCCGGCTGCTGGCACAAGACTCTATACTCTGAGGTTTGATCGAATCCCAAAACCTGCTATCTGCGGCTAAAGGAAGGGACAGAAAACCCTAGGCTAGTCATGCCTGAATGAAAACTCGAGGCACGACCCACTAGAGTTGTAGCCTAAGGCTACACTGAGAGGGAAGGAGGGATTACCCTTAAACTCCACTGAAGACAAGTATCGGTTTATATAATAATTCTAGGAGATATCTATCTTCACCTGAATTGATAAAACGATACACGAGGGTAACCGGGGAAATGTCTGAAAGTATACTACATCGCCTAGGTTAGGTTACCTAGGTGAGACGAGATCTCAATTACCTAAATCACCGAAACTCTAACTTATACGATTGGCATAGAAAAAGGAAAATTATGCAAATTATAAATATCTTTACAAGTAGAAAAATGCCTAAATTGCTTTCATAACCAATTATTTAATGCTATTTCAACCAGGAATGTCGTTCTACTAACTAAATAACACATGCCTAACGAACGACAGCGCCCATGGCGCCTCCGGTAACAGGCCTAGCTGCTAATCAAAGTAAATTACTCTAATTTCACTGTGAAATAGGAGCTAAAATATACATATTTTAAAGAATCAATACTCAACTTTCCAGAGGTGAAAGAAGCGGGAAATTGCATAATAATCCTTGCAGAATAGATCGAAAAGTTAGATCAACATGGAACACCACCGTGCGAATTCACTACAGAATTATGGATGTCCGCCATCTTGGATGTGGCGCCATCTTGATACTCAATAGTAGTATGGGAAGTAGGGTAACCTTGAGAACGGCTCACCTTCCAAAATTGCCACTCTTCCCCCTTAAAGCGAAAACACTATTCGCGGTGAAGATCTCTTTGTGTCGTATCAAGATATACGTCCCTGATATTATGCAATATCTTTGAGAGAAATTTTAAGGATATTCATGTCAGGAGTTAGAATTCTGGAGACCTAAAGGTAAATTCTCTGGGAATATCACTCTAGTACATATATCCCTTTAGAAGCTACTATTAGGAACCTTCCATCAGGACGACATGGCTTGAGCCCAAAAATTATAATTTTAGATCAAAACAGATTTATATCTATTTTTAAGTGTTTATTTCCTGGTCTTCTCAGATCCAGGTTCCTCGTTTCTCTCTCAACCACACCGGGATTATGGTATTCACACTACTTCAGTTGATGAAGCATAGTAAGTGCAGCACAGCGCTTCATTCTGCTTCAGATAATTCACAATCATTTATTACCTCCTACACAGACAGCTTCACAGCTTGCATAATTTTTCTTCTAACTTCAAGGGTCTTTCCAATATACCGGGCAGCCTATTCAGTTGGGGTTTCTAACCCTGTGTACGTAACATGGTCTCCATGCGGGAACGGGGAGAACCATATTTTTCAAGATTTAGCGAGATATTTCCGCTTTTCCCGCCGGGTCGAGGTACACTGCATCAGTTTCTGTTGTGATTCAATCGAGGACGGACGTGCCAAGTTGAGCTCCAAGAATTCGCTGGCCCATAGTCCTTCAAAGTTTGCTTGGTCACCAGGCAGGTACATTATTACCGAACATAGTACAAACCTTAAAATCGTATACTTTTACATTTTCATATATATCTCGTAATGTTATGTATAAAAGTTAATGAGATTTAGAGTTAGCAATGGTGAATAGTGTTGCCATATTGTGAGTTGGTTACCATGAGGCTTTGTTGCCACATGTGCCGGTAAATAAGTGAAAACTAAAGTGTGTTTTTGTTGTCTTCAGTTTTCGAAGATCCCAAAACGATTCCTTTCCAAGAAGGAAATTGAGATCCTTTTTGAGTCTGGTAGTGATGCCAGTGATGCTAAAACCTGTTTCTACAATGCTATCTACCAAAAGTCCGGCGACATGCCGAGGAAGACGCCATGGCTGTGTCATATGGTAGCTACTTTTCCCTCTCGCCAAGATCCTTTTAATTAACCTCATCCAACACCTCTTTGGAAACTGTGTCTCACCTGGGCCATGCTTCTGGTCGTCGAGTGGAGAGAAAGGTGATATCGACTTCCAAGAGTAGAAAGAGGAAGATTTTAAATGAGAACAATGAAGAAAACGTCGATGACCCACAGCTGACCTTGATCCCCTTCTGGAGTCCCTCAGGGAGGGCCCCGTCTTATCGTTATCGAGGTCTCAAAGTATTTGGGACACCTCTTTTATACAAGAAAAACCATTTGTGTTGCCTTCAGTATAATTGCCTTCAGTATCATTGCCAGTGCCAATGACCGATGGAACAGTGAATTTTAGGGCGGTGTTAGTTCCCTCGAGTAATGTGGAGGATGGGGCGTCGGTGCAAATGAAGTTGCAGGGTTCTGGAAAGTCATCCCAGTTTCATACATTCTTGAGGAAGGAACACATACTTTTTAAAAAATTTTACAACTTTTCAATTATTCAAGTATATTTAGTATTCACATATAATTTTAGTCTTATATTGATTTCTGAGATAGCAATAGGGAAAATACCTTAGTCAAATGGCCATCCAGAGGGTTTTTTGTTCTTTTTTTATTTTTTAGAGTTTTAATTATTCATATTTAGTTTTATTCACTTGTCTTGTATTCTAGAATGTATATGTGGTATCCACATATGATTTGAGGGTCTTATATTGATATCTGAGACAGCAATAGGGAAAATACCTTATGTCAAATAACCCACTCAGAAGATTTTTTTTTGTTTTTTTCTATTTTTAGAATCTTTTCAGTATTCATATTTATTTTTTTTACTTGTCTTATATTCTAGAATGTATATATCTTATCCCCATAAAATTTGAGGGTCTTATATTGATTTTTGAGCGAGCAATAGGGAAAATACTTTATCAAATGGCCATCTTGGAGGAATTTTTTATTTTTATTTTTTTTAATCTTTTAACTACTCATATATAGTTTATTTTACTTGTGTTGTATTCTAGAATGTATATTAGGTATCCGCATGTAATTTGAGGGTCTTATATTGATTTCTGAGATAGCAATATAGAAAATATCTTTTGTCAAATGGCCCTCTCAGAAGAAATTTTTGTTTTTTCCTTTTTGGAATCTTTTAATTACTCAGATTTACTTTTATTTACCTTATTTGTATTCTAAAATGGTCAATTCAAAATTGTGTGAGATATTATAAAAATATTTTAATATTGAGGTGGATCACAAGGGACATTTTTAAAGTAGTGTTTTTTCCCCAAAATACTTTCCTTTTTTTCACCACTGTTACAGATTTGGTGTTTTTGGTCCAGGGGTCTTAAAAATTGGCATGGATGCTTCCATATCATTTATCTTCAATATTAAGGTCACCAAAGTATTATAGGTTAAGTGTAAATAAATTTATGCTCTTTTTTATGAATGTTTATATTTTTGTCTAGTTATTTTTTCACAATATTTGTAATAAAAATTAAAAAACAGTCGTGTTTTTTTTACTTCTTACATAGTAATAAGGAATGATTAGTGATAAATATGCAAGTTTCAGTTGTTTGATAAAGGAGTTATTGGATCCGAAAATGGAGGTCACCGTACAGGTGCCAGGTAACTAATGGCGGACCATCAAATATATGTTACTTGCGCAGGATTAAGCATAAATACTAGTACTCAAATTGATATGAAAGTATATTTCTATAATCTAAAACATTCTTTACCAATTGATGTAGACAAGATATCACCCAACAGCAAATAATTCACTTGTGTGCCAATAGATGGCATTTGCAACTTGTTTATAGTCTAATTAAAAAGGATCTTTTTTGAAGGAAGACGAAAATGTCATGAAACGGTGGCCTTCCTTGAAATAAGCTCAAGTTTTTAAAAAGAAAAATCCTGTGTTTGGAATGATATGGTGCTGAGATTATTCATCAATCATATTCAAATTTGTATTATTTAGAGAATTATTTACATAGAAATATATTTTATGATTTAAACTTACCGGTCAAAGTTATTGATCAATTTTGAGAAAGATATGATTCATGTGTTACCTACGGGCCGACCAAGGGAGAGTCCCATGCTAACAAGAAGCGTTGGCTTTAAAACAAACAAACCAACCGACCGACCAATCATTTATGGTTTCATTATGGAGATTTGTAAAGTTTAGTATAGTCTATCTTTAATAGGGTAAGATAACTCCTATGTAGTCTTGTCCAGTTGTTTTTACCTTAATATCTCCAGTTTATAGCAAGGAGTCTACTTTCCTGTTTTTTTATCATCTTACGCTTCATCCTAAACTCAAGTTGCTACCACTATCTTAGATAATGTGTGTATTAGTCTTTCGGTTTAGACATAGCACCCTATTTGAGGTTAGGGCGGCATCATGAAACCTGCAGACCACAGACACAGCGAAGTATAGCTTTGAAAATGTAATTTAAATTCCAAGTTTTTTAGCTTGCTAACCCAGTTTCCCCCTTTCTACAAACCTTAATAAAATTTTTGAGGAGAAAAATTTTGTAATTAGCAGGAGCAAATCACCCTACTCCAGTGCCAAGCCGTCAGTAAAAGAAAATTATCAAGACTATCTCCCTAATAGAATAAATAAGTCATGTTCAATAAAAAAAAAAACACTAATACACCACAAGCGACTCCTTGCCAAAGCTCCAAGAACCTTCAAGCATGAGGGAAGTTCGGCAACAAGCAAACTGTGTTGCCAAGAACCGAGAATAGGGACCAGACAGGAATGTACGAGAAGCGGAGGAAAATAAGGGGAGGAAAGGAGACTCTCATGAACCATAGACTCAAACCCTGGAAGAACACAATAGAACATGCAACTGGGACAGCACCCCATGGAGAACCTTCCTGAGATGCAACAAAGGGGAGGATGGGCCTGAACTACATCTCGCTGGCGAAGGGAAACTTCAGCCGAATTTAGCAAACTATGACCCAACAAGAGAGAACTCTAATAACCATGAAAAGGCTACACACCCTTCTGTCTTTTACAATCATATCTACATAGATAAAAGCCCCTTCTAAAGGCAACCAGCCCCCTTCATGTCAAACTGTGTCCCAATGCCTACCTGTACTAAGCAAGAGCCAACCCCAAAATGCCACTTTGCCGAAGTGCTCTCCGTTACTGTTACTGGTTAAACTATCGCCAGCCCCAAGCAAAGACCTGTTCCACATAAGTTCTGCCCCACGTCGGAATTCCGAAATTCACAAGACTGGGATCTGTTTTACCCTTACCTATGTACAGTCACCAGGACCCTGAAGATGAGCCTCAAGAAAATTAAATGAAAAAATATAAAAGCTTCAGAAAGGAATAATAAAAGTATGAACAAGAAAAAGCATCTGTTAACCAAGAACAAGGTCCGATTCTAAATGGAATGGTAAATAATCAAGCAAACTCTAGAGAACAAAGAAAACAACACAAAACAAAGCCCGAACTGTGAAAAGACTTAGGTGTTTAACAAAAGAACTCATTGCTATAGTGCCCAACTCTACTTGAGTCCCACGTGATGTAAAGCCAACAACTCACATAGCAATCAATTCAAGAATTATCAAATTGTTTATACTGGAATTAATGAAAATCCTCTACAAATAAAACATAAAAACACTTCAGTAACTGGTATTGCAAAAGGGCCACCAAACTCATAGAAATTGGAAAGAAGACAGAGCACACAGCTTTTCAGCCTAGGCGCCAAGTAACAACTGAATATAAAAGTGAGTGGACAGCTGGGTCAGCTGACAGTGTTGCCAACATATAGGGGACAGAATAGGAAAAAGAAGCGTTATCAATGTGGTTAAAATTTTAATGTTTTTGGAGACTCAGGGCAAGGTAAATTACCCTAAGATAATGTTCATTAGTTTTTAAGATTTATTTATCATTTTAATGATCTGTAGAAGAAAAGATCTATACAAATAAACTTTTTCCTAAAAAAAGAGTATTTATCAAATATTAACTTTCATATTTTTAACAGTAATTTGTATTTTTCCTAAATTTATAAACACAAGGACTTTTAAAAGAGTATGATTTGTCCTAAAAACCACTGTGTTGACGAGTGAATGAGTCGAATAGCTTGGATCTCATTCCCAGTGGTCACAGAAAGTGAAAGAAGAAGAATGGCAGAGATAGAGATTAATTAGCTGTAGTGGTTTTAGACAAGAAAATGTGATTAATACTCAAAATGAAGATCTGATAGACAGTCATCGTGTCTGTACTATTATATGGGACAAAAACTCTGACTTTTAAGAGGGAAGAGAGAGGGACTGTTCGAAAGAACCGAGTGAGTATTGTGAGATGGATAGCTGGAATATCACTGATGGAGAGGATGGACAGTCAAGATATAAGAATGTCATGTTTATGTAATAGACCAGAAGTTTTTGTCCAAGAAATTAAGATGAGATTCAGAAGCTGAAGACCAGATTGAATGACAATGTTCGATACAAGGCAGAATGAGAAAATTGAAATATTTCTTTAGTGGTATAACCCTCTACCATGGAAGACAAATTTCCTAAGGTTCAGGTCGCTAGTCAGCATACAGTCACACACAAATCGAGGTGGGAGACTCTTAACAGTGTGCCCCAGCAAAAGGCAAAAAGACGATTAGAAATAATGTTCGGCTTACACAGAAACGTTTTCACACATTTCTAGCTTTATCTTTAAACAACTACTACATATCATTGCACCTTTTTTCCCTTTACCCAGATTTACAAATGCATATCTGGGATTCTTATTCATTAATTATAGGAAGAGATATGAAAAACAAAATCTAAACGGACAAAATTTTAGAGACGGCTTAAGAACATGGTAAGCGAGTGTCTTCAGTTGTCTGACAGGTCATTAGAACTACCTCGTTATGTTTCAAAAACCGTTATAATTGAAGGAATTTTTTTCTCCTGCAAATGCAAACATTTCTTCATTTAAAATCTCAAATTTTTTTATTCACATTTTTCTTAACTAAACAAACCAGTCTTTTTTTTTAATAGGAGAAGCTCAGAATAAGCTAAACTACTGTTCAAAGGGGAAAACAGTTTGAATTTTGAAAAGTTTTCAACTTACTCAGAACAACAGTTGGAATTGTAAACAGCAGTTGGTGGAACAGAGGCAAAGACTCTCCACTTCAGCCTTGACCAGTACTATGTGTGAGTCAATACAATACGAAAAAAAACTTTAACCACTTGTCAATTGAATAGGATAACACTTGGTATTGACCCTACTCAACATATATGTAATTAAAGTTGTTTGGCTCTCATGATTGTGACTATAACATATATATATATATATATATATATATATATATATATATATATATATATATATATATATATATATATATATATATATATATATATATATATATATATATATATATATATATATATATATATGTTTAGTACTCTCATTCACCCACAATGAACATATAACCGTGCCACAGTGGCCCGAGTTTATATTTGGGGCTTAGACTAAAGCCACTACTGTCTCCAACGTTCCCTTTGGTTTCAGGACAAATGGTTTCTGGTCTTTCAATCATAGCATCATTAGAAACGATGTGTTTGTAGGACCATAGGTAATAGAGAGACCTGAGCCACCTGTGAATTTGTCAGTAGAATTTACTCCAACTTCGGATAGAGAGGTCTTAAATATCTGGAGGCTAAACTCAGCATTAGACATTCATAATCCATCTCCCATACACCCTGTTCCCTGTTTATGCGATGGTGATACCATGTGCTCATGTGGACCCTGGGACGTCCATTTCCCCTTCCACTTCAGACCAAAGTAGGTCAAGCCAATCTTCCGGACAGTTGACCTCTAAGAGTGTCAGGCCATTCTACAAGGCTGGTCTTTGTCCTTATGGAAACGAGAGTAAGAATTGAGAATGAAGACAGAGATGAGAAAGAAGATATAGTAAAAAATTAAGGTATGTCTGTAAGGAAGACATTGGGAGAGAAGAAACTGTGTGCAATGTAGCCTACAGGAAGTCTGTCCACGTAGAGGGAGAAGGTGAGGAGGAGGACTTGGATGAGGATTCTATGCAGCTTGTTGACTCCTCAGAGTATTCTGATGGGGTGTATGAGTACTAGGGCAATTGGATAGATTTTCTGTACTATTTGTTGAGAAAGAACCGGAGGTGAATGACTTTGTACTTTTACAAAAAAAAAAAAAAAAAAAAAAAAAAAATATCAGATATCGTAATTCATCATCAGGATTTGGGAAGGATTGGACTGGATTGGTGATAGGAATTTAGCAAACCTAGAGTGCACTGATGATGCTGTCCCTCTTAGCAGAACAACATACGATTTGCAACGCTTGCTTACCAGAATGCATAAAATATCACACAAGGTAGGGCTGAAGATAAATTGAAGAAAGACAGAGATGATGAGAAATGAGTATTCAATGGAAGATGAAATATCATTGGAAGGAGAAAGGATTAATGAGGTAGAATAATTTAAGTATTTAGGAACAATGATCTTAAATACAGGCTCTTTAGAATTAGAGTTTAGTGAAAGATTAAAAAAAAAACAAATCAGACAATGGCTAGGTGAAGTAAAATTTGGAAATTAAATTGCCTAAAATTTCATATAAAAATCATATTATATATCAGTTTAGTGAGACTGGTGTTACTCTATGGACATGCTGCGTGGTATGACAATGAAACAATCTCCAATAGATTCAGTAGATTTGGGAATAAAGCCTTCGGAAGGATATTGGGAGTTAAATGCAGGCCAGGATTAGAAATGAAAATATAAGAGAGATTACTCGAGTACTAGGCTATATGAGGATGAGATCATGATGAGGGGTAAAGAAGATTGTTTGAGCATGCTCTTCGCACTCCCCAAGAGAGATTAGTTCACCAAACGTTTCACTGGGCTCCAGAAGGCACTAGAAGGAGTGGAAGACCCAAGCCTACATGGCTTAGGACTATAAAGCGCGATATAGATGAATGGAGAAGTATTGAATTAAAAACCCAAGACAGAGACGACTGGCGAAATCTAACCGAGGCCCTTTGCATTAATAGTCGTAGGAGATGATGATGATGATGAATCTCACGACCATATGTTTTGTTTTGTTTTGTTTCAGTGTATTTTTTTTTTATAGGAAACTCTGTTCTGGGTGAGCTGAAACTCTAAGAGGGAACGAAGGTGGACGAATTAGTGTGCTATTTTTCCAGGTCTTGACCATCACGGATAACAGAAGGTTATTCTTTTATTCCACTGTACGAATTCGGTTCTTTCCAAGGACACCTTTATTTTCCCTACCAGAACAGTATAAGAGTTTGGTAACCACCAAGGGTGTCACCAAGAGACAGGCTGACCTGGTTAAGATTTAATCACCTCTGATTGTCTTCAATATGCATTTATGAACCTGCAGTAGCCTACAAGTTAGGATGTATACTTAAAGGCATATATTGTAATATTATTTTGTTCTAAAATAAGTTTTTGTATCAATATTTCTAGTTTTTATGACCTTCAAAAACAATGGTCGATGTTCTCTTACTCCCCAGTTAGTGTTCCTCTATAGTTAAGATCCCAAAAATATTTAGGTATAAAACGTGACACTTAATTTCTGAGTAGAGGATTTATGAGTATACCATATGTGGGCTATGCTGTGTAGTTTTTTGTGGGCATATTTTGCACTCTCTCTCTACTATAAAATGGAATATTTATGAGGGGATTTCTAGTCATAGTTTGGTGTTCCACTTCCTTGCCCTAATAAGTAGGTATTTTAGTACATATAGTCCTAGTTTCCCAAGGCAATTCAGACCTCCTTCTTAGTAATCAATTAAAACCACAAATTCAGACACCTGTAGTTAATATTATGTATTTTTATATGAATTACGTAAGTTACTTGTGTTTTGGTGTCTGTTAGAATTAAAACAAATGACATCAGTAGGCATACGAGATGATTGGCTGTCTTGTGTCCATGAATGGCTGGCAGGAGCGAGTTATCATGAATTAATTACCAGTCAAGTAGATTTGTAGCTCTTCTTTGAACCGTTTTACCTCCCATCTTACTCTCAGTAACTTTGAACTCACTCTCAGTAATGTAATAACTATAGAAAATTGAAACAACTTTAAACAGTATTTCCTTATTTGATACATAAATTTGTAAAATTTGAAGGAGACTTTACTTCGATTTACTGCCTGATACAAAATGAACAGATCAAATGAGTTCCCCTTATTTGTGAATGACAATTAGTCTTGAACTGGACCCCAAAGTTATTGGGTTTAAAACAGATCTATTTAACAAACATAAATGTTGTAATACCCTGACCTTTTGTATTTTATCAAGTATGCTGAGGAAACAATTAGTGAAAATCAGGAGTCTATGAACTGGCAGCACTGTATATTTTGACAATCTGATTATGGAAAGAAAGTGTTGGTGCATCATCCCCAGACACACTGTTTTATACAGTGGAAGAGAAAGTCAGTGTGCTTAAAAAGTTAAAGTTGCGGGTTTTAGGTCTCCACTGAGACGATTTACATCGTTCTCCTCTGGCGGCCATTAGCCAGCAGGGACTATCACTAGTCCCCTCTAACCTCCCCCCCAGGCACCACCCTGCGAGTACCCCCCGGTAGAAGGTCTCACGGTATTCGCACCCCTGGCGGGGACCGAACTCAGGACCTCTATAATAGAAATCCGCGACGCTACCAACCCTGCTATCCGGATTATTGAAGGTAACTATTTGAAAACTCAATAATAGCTGAACACTTTACAGTGATCACACTGTAAAAATTGGGTAATACTTTATCGAGGTTGCTATGGAAATATGCCTAGAAAGACTTAAATCCAGCAATATTTTACCTTTATCTCTCGTTACCAAATCCAACCAATCACGATCGACCTGACTCTTGAAAACTTCTCTCTGCTATGCAGTATGATAAAGACCTAAATCCAGCAATATGGCACCTTTATCTCTCATGACCAAATTGCAATCGGCCTGACTCCTTAAAAGATCTCTCTGTTATGCAGTACAATAAGTACATCTTGGTTCCACCTACCTGTACAGTAAGATCTATGAACAAATACGAAGGCAAACTGATGCTCTGATATTGTTGCATAATGCTTCTTTGGGCTCAGCCATGTCGTTTTTATTGGAGGTTCCTTTAGGTAGCTTTTTAAGGGATATTTGGCTACAGTGATACTCCCAGAGAATTAACCACAGGTTTCCAGAATTCTAACTCCTGGCGCGAGTATCCTTAATATAAATTTTAAGGATATCGCTTAATATCAGGGGACGTATTTCTTGATACTACACATGAAAATCTTCAGCCCTAATAGATTGATGCTTTGAGGGGGAAGAGTGGCGAAAATGGAGGGGAGCCATTATCAATATTACCCGCCGGATCCCCTCCCAGTACTACTACGGCTTATTATTCCTTTTAACGTAGCCATTTAAGCACATTATTCTCCTAAGTTGTTCTCGGTGTTGTTACTGTTTTCAAAGAATATTATCATACAATCTCCAGCATCTTCATCCTCTGGTAAGTTGAATATTTAATCTTCCCTGTGTATAATTTCTGGCTCCCTTCTCACAGTTAAATTAACATAATTTAGGGTTTTAAGCGGAGCAATGCCCTCCCCGGAAGCGGCCATTTTAGGCCGCTGTTGTACGCCATAAATGCTTTATTTAGTTAGCAGTATGACCTTCCCGGTAATTAGCTATAAAAAAGTTCTAGCTAGTTAGGCAAAATTATACTAGTGAGGATAAGCTTTACACATATAATATTTCCTCTTCCAATAAACATTGCTATCGTATACGATAGAGCCTTGGTGGTACTAGCGTAGCCGAGATCCCGACTCGGGTTAGGCTAGCCTGACTCGTTTTAGTATACATTAGTAACGTTATCCTCTGTTTAACCAATTATATCGTTTTTATTAAATCGGTCGGAGATATAGATATCTCCTAGAATTACTAGTATAATTCGATACTCTTCTCTATTAGAGAAATAACGATAAACCCTTCCTTTCCCCTGAGTGCTGCCAGCCCAGGCGACAACCCTATCTTCCGTCATCGCCTTCAAGTAGTGTACTCTGGCTTGACTTGGATAATGTTTTCTGTCAATCTTCTTTGCCGACGAGTATCCCAGCTTTGAAATACGACAGTCACTCAGGGTATTCTGTCTTGTTGCCGACAACGCTACCGATAGGGGAATAGTCATTCCCCTGCCGGTTACATCGTTGTCGGCAGAGGAAGTTCGGCTTGCCTTGTCCACAACCGAAAGTGGGTAGTATAATTGCCGCCACCTTTCTCCCTTGTGGTCTCGAAGACATGTCTTATATCCGGCAATGTCTCATGGTAGGGAATCGTTATTCTTCTGCCTCCCAAGACGGCACCAGTATAGGAAACTATGCATCCTTGATTTACAGCCAAAAGTTGGAGTCATACCTACCACCACCATTCTCTGTAAAATATAAGACCCTCTCCCATCCCCTTCTGTCCTTTAGTGACGGCCTAGCGATTTCTTTAGTCAGTATTCTACAATCACCCCGCTTGCCGGGCTGACTGGGTTACTGGCCGGGCTCCTACAAAGGCGGTTAGGTTGCCGCTTCGACCATCTCCCTAAAGGAAGCTAAGCTCCGGGAAAGGTTGAGCCGGCCCTGACGGCTGCCGCAGGGAAACCCATTATACTTTTGAGTATTCTTCAGTCCACTCCTTGAATGCCATCCATAAACCCTGTGGCTGGATGGAAGCTAGAATCAATGAATTCCTCCCTTTCCATTTGAATCCTCATTCTAGAAAAAAGGCAATAGAGACAGTAGTCCCTACACCCCTAATTATTGTACTAAACTATAATAATATTGTAGTCCTTCTTTCCATTCTTTCTCTCTCTCTGTCAGCTAGTGCCGCCTGGTACTAGCCTAACCCGGTAGCATACCAAAAAAACTACAGTATAAGACAATACAGTAGCCAGACTTCCAGCAGTATAACGATACAGCATTTAGAAAACTACAGTATATAATGATACAGTAGTATGAAATTTCCAACATACTCTGTGTATCCTTTCATAGTCCATTGTTGAGACCATTTAAAAAATGTTGAGGTGAAGTATTCCTTCAACATTCTGATGATCCTAGATCATTGGAACACCAATGATTACCTGTCAGTATTAATATTTTACAAATGGTGGAGTTAGTGTTAGTATCCACTGACTCCGGCTCTACGTATGAGAGTTATACCACTCTGTATTTTCACTAATAAGGAAACTAAAAATATTAATATTGTAGGTCACAGCAATTGATTGGAGAGGAAACACAGATATTTGTCTACCCTACTTCTTTTCTAGCTTACTATCGTAAGCTATGATAAATAACAGTAAAGTATAGTACTATTTTATGCAGGTTTACTTTATCAGTGAGATAAATTACCCTATAGTCATTTCACTCTCTCTTTCCTTATAGGAGGAGGCTAAGGTGAAGTGTGCAGTCCTGTTCTGCAACCACAGAAGTAGGGACTTTTGTGGCCAAAAGATGTGCAAGTCTTATGCCCCCTGCTACATCGTATCCGGATCCCTGAGGTACTGTGACGAGTATCTTAAGCATATATTATATCAATGATATACACAACCTAGTACTCATTCACCCTTTTCTTCCGTACAGGAGGAGCCAATGGAGAAGTGTACAATTGTGTTCTGCAACCACAAAAGTAAGGACTTTTGTGGGCATACAATGTACAGGTTTTATGCCCCTGCTGCATTGTATCTGGATCCCTGAGGTTCTGAGAACCGAAGGGTTGCTCCAATTGCTTGACATTGCTGACCGACGGCTTTGTAAAAGATATCCCTAACACTACGGAGTCAAGGGATCCAGCGAGTGAATCTCACCAAAGGTGAGTATGAGGCTTCCAGAAGAACTCTCCAGGACCATCCCTACCTAACGAATCTTTAAAGTGCCTACTGTTCCCTAAGGCTCAATCGAATATGTTTGGGCCTTAGGCACAGGTTCCCACAGGAAGTGATCCAAGAAGTCATTACCAAAGCCATCACGGAGAATGTGAACCTTCTACAAAAGTGGGGCATGTCCTAAAAGAGGAAATCATCATTAGAACTGCACAATTTCCGACCGTGACCAGGACCACTGTGACTCAAATAGTAGTCCAGCTGGAAACCACCTTCCAGATGGTCTCTCATCAGCTGGTAGCCAGTCACCTGTATTTAATCAAGGCTTTGAAAGGCACTTGACCACCATTTGGCCCTACAAAGGTAAGGGCCCAAAAAGAGGATCCTCCGGAAATCTCCAAGGGTGGAGGAGGACACGGTCACGGAAACATGTCCTCAGGAACCTCTAAACAATGAGAGGTTCCAGGTAGGAGGCAGACTTTTTCACTTTCGGGATCGTTGGACCTTTGATCCCTGGGTCCACAGCCAATTATGAATGGACTTGGTTGGAAATGGAACAAAAACCCACCTTTCCAGAATTCTTCCTTATTGGAAGATTATACCTCAGAACTCTTGAACAAGAAGGTAAAGAGGAAAGCGAAGTCCATCAAAATTCAAGGGAAGGCTGTTTTGTGTTCCCAAGAGAGACTCTGACAAACCCAGAGTTATTCTACACTTGTCTCCACTCAACAAGTTCATCGAGATTAACAAGTTCCGAGTGCTTACAGTGCAACACATAAGGGCGCTTCTACCAAAAAGGGGAACATACTGTCTCAATAGACCTGGCAGATGCTTACTGGCACCCACCAGTCAGTCGCCCCCTCTCCTCCTACCTACGACTAAACATAGCCTCAGCATATTCACAAAGCTAACATACACGATCGTCAAGCACCTATGCTCCGAAAGAGTAGAGGTAGTAGCATACCTGGACGATTGGCGGGTGCGGGCAGCATCCGAGACTACTTGTCTGCAAGCGGCCGGAAAAGTTATCCAGTTCCTGGAACACCTGGGCCTCAAGATCAATAACTACAAGTCTCGCCTTTCTCCATCTCAAAAGTTTCAATGTTTAGGAATCCATGGGAACTTGCAGTCACACCACCTCTCCATTCTATTAAAGAAGAGATTAGAAGTAGCGGCTTCTGTCAAGAGACTAATCTAACACAAGAGGACTTCAACGTGCCAACTGGGAAGAGTACTTGGCTCTCTCTGGTTTGCAGTAGTGACAGACCCGGTGCTAAAAGCCCAGCAAAAGGATGTGCCAGGAGTCTGGAGAAGATATGCATCAAACACTCAAAGAGATCAACAAGAATAACACCGACGTGATTGTGCATGCCATTTTGGCCGTGGTCAACAAAAAGGAGCCTAGCCCAGACAATTCTCTTGCAACCACCACAAACCTCAGTGGTGACACACACGGAAGCCTCCTTGAAAGAAGGGGGACATCATCCGCATGAAAGGAAGGGGCAAGAAATTGATCATTCTAGTTAAAAAAAAATTTCACATCAACATCTTGGAGGCTATGACAGTCCTCCTGACGTAGAGGAGACTATCCCCTCGCAGAACAGTCCATATCAGATTGGCTCTCAACAACGAGGTGAGAGTGATATGTCTAATTGACAAGGCTCGAGTTCACCTCACATCAGCCATGAGTTGTTAGCCCTCTTCCACCTGGCAAGAAAGAGAGGATGGCATTTATCAAACAGTTCACCTTCAAGGGTTCCACGATGTAACGGCGGATGCTCTATCGAGTTGAAAGCCGATAGAGACAGAATAGTCCCTAGACGCAGACTTATTCTCCTTTTTTTTATATAAGTCCCGGAACTGCAGATCGACCTTTTCGCAACGAGCGATAACAAGGAACTACCTCGTTATGTAGCCCCTTACGAGGACCTTAAGCAGAAGCGATAGACCTCATGTCTCTCGACTGGAACGGATGGAAGCAAATTTATCTGTTTCCACCAGCCAATCTCCTGCTAAAAGTCCTTGACAAGCTAGGATCCTGCAGAGGAACAGTTCCTGTAGTGGCCCCCAAATGGCCCAAAAACAATTGGTTTCCTCTAGTTCTAGAATTGAAACTGTAGCAGTTTCCTCTGCCGTACACAGTTTTATCTAAACTGGTGCAGAAGTCGGCTGTTATATTTCATCCTCGAGAACCAACAACGTGCATCCTAGGATTTTTTTTTTCTTAGCAGCGAACAAAAGTTTGGGATCTCGAAGAATTTGGCCGACTTCATTGTAGAGTACAAGTCAATTCCAGCCAGGAGACAATGTGGATTGTCTTGGAAGAAAGGGGTAACCCTTGTGAAAACAAGGGAAACAAACGAAATTTCATAAGGTTTCTGCCTCTCTTTCTTCCTTTACCTACTTGAACGAGGCCTGACTTCCACTACGATAACCACGTGTAAGTCGGCCCTGACTAGACCTCTTTTATACGCCTTTGAAACGGACCTCATCAGCGAAACCTTTTTTAAGGTACCAAAGCATGCACTAGACCAAGGCCAGCAAACTCTCAAAGCCCATTATATGGACGTTGGTCAAAGTGTTGCACTATCCTTCACACCTAACAATGAGGATTGTACTCTAAAACAACTAACACAGAAAGTCAATTTTCTGTTCGCAATAACCAAAGGGGCTAGAGTTAGTGAGATGTTGGCCATATCAGGGATGTAGGCCATATTCACTTCACAGAAGAGGGAGAACTGAATCCTTTCCCCGATCCTACTTTTCTCGCCAAAAACGAGCTGCCCACCAAAAGGTGGGGTCCTTGGAGAATCTGCCCACTGAAGGAAGATGTCTCCCTATGCCCATTAGGGTCTCTTAAGGTCTATCTTCTTAGAACTTTAGACTTCAAGGAAGGACAGCTCTTCCGAGGCGAAACCTCAGGATCAAAATCTATCCCTGAAATAACTGAGAGTTATGCTCACCTACTTATTCGTAGAGCGGATCCTGACAGCTCACCCGCAGTTCAGGATCCTAAGAAAATTGTTTCTTCACGGAACTTCTTCCAACACTATACGAAGCAAGTACATAAAATAATATATGTTGTTGTGGTGGCGGGTAGTTTTAAAAAACCCGTTGTCTAAGCCTGCGACGAACATTGAACTGCTTTGGGTCTTTCCAGTGCATTTACCCTCGAGTGCAAATCACAACGATGATTAACACACTGTTCCATATAGGTGCATATCTGACCGATAACACCAGTGACGACTAAACGTTGCGTCACGGTGTTCATGCGTTCTCAAAATCTGTACAAGTCAGTCCGATTTGGTTTCCCATCTCCATTGAGTGACATCATTTCGATGAAATTACATATTTTTCCGACAGGAGAAAATATGGACCCTGATGTGTTTTCAATGCCGGATCAGATTCATTCCTGATTGTAACTACAATTGATATTCTAGTTACAAGGTAAAATACTAAATGTATCTGCGTCTTATTGCTGCTATCTCTGTTACAGGCGAATAAAGTATTCTAGAGTTTTAATTAACCTCTAGAAGGGCCCAACTTGAAATCAGACCCCAACTTGAAATCAGAGTACAGATTTCCAAGGGATGAAAAAGGTAATCTCTAGGATTTACCCTCTGTCCCTCTGTAGATACAAACTTTGAATCCTTATAGTCGAAGTCTACACTTTCCCTGCATGGGGTAGGAAGCCCTAAGCTAGTTCCAAGCTTAGTGGATATGACAAATAACGGTAATGACATATATAAAGGTCTAGGAGACCATAAAAGGAACTCATTCAAAGTAAAGGCACTTATACAAACCCGCAAATATAGTACTTTCAAGTAATTCTCTGGCTAACTTCCATCAGGACGACATAGCTGAGCCCAAAAAAACAGTTTTTGAGCAAAGCAAGAAATCTATATTTTGGGTGATATGGTCATGTCGTCCTAATGGACCCTCCCTTCTTTCAAAAAAAGGAGTATACAACTACGTAACGAAAGACCCTACCCGAAACTACTCTATCTGCGGCTATCCATGCTTAAATGCAACAAGGAATAATACACTGTAGTAGTAATGGGAGGGGATCCATCGGGTAACTTTGATAACGGGTCCCCTTCATTTTCACCACTATTCCCCCTCAAAGCGTAAAATCTATTCCGGGTGAAGATTGCCATGTGCCGTACCAAGAAATATGTCCCTGATATTATGCGATATCCTTAAAAGTTATATTAAGGATACTCGCGCCAGAAGTTAGAATTCTGGAAACCTGTGGTTAATTCTCCGAGAGTATCACTGTAGCCAAATATCCCTTAGAAAGCTACCATCAGGACGACATGGCCATATCACCCAAAGATCCATTTCTCGCTTTACTCAAAATCCATTTTATGCAGCAAAATTTAGCAGGATTTTTATTAATTGTACATCCTTTATGCATTGAAATTCTTCAATCAGTCTGTCATTTATAAGAATAATTGCATAAATGTGAAAAAATTATATAAGAAAGAATTGATTTTTACAGCTGTATAACAATTATCTGTAAATTACATTATTATGAAATACAATTGGGAATTAAGTAGACTTGTATTTATCACTATTTTGTTAATAATATGTAAAAAGTGTGAGTGTGATTGAAGAACAAAAATTAACATAAAATTTAGAATTTGCTAACAATTTTTTTTACAGTTTTAAGATGAAATATCTTATTCACTATTAATAACCCAACCACGTTTTGCTATTCTGCAAAACTGATTGACTGGTTATCAATATCAACTTATATATTTAAACAATCCTCTATTAAAATGGCATTTTCCAAATTTCTGTAAATATCTCTTTTTAACCAAGAAATGCACACAGCACACTTTTGCTGTGACTACATTAGTCCATATTTGGTATTCTCAATTTGCGTAGGACACACTGATAAAATGATATGACTCTAGTTCTGCTATTCACCCTCTGACATTTGTTTATGTCAGCTCTTACAGTGGTTTTACTAACCATGTATAGCATTTGAGAATACTTATTAACTATATTACCACAATATGGGAATCTAAATATCAGATATTCACAGTTATTGGGGAGAGAAAATTGAATATCTGTTGTTTTGGTAATGCTTGCTACAGAAACTTGTGTCACTGAGCCTTGCTCTGCCTCTGGACTTATCGGGGAAAAATAGTCATCCGCATAACAAAGTCGTCCAATAGTATTTTCTTAGTATTTTACTGATTGTTTACTGGAAATCATTTGAAGGTCACCTCCAACCGATTTCAGTAAGCAACACTTAACTCTGATTAAACCCCAAAAATATTCATATATCTTTCAAAGCAACGTGAAAATTAAATGCTTCACCTTTCACTCAGAATAATATGATGGGTATTTGCTTCTTAGAAATCTGAGATGATTTTTGTTGTTGTTATTGTTGTAGATTACCGGACACTTTGTGAAGTAGTTTAATGTTCAAAAGGGCTCCCTTCCTGAAGAAGCCTCAAATTCTTTTGATATATAGATAGACCTTGGGTCATAGGGATCCATACTGAGTCACTTAGCAATCAGGGGACATTGTTTGTCAAAAGAGAAACTTCTTAATAGAACAAAACAAGTTTTCGTTATTTAGATGTATTGATATACATCAAAAAAGAAACATAGATCAGAAGCACATACAGTAAGATCAAAGATTAAAGGTCAAAGTATAGAGACAGAGAAAATAACGAATTCTTAAATTTAGAGATTTAATCTGGAAATTTATTAGTCTATATCAGGAATGTATTTCTAAGAGAAGAAAATCTGATCTTCTTACATTGTTTCTAATTGCTAATGTGATTTATTTAAATCAAAATGGAATTCGTTTCAGAGAGAGAGAGAGAGAGAGAGAGAGAGAGAGAGAGAGAGAGAGAGAGAGAGAGAGAGAGAGAATTTGTACCATCCTCCACCGACACTAACAATGAAGTGGGACTTCTCCTCAGTCAGCAAACACATCTAAAAGGTCATCATCACGTGACCATCACATTGCGACATCGTCCGTTTGCAGTAATGTCCTTGTAATTCAATTAAATCAAAATGGAATTAGTGTTAGAGAGAGAGAGAGAGAGAGAGAGAGAGAGAGAGAGAGAGAGAGAGAGAGAGAGAGAGAGAGAGACTAACAATGAAATGGGACATAGCCTCACTCAGCAAACAATTCTAAAAGGTGACCATCACATTGCAACATCGTCCGTTGCAGCAACGTCACATTTCTCTGTGACATCAACTCAGATCTGTTGATTATAGACAACAAGGAAACAAAGAAGACATGTACACGTGAAGAATCCCCCCCCCCCTCTCCTTACCATATATATATATATATACCATTTTTAACTAATGTCCTTATGATGGTAATAAAAGGTTTATATCAAATGCAGTTATTAATACAGATAAATTTATTGTATCAACAATAGCATATTATCAGTAAAATATCTAAATATCGGTAAAAATAAATAGTGAATTATATAATCAGGTGCAGTGCATAAATTGACCATATTAACAAAAAAGATTATAATCCATGTTATTTATTAATATCATATAAGAATATATGTCAACAAAATGATATTCCCCCAATAGCACAAAATATATATTGAATCTATTTGCATTCCATGAGCAAGCATAAAGTGAAAATCAGAATTCAAGAAATGGTATATATAGTACATTAGATTATATGTTAATCAAAAATATTCCAGAAGGCTACAAAATATATAGTACGTTCAAATTATGTCGTGAATGGGTGTAGAGTATAAAACTAGCATTTTCATATTATGTTGTAAATGGATTTACAGTATGAAAAATAGTACAATTAAATTATGTTGTAAATTGGCATACAGTATAGAAATGGTATATTCAAATTATGTTGTTGAAGGATATATAGTTTAAAAATAGTAAAATCAAATCATGTCGTAAATGGTTATACATTATGAAAATAGTACTGTCAAATTATGACATAAGTATACAGTATAAAAATAGTATATTCAGATTATGTTCTTAAAGGATGTATAATATAAAAATAGTAAAATCAATTTATGTAATAAATGGGTATAAAGTATGAAAGTAGTATATTCAAATTATGTCGTAAATTGGTATAGAGTATAAATATAGTACATTCAAATCATGTTGTGTATGGGTATACGGTATAATAAATAGAATATTTAAATTGTGTCGTTCATGAGCATACAGTATATGGGAACTGATATATATTGAGAAAAAGTGTGATGTTGTGGAACGGAATAACTATCCTATGTGATGAAAAAATACATTCTATAAGGACTATGAATACTGTATGTATCAACAACAAAAATCATTCTTGGTAAGCCATTGATAAAATATTATAACAAAAAGATTATACAGCACCAAGATATTCTGAAAAAAAAGATAAATTATGAATAAAAATATCTTTTCTTCTGCTAACAGTGAAGAAATACCCCATTGAGCAGGTGGGAAATAAGGGTCATGGGGCATAGACAGAGTTGGAAGTCTGAGGACAGGAGTCAGCAGGTGGAGAGCCTCATACTACAGGACCTTCCTGGGGCACTGTAAACTTTATCTCAGCTGCCGCTTGTTATCAGAATCTGGCATTGGACTATTGTGGACTTTTCTCACTTAGGATCAGATTCCTGTGGAAAAAAACAGGATTTTAGGTTGAGAAGGTAGATGTTTTCTTTGAGAAGGAATAAAAAGTTATTACAAAGCACATGGAATTTAGGAATGTATTTATAGGGCTTCTAAGAAATGTTTAATAAATAGGTTGACTCTGACAACAGGAGTGCACAGCTCTACAGAATGCACTGGATGTAGAGACGAACAGAAAATAATATGAGTATTGGAAATTAAATTCCTGAGAAGAGCATGTGGAATGATACATGACCTGAAGACCTGTTGTTGAGATTCCGCACATGCAGGTGGACAGAATAGCAGACTGGAGCAGGGGGGGAAATGAACACAGATGTGTGGGTTCTGTACCAAAATGCATGTTCTTTATTCCTGGAAATAACTGATAAAATTCTAAAAAGAGTCAAGTATTCAAGTTCACGGCTCACCATGTACTTTGGGCCATCATCATCATGAGGGATATGCTTCTGGGATTCGTTAATTTCATTTTCCACTTTGGGAAGAAAAACTAAAAGAGTAATTCAAAATTTTCATGTCAGCCATGGTAAAAAAGTTTCTTGCTAAAGACATTGCTATAAGTTAATGTGGAGAGTAATCATTTCTGTACAGTAGCAAATTTGCAGATAGGAAGGTCGCCTTTATAGCTTTACACATTAACTCATTTTATTATGAAGAGTGTGAGTGTGCTATTAATGAAATAAGGAGTATTTTGTTTTTATTACACTTCCTTGTAATTATATGATTATCAATTTGCTTGCTGAGTAATCCCTTAAATCGATTACATCTCCCTTAATCCATAAGTAAGGTTGTTTCACTTGTGTGCTGATCAAATGCAAAGCTCTAATGGTACTCACCTGAAGATTATGATCAAACAGGAGATCGGGTGAGTTCTTTTCAGTTCTAATCAATCAAGAGGATCTAATCACCTAAGTGGATTCCAGATGATTTGCTGGGATGAAGATGTCCTCGTCTTGCTTCTCAAGGAGACTAGACTACTCTTCTTTGGTTATTTGAATCTACAATTAAATGAAGTTAATATCAAGAGCTTCTTCCCATGAAGTATATAAAGTAGCAATTAAAAGAACGGATGATCAAAACGGATCTTATCTTTCAGTTTTCACATCATATTCATTTCCATAATCTTAATTAATTTACATTTAAAAGAACAATCCGGAATCAAAATTGCTCCTTCATTCTAAGGCTCCTCCATTCTTGTGAATTTGTCGCAAGAAGAGAAAATGAGAAATATTAATTGTGCATCAACCAAATCGTCCAGCAACAAATCTTAAGAAAAATATAGAAGTTGAAGAGAGGAGGCTCTGTGCAAAGAAGTGGAAGATGACTCTAGAGAAGGACAAAGTAAAGGAATGGCTGTGTCTGGTACTCACCGACATCGATCCGGGATGAGAAATGAAGGAATTAACACTTTGAGAGATGACCTGCTTTTCCCTGAGGTCACACTCTATTTCCAGAATGCAGACAATGTCTGTTGTTTAGGTACATTGCCTGGCCCATCCAGCCATGCACAGGCTCTTGTGGCCCATAGCAAAAATGTCTCAGAAATGCATTAAAAACTCTCCACTCCTGCCCAAGTACTGGGTGGATGCAGACTGCCCAGACACCTAAATAAAAAAAAAAAAAAAGAATAGAAACGATATCTTATAAGAATGACCTCTCACCAGAGGGCTGATGCAAGTGCCATTGGAAGAAATGGTGGAATTTTCCACAAGAAGTGCAACAAATAATTCTCCTTAAAACATGCAATAAACAAAGAATTAATCTTTTGTGAAAAAAGTAGGTTTAATGGATCTTGCTTAATGACTGAAGACAAATTAGGTGAATAAAATCCATATAATGAAACTATTTAGGACAGGTGATTTTTACAGTTAGTTTCTAAAGACCAAAGTTGAATGATTGAAAACCCAGAGTTAATCTTTACTTATTTTTTTCTGATTCAGAAATACAAATGTAATTTGGGACATAACAGATAAAACACTTCAAGGTGAAATTATTTGAAGACATTTTGGAGAATATAAGGAGTAGAATACTTGTTCAACATTACTTGTCTGTTCCTTGCTGCTTATCTGTCTGACTGTGTCTCTGTCTGTCTGTGCTGCCGAAGAGACACATCCAATCTCTTTCACCTTTGTTTGTTTCTGCTAATAAAATTAAGTTTTACTTCCCACTAAAAGGAAGAGGAAAAATTAATATCAAATTAAATATAAGACAGTACTGGAATCTTAAAAGTGTTCTAATATAGGTCTGATATAGTAAATTATCAAAGAAATATATATTTATCATAAGTAATGATAGTATCAATAAAGTGACAATATAGAAAACTTTTGCAAAAGTTATCGACAGGAGAGTAATTTTACTCTTTGCATTTAATTCATCAGGAACAACAAATTCAGATTTCATTCTTTTATTTTCCTTGAATTCATTGAGAGTCGTAACTCCAAAATTTGTTATTTCTTAAAATCTCACCTCTTCTTTTTTGTCTCTTCTCCAAAGTTCGTCTCGGTTCTGTGTTACTTTTCCTCTCACCAGAGGCTGACTAAATGGGTCTGACTGACGCTGCTCTAACATATCAGCTTCTCTTGAGTCCAACAGATGACAGTGGTCAATATCCCTGTGCACCAGTCAGTAAGTAAGTCACTCAGTCAGTCAGTTGATGGTCAGTTCTACCAGTTCATCTGATCTGTAAAAAGCAAATAGCATCAACATACGAGTGCATTACAAAGTTTAAGTGCTATGTTGTGGTATATCTTCACTCTGATATTTTATTGCAAAACAAAATGGATCAGTTAAATTAATAAGAATACGTAGTAGCAGCTCAGATCTATTCAGTATTCTATATTATTAAATGCATGATATAAGTTCAAGGAAAATGATATACTTCTGATGAATATAATTTTGTATTGACCAAATTGTCTGATAAAAAAAAAAATGAGTAAAATAAAGGAGTTGTAGAAAAGGACTCAATGAGTGCAGGGACATGTTCAGATGACCTCTCACTAAAGGGCTGATGCAAGCACCATTAAGGGAGAGGGAGGAATTTCCGAAGAGAAGCTCGTCACTTAATCATTTCCCTACAAACCTACAATAACCACACAAAAATAATTATTTTAGAAAACAGAATTGTCAAATGTCTCTTAGTTAATGGTCAATGGTGAATTGGTGAAATAAGTGCAATGCCTTAAAACCATTATGAGTATGTACCTTTCACAATTAATATCTAAAAATTTTACAGAGCCAAATCTTATATTTCATTGTGTAAAAATAAATGAAAATATTCTAAAATAAGTCTAATCGCATATATACTTTTTGAAAATTATGTTCAACGTGAATAAAAGAAATGAATATTAATGTTACTCTTCTCTTTCAGTTTATTAAAATAGTAATTCCAAATATCACTCTTTCTATTCCTTTAATTAGGAGCAGTAACTACAAATCTTACATTATCATTCAATTGATTAAAATAAGTAACTCCTTATCATACCCATTTCATACAATTTATTAAGAACAGTAACTCAAAATTCTTAGCCTCAAAATCCTACCTCATCTTATTATTCTCTTCTCCAATGTCAGCTTCAGTTCTGCCTTCCTTCACTTTCTGATAAGAATTTGACTTCATGGGTCTGACGGACGCTGGCCTAACATATCAGCTTCTCTTGAGTCCAACAAATGAGGAACTGTATCTCTCTGCATCAGTCAGTCAGTCAGTCAGTCTTCTGTTCTATCAGTTCATCTGATCTGCAATAAGAAACAGCATCAACATATGAGGCCATTACAAAGTTCAAGCGTTTTGTAAAAGATAAAATCTCTGCAATAAAAAGCTTAGTGTGATAATCCTTTACTTTGATCCTTTATTATAAAAGTAAATTGATTAAATATAATCATATGATTGTTTGGCAGCAAAACTGGTCCATTTTAACATGTACGTCCAAAGAAAAATTTATACTTTCTGATAAGTTTACTTTAATGTTCAAACTAATCAAATACAGAACAAGAGATTTCACAATGAACTCATCTGTCTGAAAAGTTTTAAGATCCCCTTTTCTCATATCTTTTTTGTTGCATGATATGAGTCCTTTGAAGGACTTAGGTAGGATTGTTGTTTTCATTCACCTCCAGAGAGAGAGAGAGAGAGAGAGAGAGAGAGAGAGAGAGAGAGAGAGAGAGAGAGACAGAGAGAGAGAGAGAGAGACTCCTGTAGGCTAATATTGAAAAATAAAACATTAAAGGTGATAAAAACAACATTTGTTTCCTTCAGAGATTTATTTCTGATGATTTCCACTGTTACTTATTACCTACCATCGCCTCTACTATCATCAGCAAGACTTGATTGTCATGAATAGATGTTAGACAATTATTTGAAGGAATCTTTGTACATTCAAATCTTACAGCAATTTGCTAAGAATATGACATGATATAAGTCATGCACTATTTTGTCACCTCAAAAAAAAAAAAAAAAATAGTTGCATTAAATGATTAAACAAGAGCAAAGTTCTAATAATATATAAAAATGAATAGTACAAACAGGAGGATTAATATAACAATAAACATAATAATAAAGGTTCCCCCCCCAAAAAAAAAATAGGTTTTTATATAAAGACGTTGAACTTTCCCTCACATTTGTTATTGTCAAGTAGATGTCTGAGACATGATTAAACAAATATATCAAACACACACACACACACACACACACACACACACACATATATATATATATATATATATATATATGTATATAAAATAGATAGATAGATAGATTTATAACATTCCCTTACAGAACTGAACTTTATGATCAGAAAGTGAATATTATAATCTAATCATTATAAACATAACAATAAAAGTTGACAATTCCCGAAAACAAAAGGTTTTCATGAAGAAATATTAAACATTCCCTGAAAATTGATTTATTTATATATTTATAATTATACTTATATTTTCATACACACACACACACACACACACACATATATATATATATATATATATATACATATATATTAAAATGACCTTTATAATTTAGAAGTGATCTATATATACTAAACACTAAGAAAAGGGAGACATACTTGAACCAAGGATATCATTGTCCTTTTAATTTCTTAAAAATAGTAATGTTATTCGGTTATTTCCAAAATACCTGAAAATATATATAAAATGTTGTTATTGTCCAACTATGATCATGATTATTTCCAAAGACTTCAACGTGAATTAGATTTTGGAAGCTGTGACTCTTGAAAGAAGAACTTCCTTTTGTTCCATTTCTTCTATTTTCCTTCTTCAGTTAAATCCTGTCGAATAAAGAAATAATAATAATAATAATAATAATAATAATAATAATAATAATAATAATAATAATAATAATAATAATAATAATAATAATAATAATAATAATAATGAAGAAGGAAAACAATTCAATGAATAAACCCAAAGGAAAACATAGGCGAAGATTACTATATTCATTATAGAAAGGAGTAATAATGATAATAAAGAAAAGGCAAAAGAAGAATATGATGAGAGTTAAAGGCAATGAGGAGATAATTGAAATACTGAGGTGCAAACACACATGATCAGATAACTTTAACAGAAAAATCAGAATAAATGGAGATAATGATGAGATGGAAATTGCTATAGATAACTCTCTCTCTCTCTCTCTCTCTCTCTCTCTCTGTCTCTGTCTCTCTCTCTCTCTCTCTGTCTCTCTCTCTGTCTCTGTCTCTCTCTCTCTCTCTCTCTGTCTCTCTCTCTCTCTCTCTCTCTCTCTCTCTCTCTCTCTCTCTATATATATATATATATATATATATACATATATATATTCTTAAAAATAATAACTAATAATAAAAAAGCAAAAGCCAAATCTTAAAGAAATAAAATTTTGAAACTAGGCCTATAGTGAATACAGTATATTTATCCTGGCTCATCACCTGCTGCCGAAAAGTTTGAAATGTTAGTGAGAGAGAGAGAGAGAGAGAGAGAGAGAGAGAGAGAGAGAGAGAGAGAGATCGCACAACACCTATGAAGAAGAAGAAGAAGTATAAAAAGAAGAAGCAAACTCACCAATAAACACCATTTCTACATCCGGTGGATTCCTTTGCCTTAAGATTCATCTCTCTGACTAAGGCTTCGTCATCTGGTCGTTCTTCTTTTGGGAAATAGATTTTGTGTCTCACTCTGACTCCCTTCAAGGAGGCGAGGAGTCTGAGGATGACCTCAGGGCTCCTCGTCCTCCCCAGGGAACACAGAGGAAACTCGATTGACCAGAACGATCTGTTGGGAAGAAGAGAGAAAGGAAGAAAATGGGATGAAATGAAAGGAAATGAAAAGAAGAAGAAAGGAAATGATGTCACCCACATTTATTCATTATTATATGCTTTTATTTTTATCTTGTTTTGTTCAGATGAAGAAGTGCATTTAGACACACACACGCACACGCAGAAACACATACACGTACACGCGCACACACACGCAAGTGGACAAACACAGCATTGCAATTGTTTATATATACTTATATTTCATGACCCAAAATATCATGTAAATTTTGAATAAAAGTAAATACTTAAATTGATAATACTTTTTAGTACATTTTTCATTATTGATGTTAATTTATATATTTTATGAACAGTTTACTTAATGCTCAAAGAAAATAGACCTATGTTCTTTCCAAAAATAGATATGGATATATGTAGGCCTATTGGGAGTACCCTTTCACACACACACAAACACACACACACACACACTCTCTCTCTCTTAAGGGATGATGTCTCCTCACCTCCTTGCATCCTGTGGTTGCAATGTCCGAAGGATGTCCCCAACCTTCTCGATGTCTTCTTCCTTGACGTCCCTGACAATGACATAGACATCTGGATCCTCCTCCAAGAAAGGGATGGGGCGACTGACGCTGCTGACGTCGTTGACACTGAAGCGAATAACTGAAAGAGAAAGAAGAAGAAGAAGAAGAAGAAAGAGAAGAAAAACGTTGAGAAAAATGATAATAAAAAACTGAACATTTTCTCTGTGTTTCTTTCTTAAGATTCTAAAGGAAAAGATCAAATGGGAATAATAATAACAACGAATTTAGAGGCAAAAGAACTAAACACAGTAGAGCAATATGTCTGTCATTGTCTCTTTGAGGTTGCGTTAGTGTGTGTGAGTTTGCGTGTGTGCGTTTGTATGTGCGTGCTGGAGTTAGTGTGTGTGTGCGTGTGCACGCGAGCATTGCAGCAGCTCGCATAAGGTATGTCATTATTCTCCTCATGAAACCCTCACATTATGCACTGTCTAAATCACCTCAGCCAATAACAACTCAGTTTCATTCTATTGTCAAAATCTCATTGACCAAAAGAAACGTTTTAAATCCCTTTTGCTGATTGGTTCTCCCGTTCGGATAACTCCGCCCACATCCTTGTGGAGAACCAATCAGCGAAGGAAGGAGGCGAAGTCAGGAGGAGCCGCGTTTGACTATGACTGGTGCCGATATTTGTTTCCTATTCATTACAATCACGATCACTATTATTCCTTTCCATCACTAATAATTAAATTAACACCATAGAAATGAGACATTTCCTTTTAATATATGGAAGGAAAGAAATTAAAACTAAACATTGAAAGCTTTTATATGAAATTAAAATCAGATTAAAACAAAATTTTCCTTTTTGTGAAAAAAACCCACCTGATTTAGACCTCTGAATATAATGTTCTACATCTATACAGTAATAATGATAATGATAATGATGTTAACAATGATATTGATAATGATAACAACGATATTAACAATGGATGACAGGATGAGGGAAAGGAGGCGAGGTATTATAATGTCACTCAGAGGAAAAAAACAGAGAAAATTCTTACCTAAAACTTTAATCTCTTTTGTCTTTTCCAAAGATCGACAGAAGGCGTCGAGACTGGGTTGGTCTGGAAGACTCACACGAAGGTTCCTAATATTTGGAGAGATTTGGAACGTTGGGTCCCAGATGCCTTTGTATACCTTACAACTGTTCCAAAGAGAAGAAAAGAAAAGAAAGAAATTGTTATTGGATTTGATTGGGAATTTTATTATCAATTTGATGATGATAATGATGTTGATGATGATGATAATGATGATGATGATGACGAAAACGGAAAGTTAAAAAGAATAATTTCGTAGAATATGGAAATTAATATAACCGAAATATTAGAAATAAAAATCGAGACTTTTTGATGTTTAGCCGACTTATTATGAGTCTAATTGTGACAATGATGATAATGATGATACTGACAATATAAAATATATTGTTTACAACACTCAAGTTGATTATTATACTAAAGTTTTGAGTTCTCTCTCTCTCTCTCTCTCTCTCTCTCTCTCTCTCTCTCTCTCTCTCTCTCTCTCTCTCTCTCTCTCTCTCTCTCTCTCTATTTGTGTATGTGCATATGTTTGTATGAATGATCATGTACCATTGTATTGTCATAAAGATATTTGATTATTATATGTATCTTGTAATATTCAAAATAACTGTAAAATAATGATAACTTACTGGGCTTATAGCATTCCACTTTTCCAACTGGGGTTGTAGCTTAGCAAGTAATAATAATAATAATAATAATAATAATAATAATAATAATAATAAATGATAGTGAAATGAATATTCAGAATGAATGGATATAATAATGAGATGGAAATTGTTATAAATATCAACTCTCTCTTTCTCTCTCTCTCTCTCTCTCTCTCTCTCTCTCTCTCTCTCTCTAACTATATATATATATATATATATATATATATATATTCTAAATAACAATAACTAATAGTGAAAAAGCAAAAGCCAAATCTTAAAGAAATATCAATTTTGAAACTAGGCCTATAGTGAATACAGTATATTTATCCTGGCTCATCACCTGCTGCCGAAAAGTTTGAAATGTTAGTGAGAGAGAGAGAGAGAGAGAGAGAGAGAGAGAGAGAGAGAGATCGTAAAACACCTATGAAAAACAGGAAGAAGTATAAAAAAAGAAGCAAACTCACCAATAAACAAATCTACATCCGGTGGATTCCTTTGCCTTAAGATCCATCTCTCTGACTAAGGCTTCGTCATTTGGTCGTTCTTCTTCTGGGAACCGGATGTAGTATCTCACCCTGACTCCCTTCAAGGAGGCGAGGAGTCTGAGGATGACCTCAGGGCTCCTCGTCCTCCCCAGGGAACACAGAGGAAACTCGATTGACTCGAACGATCTGTTGTGAAGAAAAAAGAAAGGAAGAAAATGCGATGAAATGAAAGGGAATGAAAAGAAGAAGAAATTAAATGATGTCACCCACAATTATTCATTATTTCATGCTTTTATTGTTATCTTGTTTTGTTAAGATGAAGAAGTGCATTTAGACACACACACGCACACGCACAAACACGTACACGCGCGCACACACACACACGCAAGTGGACCAACACAGCATTGCAATTGTTTATATATACTTATATTTCATGACCCGAAATATCATGTAAATTTTGAATAAAAGTAAATACTTAAATTGATAATACTTTTTATTACATTTTTCATTATTGATGTTAATTTATATACTTTATGATCAGTTTACTTAATGCTCAAAGAAAATAGACCTATGTTCTTTCCAAAAATAGATATGGATTTATGTAGGCCTATTTTAACAATTGAAAAAAGTGTAGAAATAAATAAAAATCTTTTCCATTTCTATAATTATCTTTTTTTTATTATATTTCTCAATATTGCGTTTACTTTATGTTCTAAGAAAATAGGCCTATGTCCAGTCCAAAATAGATATGGATATATGTAGGCCTATTGAGAGTACCCTTTCACACACACACAAACACACACACACACACTCTCTCTTAGGGAATGATGTCTCCTCACCTCCTTGCATCCTGTGGTTGCAATGTCCGAAGGATGTCCCCAACCTTCTCGATGTCTTCTTCCTTGACGTCCTTGACCTTGACATAGACAAGTGGATCCTTCTCCAAGAAAGGGATGGGGCGACTGACGCTGCTGACGTCGTTGACACTGAAGACAATAACTGAAAGAGAAAGAAGAAGAAGAAGAAGAAGAAGAAGAAGAAGAAGAAGAAGAAGAAGAAGAAAAATAAGAAGGAGAAGAAGAAGAACGTTGAGAAAAACGTGTGTGGGAGTCAATGTGTGTGTGTGTGTGTGTGTGTGTGCGTGTGCACGCAAGCATTGCATTGACTCGCCTAGGGTATGTCATTAGTCTCCTCATAAAATCCTGACATTATGCAATATCTAAGTCCCATCAGCCAATAACAACTCAGCTTCATTTTTTGTAACATAATCATTGGCTGAAACCTTTTCAGATTCCTTTTGCTGATTGGTTCTCCCGTTCGGATAACTCCGCCCACATCCTTGTAGAGAACCAATCAGCGAAGGAAGGAGGCGGAGTCAGGAGGAGCCGTGTTTGACTATGACTGGTGCCGATATTTGTTTCCTCTTCATTACAATCACGATCACTATTATTCCTTTCCATCACTAATAATTAAATTAACACCATAGAAATAAGACATTTCCTTTTAATATATGGAAGGAAAGAAATTAAAACTTAACATTGAAAGCTTTTATATGAAATTAAAATCAGATTAAAACAAAATTTTCCTTTTTGCGAAAAAAAAAACACCTGATTTAGACCTCTGAATTTAATGTTCTACATCTATAGAGTAATAATGATGATGATAATGATGTTAACAATGATATTGATAATGATAACAACGATATTAACAATGAATGACAGGATGAGGGAAAGGAGGCGAGGTATTATAATGTCACTCAGAGGAAAAAAACAGAGAAAATTCTTACCTAAAAATTCAATCTCTTTTGTCTTTTCCAAAGATCGACAGAAGGCGTCGAGACTGGGTTGGTCTGGAAGACTCACTTGAAGGTTCCTAATATTTGGAGGGATTTGGAACGTTGGGTCTCAGATGCCTTTGTATTCCTTACAACTGTTCCAAAGAGAAGAAAAGAAAAGAGAGAAATAGTTATTGGATTTGATTGGGAATTTTATCAAGTTGATGATGATGATGAATTTATGATGATGATGATGATGAAGACGAAAACGAAAAGTAAAAAAAGAATAATTTCGTAGAATAAGGAAATTAATGTAAACGAATTATTAGAAATAAAAATCGGGACTTTTTGATGTTTAGCCGACTTATCATGAGTCTAATTGTGACAATGATGATAATGATGATACTGACAATATAAAATATATTAATTATAAGACTCAAGTTGATTATTATACTAAAGTTATGAGTTCTCTCTCTCTCTCTCTCTCTCTCTCTCTCTCTCTCTCTCTCTCTCTCTCCCTTTATTAGTAGGCCTATATATGTGTGCATGTGCATATGTTTGTATATATGATCATATACCAGTGTATTGTCATAAAGATATTTTATTATTATATGTATCTTGCAATATTCAAAATAACTGTGAAGTAATAATAACTTACTCATTTTTGAGTAGATTCTTGATTGACTCTCTCTCTTCTACGGTCGGCTCTGAATCTCCGTCGAAATGTTTAAATAGACGTATGTCTGATGGGTTGATATGATGCCGGTAGAGTTGCCTTTGCAGTTCAACTAACCCATCAGTGTCATTAAGTCTTATTTGGATATCAATTTCCTCTCTGTTTGGGAGAGGGGGATCTGTGGCTCTAAGGAGGGCAATGTACGCATCAATTGTATGATCTTCAATTCTGGTTTTCTCATCAAACAACTCGAACCTCTGTGCTATCCATCTTGAAGAAGAATGATCACATTTGATATTCTTCAAGACTCTTAGCACAGAGTCTTTGTCGTTCACTCCCGACCTTACTAGGAGTTCCAGTGCCTCAATCTTGGCATCTTCTGACACCTTCATCTCGTCTCCGTCACCCACATGGAATAGGCTGATCATATGTATCATCATATTTTTGATATTTGTGAAGGTTTTCAGGGAGACTCACTCCAAGAAGCATTTCAAAGATCTTTGTAGGTGTGGCTGTGTTTACAGATTGGCCCCAGCATTGGTTTGTCAATTTCATAGGGAAAGACAGAGCTGCCATGAATTCCATCATCCCTTTATGAGGGAAACTGTAAAGAAAGGAGCCCTGGGAAGTGGTCACTTTCTTCAGGAAGGCGCCAGTTAGCTCTTCGGCTGACAATTTCAAATGATAACAGAACTTGGACAAATATTTGATGGTGGATTTTGGAATATTGATTTCATCTTTTTGTAATGCTCTGAATGATTCAAGACATAGTTTTTCAATAAACTGCTCCGTTTTTTGAAGCAGTTCACCTGGTAGGAAATGAGCTGTGTTGGGGTATTTCGCCAAACGCTCCTCTAATTTTGAGCGAGACAAAAGGTAAAATTGCCAGTAGAGCTCAGCTTCAGTGGTGATGTTGCTTATAATATCTGGTTTATTCACCCACAGAATTGTTACAAGAGCGAGATTTAAGGGTAGTCCCCACACCTCATGCATAGTGTGCATTGTTTTCCTCAGATACTTTAACAGTTCATCTAATGATTGCAAAGGAGAATTGTCTGACTCCAATACTGCATAATACTTGCATACAAACTCTTCTCTCTTCTCCTTTGGAATTCCCTCAAGACTAATTGTAGACACAGTTGTGTAATCAGATTTCACCTGATTGTTGAATCTCACCTCAACTTCAGGTCTGGTTGTCACAATAACACTAATTTTGCAGGATTTCTTCAGTGTCAAAACTTCTAGGAATAATTTTGCTGATTTATCATTCAACTCGTCATACCCATCTATGATGAGAAGACACTTGTGAGCCAAACACACATCAATAATTTCATTATCTTTGAATTTCTGGTGAATATCTCCAAAATACGCCACTAACAAGTCTTTAAAAGATTCAATGGAATCCCTGCATTCTACATACAAAAGTATGGCAAAATCATTAAGGCCTTTGATGTCATCCTTCTTACTGAGCCAGTCAGAAATGATCTTCTTGACCAGAGTGGTTTTCCCCATACCTGCCATTCCCTTGATCAGTAAGAGTCGACTGTGATCATAATGAGGTACGTGATTCAGTATCTCCTCTATAGGAACACTACAGGGGCCACTTTCCCCTTCTAGCTTCATTTCTGTGTAAATCTTCTCTACTGGTATGTTGGGGGTTAGAAGAGGTTCCTGT
>NC_090767.1:28197646-28207646 GCF_036898095.1 Palaemon carinicauda
ATTTAGGCATTTTTAAACATACTATTTACTGTGATGTAAGTGTTTTCGCCTTCGGGGACCATACAAGGGACTGTGTTTGTTCGTGTACCAACCCCTTCCTGACCTAATGTAGGAACCCTTGTATGCTTCCTATTCCCCTTACCTATGGGTAATTCCCTCTGGGTAACCTTGCTTCTCCCTTATTCTATAATGGGGAGAATCTTGACTTCACCCAGAGTATTTATCGCTTCTCAGCCTACCCTAAAAGAATGAACCCCCCTTAGGGTCATGCTTGAGACCTTAGGAAGGGCTCTGCCCTTCCCCAGCTTCACTTGGTTGGGTTACTTCTTCCTCCCTGGAACTAGCGATGTGTCTTTCCAGGCCTTCCTAGCCTAGGAGATGGTCCTCCTAATCTAGTTTAGGCTCTGGGGGGAGATTCTGCCTTATTATAGTTTAGGACAGTACATCAGTGCTGTACCTGATCTGTGCTACCTATCCTAGGTTAGGGAGTGTTCTCCCTTGCCTTGGTGGCCTCTCTCATACAGAGTCTCCCACTCTAAGAAAGACCCCCTACTCCCTTCCCCACTCTATCCCTTTGGTGTAGGCCTGCCTACACACCCCTGTCCTCGGTCGTACAACTCCTCCCTTGGGTGGAATGGTAGGGCTAGCCATGTTCTTTTGCTGAGCTGGCCGCTCTGGTACACTTACCCTTCATAGCGTTCTATAAGGGTGGTTGCCGGCGGCGGTCCTGCCGGAGGAGGATTCCCCCTCTTTGAGTGCTCTCTATCCCTCCCTTGAGTTATCTCAGGCTCCCGGCCGTCTGCCGGCCCACTGCCGCCGGATGATAGGAGTACCTACTCCTATCATGAGTGCACTCCCTCCTGAGGGATGCCGGCGGGGTATTGGATATTAACCCTCCCTTCCCTCCTTACCTTTCTCTCTCTCTATTATGGTGCCGGTCCCTTGCCGCCTCTACTGCCGGCGACAGCCGCCACTACCTCAGGTGACCTCTATTCATAAGATACCTCCCCTCTAGGACGTCAGCCTACCGCCTGCCGGAGGCTACCGCCTTCCGTCGACATACCGCCCACGTCCCACCCCTTATATTTCTCCTGGTTTACCTAGCGACAGCCGGCCGACTGCCGAAGACTACCACCCTCCCCCCCCCCCTGCCGGCGCCCCCTAATGAGGCGTTAAGGGACATGCACCCCTTCCTCGGCTGCAGGCACCATGCCGGCAGTCAATCTGATGCAGCCAGATAGCCTGGCCACCTCCATATAGGTATTGTTATACCAGCTAATATAGTGGCTATGATGTATGGTTGCACATTACATCATTTCCAGCATACTCTATGCATCTCAGTGCAGTCGCTTGCCGTAACCTACATATTACTAAGGGGTTTATCCTATTTTCCCCCATCCCTCACTAGGCTCTGAGCGGTCTCAGATCCTTTTACACTCTGCGGACAATTCCTCTATTAAGGAGGCCTAGCTAGGCTCATCCATACGGATTTTCTTTCCTTTGGAACCCTCGGGTTCTAAGGAATTGTCTACGGATAAGGTTACGGTAACCGGCTGAGTGGGATTCACAAGTATGTGTGTATCTACTTCCCTTCCTGCTCATCTATCTTGAGCATATAATTAATATGCTAATTATAAATTAAGTTATTCTTAAGTCTAGAATATTGTAAGTCATTCTTATGCCTTCCATGTACTCATGATCTCTTTCTTTTACAGGAGGAGTATATGAAGTGTGAGACCAACTTCTGTGGAGTTAAACGCCCGGACTTCTATGGGCATAAGGCGTGCCGGACCCACGCCCCCTGCGCCGCCAAGAGAGGCGACCTTAAATACTGGGATTCGCAGAACTGTTCAGTCTGCAAGAGTCTCCTCGATGAAGCGTTCAATAATCCTCCTACCACGGAGGTAAGGGACACTGCTAGAGAGAAGCTGCGCAAAAGGGTGCGAGGCTTCCAAAAGAACGCCTCTGGACCTTATCTTCCAAATGAAGATAGGAGGGCCTTGCTTTTCCCGAAAGCATCCAAGGACTCAGTGATCCCTGAAGAACAGATTCCCACGTCCAACTGGTGGTCGAACCTGACATCGTCATGGCACAGTCAATGCGTACGTGCCATATTGATTCCGACGACGTGCAACGTATGTCGGAGGTGTCAGAAGGTACGTAGAAGACCCTTATGGGCGAAGAGCTAGACTATGAGGAAGATCAGGGGGAATATCCTGATTCAGAGAACGAGGTCGCTCCAGCTCCCCCAGTAGCCCCTGTGACATCCGAGGAACCTGTTCCTTTGTCTTCCGCCACCCTGGATCCACTTCCATCGGCCACTCAAGAGGTCTTCAAGATGCTAGAAGCCCTCATGGACAAGAAGCTGAGAGACACTCAGGAACAATTCCGGACGACTCTCGTCAGCTTCAAACAACCGAAAAAGATTTCGGTTAAGGACTTCCCCCACTGCTCAGAAGCTAACCCTTGGAGATACGCCGAGCACATGCCAATCACAACTGGCAAAATTTTTATTAGTGAAAGGGTCGGCTCTATTCTTCTGGAAGAGTTAGAGTTCTTCCCGAACTTCGAGGCTTATCTGGACTGTTACGTCCGACTCGGGTCCGAACCAGCCTCAAAAGAAGAGACCGAACCTAAGGAGGTGATAGTGTTCGATCTCGCAAAGGCCCAAGCTATGCTAGCTCACGTAGTGAAGAGTCGAGGTTTCACCAACTCCAAAATGCCAGCACTGAGCAAAAAGTATCCATCCTTTGTTGCTTCAGCTACTGCGACCTTCCCCTTCATTGAAAAGGCCTTCCAAGCGGTCATGAAGACTGTGGAGGAAGGGAAACCTTGCCCTGCACTGAAGGAGTGCAGACCCTTCTCCTTTACTCTTCCCCCCGATGACAGTTACTGGAAAGACATCCAGCTTACTTTTACGGTCGGGAAACTAGAACCTGATGTGGCCGGTCGTCAGTTCAACGAGGACCTCCCACGACTGAACGATCATCTCCTTCCTAGGGAACAGGATACCAAGGAGAGACTAGCTGCTTCGCTGTCACATCAGGTACAGCTAGAACTCATGGTCGGGGACACCAGAGTCCCGGACATTTACATGGTCCTTGCAAAGGCCCACCTGGAGACTGTGACCAAGGATTTGGACAGCTTCGCTAGGGCTCTCAGAGCCTGTAGAGATTTCGTGTTTGCCAATGCAACGGTGAAACACGAACCTCGGAGATTGATTTCCTCCAACATCTGGGGCAAACATCTCTTCCCATCCGCCTTGGTGAAAAAGATAGTGGACAAAGCCGCCACGGAGAATTGGTACCTTCTCCACAAGTGGGGCAAGGCCCTCAGCCTAAGAGGAAATCCTCGAAGCTTAGGCCCAGCAACATCAACCAAGACGTTAGTTTCCTGGTCCCGCTACTCCCCAAGTGGCTGCACAGCCATAGCAGACCTTCCAACTGGTCCCCCAACTGGTGGTGTCACAGTCACTGGTCTTCACCCCTGCCTATGAGCAGCATTCCTCTACCTTTCGTCCCAGAGGTAGAGGCTCAGGAAGAGGCTCCGGCAGAAATTCTTCTCGCCGTCCCTCCAGAGGCAGAGGAGGAAGGGGAGCCAGCGGCCGAGGTGGCAAACCCTCGGGACACCAGAAGCAATGAAGTGCTTCCGGTGGGAGGAAGACTCCGGCAATTCCAGGATCGTTGGACCTTCGATCCTTGGGCACACAGCATCGTCAAGAAAGGACTGGGCTGGAGCTGGACTCAACCACCCCCATCCTTCCAGCAATTTTTCCAACAGTCAACCCCCCTCCTGGAAGAATATGTCCTGGAGCTCTTGAACAAGAAGGTGATCAAGAGGGTAAAGTCAACAAAGAAAGACTCAGACAAACTCAGAGTCATTCTAGACTTGTCCCCTCTCAACAAGTTCATTGCGAACAACAAATTCAAGATGCTGACTCTGCAACAAATAAGGACCCTTCTGCCTCACAGGGCCTACACGGTCTCCATAGACCTGGCGGATGCCTACTGGCACATTCCAATGAATCACTACGCTTTTTCCTACCAGGGATTTCAACTCCAAAGGAAAAGTTACGACTTCAGGGCCATGCCCTTCGGGCTCAACGTGGCTCCACAAATCCTCACCAAGCTGTCAGACGCAATTGTCCAACACCTACGTCTTCAGGGCGTCCAAGTGATGGCCTACCTAGGCGACTGGCTAGTCTGGTCGACATCGCCCGAAGATTGTCTGAGAGCCTGCAACAAAGTCACCCAGTTCCTAGAGCATCTGGGTTTCAAGATGAACGCCGAAAAATCTCGCCTCACTCCAGCTCAGAAGTTCCAATGGTTGGGAATCCATTGGGACCTTCAGTCACACCGCCTTTCCATTCCACCGAAGAAAAGGAAGGAAATAGCAGGGTCTGTCAGAAGGCTTCTAAAATCCAAACGGATCTTAAGACGCCAACAGGAACAAGTTCTCGGCTCTCTACAGTTCGCCTCAGTGACAAACCCAGTGCTTCGCACACAGCTAAAGGATGCCGCGGGAGTCTGGAGATGATTCGCATCCATCGCTCGAAGAGACCTTAAGAGACGGCTTCCAAACAGACTTCACTCACTTCTAAAGCCGTGGTCGGAAGCAAAGGCCCTGAAAAGGTCCATCCCTCTTCAACACCCGCCTCCATCGATCAACATCCACACGGACGCTTCACTGGAGGGTTGGGGAGGTCACTCCCACCAACAGCAGGTTCAAGGAACATGGTCTCCCCTATTCAAGACGTTTCACATCAACATCTTGGAGGGCATGGCTGTTCTTCTCACCCTGAAGAAACTCTCCCCGCCTCCCTCGATCCACATCCGTCTGACTCTGGACAACTCGGTGGTAGTCAGATGTCTCAATCGTCAGGGCTCGAGATCGCCCCAGATAAATCAGGTGCTTCTACCTATCTTCCGTTTGACAGACAGGAAGAAATGGCACCTGTCTGCAGTTCACCTACAAGGATTCCGCAACGTGACAGCGGACGCTCTATCAAGGACAAGCCCAATGGAGGCGAAATAGTCTCTAGACGCAAGATCATTCTCCTTCATCTCTCGCCAAGTCCCGGAACTTCAGATCGATCTCTTCGCAACGAGCGACAACAATCAACTTTCTCGATATGTGGCCCCGTACGAGGACCCCAAGGCAGAAGCGGTGGATGCCATGTCCCTGGATTGGAACAGATGGTCCAAGATCTACCTGATCCCTCCACCCAACCTTCTGCTGAAAGTCCTCTCCAAACTGAGAACCTTCAAAGGGACAGCGGCCCTAGTGGCTCCCAAGTGGCCCTGGAGCAATTTGTATCCCCTGGACCTGGAGCTGCAGCCCACGCTGATCCCCCTACCGGACCCAGTCCTCTATCAACAAGTACAGAAGTAGTGTAATGAAACCTGCTGCTTAAATCTGCATAGAACAGTGAGTTATTTGGGACTCTAACTCTACGGGTGCCTGTGTTGACCCTATCGTGTTACATAGTGGACACTTAGTGTTTCTCATAGACTGTTTTTTATCAAGGTGAAATGTCATAGAAATTTTACACGCGTGCCACATGCTCTCGAGCATGGAGAGTTTTTTGGACTATAAAAAGACTGGCGTTCCCCTGGGAACTTGTGTTTCTAAAAAGCAAAATTTTCTACTCAGACTCAAGATCACCGTCTTTCATTTTCTATGTAAATTATCCATTATTATTGTAAATAAATTCTATAATCATTATTGTAATTACTTCTATAATGACTTGCAATCTTAGAAATAAAATGTCTATTTTATTTACCATGTGAGTCTCCTTTCGCTCCTATTCCTTATTAAGAAATATACGATTGTTATAGTTTCATTTACCCCTTTCCTATCTGATCATAAGAATAATATAAGTATTTATATTATATACTCACCTATGTCCTGATAATATTCCTAATCGAATATTAACCTTTGATATGTCTCCGAGACCAGCATGATCTCTCCACCAGGTGAGTAGTTCTTCACCGATCACTTCAAGATATTCCTCTTGTCCACCAGGACTTCCCTGCCAGGGGGGCAGGAAGCCAGTTCATCGTAGAATCTCTGGTAAGGACAATTACTAAAAATTGTCATTGTCTTTATGGTCTCCAGACCATAGGAATATTGCTCGAAGCCCTAGGCACTTGGATTAAGGGAAAAAATCCACGATACATTAATTCTCTGGTACACTTCCATCAGGACGACATGGCTTGAGATCAAAAAACGGATTTTGAGCGAAGCGAAAAATCTATTTTTGGGTGTGATAGCCATGTCGTCCTGATGGACCCTCCTGTCTATTCTAGTTCAGCCTTTCAGGCCCCTCCCTGACCTACTGTATCGCGGAGATTGGTAGGAGCTGAGCTCAGGATGAAGATGGACGTGACGTCATTTAACAATGGCGCCCGTTTGTTTACAGCTCGAGTACCAAAAGTAGCCACGAATGAGAGTAACTTTGGAATGGCTCCTCAGTTACTCAGCCTCCTTCCCATATCGCAGCGTTAACTCTATATGGGGTGCAGATAGCTATGTGGCGTGTTAATACACGCGTCCCCTGCTGATATGCGATATCCTAGAGGGAAACCTTTAGGGTACTTGCACCAGAAGTTAGAATTCTGTAATAACCTTTAGTTTGATTATCTGGGACTATCCACTGTAGTTAAATATACCCTAGGAAGCTACTGAAGGAACCTTGCATCAAGATGACATGGCTATCTCCCCCAAAAATAGATTTTTCGCTTCGCTCAAAATCCGTTATATATATATATATATATATATATATATATATATATATATATATATATATATATATATATATATATATATATATATATATATATATATATATATATATATATTAGATTGTAGGATGTCTAGATACTTACGGTGAATAATTATTGGGTCCTTAGTCTGGCCAGACAGTACTTCACTGGACCCATATCTCTTGTTAGAGCCTATATGCAGTCACTTTAAAGCGTTCAATTTTCATCAAGTCCATGACCGATTGCACAACCTTATTTATAAACTCGAGACCATTACCTCTCATCAAAATTTTCGGGCAACCAAACCTAGTAATAAAAGAGCATAGCGCCTTGGTTAACAAATATGCCGATTCATCCAACACTGAGTAAGTATGAGTGTACCGAGTAAATGCATCCGCAAATACACATATATACTTATGTTGTGTTAGACCAGTAGGAAATGTCCTACTACATTCATATGTACACTATAAAATTCAATAGGAATCACAGGCCACTTTCTGGCTTTTGGTACAGTGTTTTTACTTTCTTTGAAACAGTTAGAAGTATGAAAACCATTTTTTTAATTCTCTATAGATTTTTTCATTCCTAACCAAAAGAAGGATTCCCGTGCTCTCCTTCATGATCTATCAATCCCTAAATGCCCCGCATACAGACTCACATGTGCAATGTGGATGGCTCAATTTATTGAAGAGGGTGAAAGAGCTACCCGTGTACAGATTCCCCTCCCCTCTTCTCATCAGCACAATATAAGATATAATTTTCTATAATAGAAATTCTCACGAGGCCCATTCAGAAATTACGGATAGCTCTCTGATTTCCCTTAAATCACTGCTCGCACTCTTTCCATCCATTCCTCTTTTTTCTGTCCCTCTCCGACTTCTTTTATGCCTCAACCTCCCAAGTCAATCAAACCTGCATCATCAGGGCATTCATTATGGACACCCATGGTCTTATCCTCTGCCACCCACATATATTAACCTTCACTGCTCAAATCTCTCTCTCTCTCTCTCTCTCTCTCTCTCTCATCGCGTCTTCTGACTACTCATCGGGAAAACTCACAGCCCGTTCTCTATTTTCTCTATTTTGATGGGGGTCTTCAATATTTTGGTTACGTTCTACGTTCCTATTTTGTGCCCTAGTTATTACTCCTATTACTGCACCTCTAGAGAGAGCATCAGCTACCTTGTTAGCTTTTGAGAACCATTTATATAAAACTCTAATAATCTCTCAATCCATATCGCTTGTCGATAGGTCCAAAAATTCTATAATACAAATCACGTAAGTGGTGATGATCACTTTGCAACTCAATCGACTGACCTAATAACAAGACCCGATGCCTCTCAAGATCCCAAAGAATAGCCAAAGCCTCTTGATCGAACGTACTATAATTCTTTTCTTCTTTTTAATACCCGGGAAGCAAAACAAATGGGTCGCTCTCTGCCTTTATCATTTTGTTGAGAAACTGCGCCACCAATAGCTATGCTACTCGCATCTGTTGTCACTAAAAACAGGCGATCAAATCTAGTATATGTGAGTAATCCATCCTTAGTTAAGCCAGCTTTCAAATGGTTAAAGGTCCTTTCTTTTTCCATTTCACAATTTATTACTTTTTGTTTTTTTAAAGCATCTAAGGGTCTCGCTATCTCTCCAAAACCTCATATGAATTTACAGTAATACCCAGCGAACCCAAGGAACCCAGTTACTTCCTTAGGGGTATGTGTTTTGGGGAAATTTCTAATAGCCCATACTTTACTGGGGTAGGGTTGGATACCTTCTAGAGTTATTTTGCGACCTAAATATTCGACCTGTTTACAGATAAATTTGCACTTTGACAAATTTATTTTAATACCATTACGTCAAAATGCTTCAAAGACTTTACAAATATTATTATCATGTTCTTTGGTCGTTTTCCCTGTAGTTATGATATCGTCTAAATAAACAAGAACATTATAGCTAATTAAGGGACACATAACTGCCATCATTACTCTAGAAAAATGACTAGTAGCATTTTTAATACATAAAGGAAGAAAATTAAACTGAAATAGTTGATCGTTAGCTATAAATGCCGTTTTACATTTACTGTCTTCCTGAATGGGTATTTGATAGATTCCAGATTTTATATAAACAGTTGTAAAATATTTACTATCCCGTACTTTCACAAGTAATTCTTCGATCGAGGGCAATGGAAATGCATTATTCTTAATGACTGCATTCAACTTCCTATAAGCAACACACAATCTTACCGAGCCATCCTTTTACCTAACAGCCACAATTGGAGAAGCCATGGGGGATTTGCCCTCCTCAATTATCCCTTGTTCCCTTAATTTATTAATTTCCCTTTCTATCTCTCCCTGGAAATGAATGGGTACCTTATAAGGCCTTGACATGATCGGCTCCTCCTGCCCAGTTTCAATGCTAAAGGGAAATCGATCAATCCTCCTAGGTGGATCATCTCCTATTGCAATTACATCAGGATAATTATTGACAATGTACCTAACTACAGGCTGATACTCTGACGGACATAGTTTTCGCACTTGCATGACCAGATTCTGAGTGCGTTCGTATGTCCGGGCTGGAGTTGTGGCTCCAAACATCCTATTATAATCAATTTTACATAACTATAATTCCCACACAGCATCACTTCCTAACACAACTCTTTTATTTGACAAATTAACTATCATTATATCAGCTCATTTCTCTTTTATTTCCGATAAGCCATCTAAAACCATATGGACCCAATTGTCATGGGTCTTTACAACAATCTTTGTTCCTCCTGGAAGAGGGCAACATGGGTCACTGATATGCTCGTATGTGTCTGGGGATTCAACACTTCTCTCTCAAGTACAGCTCTCACCTTACTTAAATGTGTCTCCGATCCCGCACACGCACTTACCCTCTCATGACTTTCTATCGGCAAAATGTATCCTCCTGCATTTACTATTATTGTATATTTTCCCCAAAAAATGCCTATTTGATTATTAGAGATGAAATCTATTCCTAAGATAGCCTTGATTCCTGGAATTCCGAAGGCGTGGAAGACAAAAAAATCATGTGTAAACTTCACAGATCCAAGCTTAAAGATGACGATCGTTGCATGGTTTATCCGTAGTTTATTTCCTCCTGGCGTGTAGAGGACGATGGATGTCGTTGACTGTAGTGGGTTTAAGGAGAATCTTTTTTTCAATTAGTGAAACGCTTGCTCCTGTGCCGTTCAGCGCTCAAATGGATTTATATAG
>NC_090767.1:28231881-28241881 GCF_036898095.1 Palaemon carinicauda
CAAGTATGTGTCTATCTACTTCCCTTTCTGCTCATCTATCTTGAGCATATAATTAATATGCTAATTATAAATTAAGTCATTCTTATGCCTTCCATGTACTCATGATCTCTTTCTTTTACAGGAGGAGTATATGAAGTGTGAGACCAACTTCTGTGGAGTTAAACGCCCGGACTTCTACGGGCATTAGGCGTGCCGGACCCACGCCCCCTGCGCCGCCAAGAGAGGCGACCTTAAATACTGGGATTCGCAGAACTGTTCAGTCTGCAAGAGTCTCCTCGATGAAGCGTTCAATAATCCTCCTACCACGGAGGTAAGGGACACAGCTAGAGAAAAGCGGCGCAAATGGGTGCAAGGCTTCCAAAAGAACGCCTCTGGACCTTATCCTCCAAATGAAGATATGAGGGCCTTGCTTTTCCCGAAAGCATCCAAGGACTCAGTGATCCCTAAAGAACAGATTCCCACCGTCCAACTGGTGGTCGAACCTGACATCGTCATGGCACAGTCAATGCGTACGTGCCATATTGATTCCGACGACGTGGAACGTATGTCGGAGGTGTCAGAAGGTACGTAGAAGACCCTCATGGGCGAAGAGCTCGACTATGAGGAAGATCAGGTGGAATATCCTGATTCAGAGAACGAGGTCGCTCCAGCTCCCCCAGTAGCCCCTATGACATCCGAGGAACCTGTTCCTTTGTCTTCCGCCACTCTGGATCCACTTCCATCGGCCACTCAAGAGGTCTTCAAGATGCTAGAAGCCCTCATAGACAAGAAGCTGAGAGACACTCAGGAACAATTCCGGACGACTTCAAACAACCGAAAAAGATTTCGGTTAAGGACTTCCCCCACTGCTCAGAAGCTAACCCTTGGAGATACGCCGAGCACATGCCAATCACAACTGGCAAAATCTTTATTAGTGAAAGGGTCGGCTCTATTCTTCTGGAAGAGTTGGAGTTCTTCCCGAACTTCGAGGGTTATCCGGACTGTTACGTCCGACTCAGGTCCGAACCAGCCTCAAAAGAAGAGACCGAAGCTAAGGAGGTGATAGTGTTCGATCTCGCAAAGGCCCAAGCTATGCTAGCTCACGTAGTGAAGAGTTGGGGTTTCACCAACTCCAAGATGCCAGCACTGAGCAAAAAGTATCCAACCTTTGTTGCTTCAGCTACTGCGACCTTCCCTTTCGTTGAAAAGGCCTTCCAAGCGGTCATGAAGACTGTGGAGGAAGGGAAACCTTGCCCTGCACTGGAGGAGTGCAGACCCTTCTCCCTTACTCTTCCCCCCGATGACAGTTACTGGAAAGACATCCAGCTTACTTTTACGTCGGGAAACTAGAACCTGATGTGGCCGGTCGTCAGTTCAACGAGGACCTCCCACGACTGAACGATCATCTCCTTCCTAGGGAACAGGATACCAAGGAGAGACTAGCTGCTTCGCTGTCACATCAGGTACATCTAGAACTCATGGTCGGGGACACCAGAGTCCCGGACATTTACATGGTCCTTGCAAAGTCCCACCTGGAGACTGTGACCAAGGATTTGTTCAGCTTTGCTAGGGCTCTCAGAGCCTGTAGAGATTTCGTGTTTGCCAATGCAACGGTGAAACACGAACCTCGGAGATTGATTTCCTCCAACATCTGGGGCAAACATCTCTTCCCATCCGCCTTGGTGAAAGAGATAGTGGACAAAGCCGCCACGGAGAATCGGAACCTTCTCCACAAGTGGGGCATGGCCCTCAGCCTAAGAGGAAATCCTCGAAGCCTAGGCCCCAGCAACATCAACCAAGACGTCAGTTTCCGGGTCCCGCTACTCCCCAAGTGGCTGCACAGCCATAGCAGACCTTCCAACTGGTCCCCCAACTGGTGGTGTCGCAGGTCACCGGTCTTCACCCCTGCCTATGAGCAGCATTCCTCTACCTTTCGTCCCAGAGGTAGAGGCTCAGGAAGAGGCTCCGGCAGAAATTCTTCTCGCCGTCCCTCCAGAGGCAGAGGAGGAAGGGGAGCCAGCGGCCGAGGTGGCCAAACCATCGGGACACCAGAAGCAATGAAGTGCTTCTGGTGGGAGGAAGACTCCGGCAATTCCAGGATCGTTGGACCTTTGATCCTTGGGCACACAGCATCGTCAAGAAAGGACTGGGGTGGAGCTGGACTCAACCACCCCCATCCTTCCAGCAATTCTTCCAACAGTCAACCCCCCTTCTTTGAAGAATATGTCCTGGAGCTCTTGAACAAGAAGGTGATCAAGAGGGTAAAGTCAACCAGGTTCCAAGGGAGACTCTTTTGTGTTCCCAAGAAAGACTCAGACCAACTCAGAGTCATTCTAGACTTGTCCCCTCTCAACAAGTTCATTGCGAACAACAAATTCAAGATGCTGACTCTGCAACAAATAAGGACCCTTCTGCTTCACAGGGCCTACACGGTCTCCATAGACCTGGCGGATGCCTACTGGCACATTCCAATGAATCACTACGCTTCCTCCTACCTAGGATTTCGACTCCAAAGGAAAAGTTACGCCTTCAGGGCCATGCCCTTCGGGATCAACGTGGCTCCACGAATGTTCAAAAAGCTGCCAGACGCAATCGTCCAACACCTACGTCTTCAGGGCGTCCAAGTGATGGCCTACCTAGGCGACTGGCTTGTCTAGTCGACATCGCCCGAAGATTGTCTGAGAGCCTGCAACAATGTCACCCAGTTCCTAGAGCATCTGGGTTTCAAGATCAATGCCGAAAAATCTCGCCTCACTCCAGCTCAGAAGTTCCAATGGTTGGGAATTCATTGGGACCTTCAGTCACACTGCCTTTCCATTCCACCGAAAAAAAGGAAGGAAATAGCAGGGTCTGTCAGAAGGCTTCTAAAATCTAAACTGATCTCAAGACGCCAACAGGAACAAGTTCTCGGCTCTCTACAGTTCACCTCGGTGACAAACCCAGTGCTTCGCGCACAGCTAAAGGATGCCGCGGGAGTCTGGAGACGATTCGCATCCATCGCTCGAAGAGACCTCAAGAGACGGCTTCCAAACAGACTTCGCTCACTTCTAAAGCCGTGGTCGGAAGCAAAGGCCCTGAAAAGGTCCATCCCTCTTCAACATCCGCCTCCATCGATCAACATCCACACGGACGCTTCACTGAAGGGTTGGGGAGGTCACTCCCACTAACAGCAAGTTCAAGGAACATGGTCTCCCCTATTCAAGACGTTTCACATCAACATCTTGGAGGCCATGGCGGTTCTTCTAACCCTGAAGAAACTCTCCCCGCCTCCCTCGATCGACATCCGTCTGACTCTGGACAACTCGGTGGTAGTCAGATGTCTCAATCGTCAGGGCTCGTGATCGCCCCAGATAAATCAGGTGCTTCTACCTATCTTCCGTTTGGCAGACAGGAAGAAATGGCACCTGTCTGCAGTTTACCTACAAGGATTCCGCAACGTGACAGCGGACGCTCTATCAAGGACAAGCCCAATAGAGTCAGAATGGTCTCTAGACACAAGATCATTCTCCTTCATCTCTCGCCAAGTCCCGGAACTTCAGATCGATCTCTTCGCAACGAGCGACAACAATCAACTTCCTCGATATGTGGCCCCGTACGAGGACCCCAAGGCAGAAGCGGTGGACGCCATGTCCCTGGATTGGAACAGATGGTCCAAGATCTACCTGATCCCTCCACCCAACTTTCTGCTGAAAGTCCTCTCCAAACTGAGAACCTTCAAAGGGACAGCGGCCCTAGTGGCTCCAAAGTGGCCCCGGAGCAATTGGTATCCCCTGTTCCTGGAGCTGCAGCCCACGCTGATCCCCCTACCGGGCCCAGTCCTCTCTCAACAAGTACAGAAGTAGTGTAATGAAACCTGCTGCTTAAATCTGCATAGAACAGTGAGTTATTTGGGATTCTAACTCTACGGGTGCCTGTGTTGACCCTATCGTGATACATAGTGGACACTTAGTGTTTCTAAAAGACTGTTTTTTATCAAGGTGAAATGTTATAGAAATTGTACACGCGTGCCACTTGCTCTCGAGCATGGAGTGTTTTTTGGACTATAAAAAGACTGGCGTTCCCCTGGGAACTTGTGTTTCTAAAATGCAAAATTTTCTTTTCAGACTAAAGATCACCGTCTTTCATTTTCTATGTAAATTATCCATTATTATTGTAAATAAATTCTATAATCATTATTGTAATTACTTCTATAATGACTTCCAATCTTAGAAATAAAATGTCTATTTTATTTACCATGTGAGTCTCCTTTCGCTCCTATTCCTTATTAAGAAATATACGATTGTTATAGTTTCATTTACCCCTTTCCTATCTGATCATATAATATAAGTATTTATATCATATACTCACCTATGTCCTAATAATATTCCTAATCGAATATTAACATTTGATCTGTCTCCAAGACCAGCATGATCTCTCCACCAGGTGAGTAATTCTTCACCAATCACTTCGAGATATTCCTCTTGTCCTCCAGGACTTCCCTGCCCGGGGGGCAGGAAGCCAGTTCATCGTAGAATCTCTGGTAAGGACAATTACCAAAAAATGTCAGTCTTTACGGTCTCCAGACCATAGGAATATTGCTCGAAGCCCTAGGCACTTGGATTAAGGGAAAAAATCCACGATACATTAATTCTCTGGTACACTTCCATCAGGATGACATGGCTTGAGATCAAAAAACAGATTTTGAACGAAGCGAAAAATCTATTTCTGGGTGTGATAGCCATGTCGTCTTGATGGACCCTTTCGTCTATTCTAGTTCAGCCTTTCAGGCCCCTCCCTGACCTACTGTATCGCGGAGATTGGTAGGAGCTGAGCTCAGGATGAAGACGGACGTGACGTCATTTAACAATGGCGCCCGTTTGTTTACGCCTCGAGTAACAAAAGTAGCCATGAAGGAGAGTAACTTTGGAACGGCTCCTCAGTTACTCAGCCACCTTTCCATATCGAAGTTTTAACTCTATATGGGGTGCAGATAGCTATGTGGCATGTTAATACATGCGTCCCCTGCTGATATACGATATCCTAGAGGGAAACCTTTAGGGTACTTGCACCAGAAGTTAGAATTCTGTAATAACCTTTAGTTTAATTCTCTGGGAATATCCACTGTAGTTAAATATACCCTAGGAAGCTACTGAAGGAACCTTCGCTCAAAATCCATTATATATATATATATATATATATATATATATATATATATATATATATATATATATATATATATATATATATATATATATATATATATATATATATATATATATATATATATATTAGATTGTAGGATGTCCAGATACTTACGATGAAGAATTATTGGGTCCTTAGTCTAGCCAGACAGTACTTCACTGGACCTATATCTCTTGTTAGAGCCTATATGCAGTCACTTTAAAGTGTTCAATTTTCATCAAGTCCATGACCGATTGCACAACCTTATCTATAAACTCGAGACCATTACCTCTCATCAAAATTTTTGGGCAACCAAACCTAGTAATAAAAGAGCATAGCGCCTTGGTTAACAAATATGCCGATTTATCCAACACTGAGTAAGTATGAGTGTACCGAGTAAATGCATCCGCAAATACACATATTTACTTATGTTGTGTTAGACCAGTAGGAAATGTCCTACTACATTCATTCATATGTACACTATAAAATTTAATAGGAATCACAGGCCACTTTCTGGCTTCTGGTACGGTGTTTTTACATTCTTTGAAACAGTTAGAATTATGAAAACCTCTTTTTTTTAATTCTCTATAGATTTTTTCATTCCTAACCAAAAGAAGGATTCCCGTGCTCTCCTTCATGATTTATCAATCCCTAAATGCCCAGCATACAGACTCACATATGCAATGTGGATGGCTCAATTTATTGAAGAGGGTGAAAGAGCTACCCGTGCACAGAATTCCCCTCCCCTCTTCTCATCAGCACAATATAAGGTATAATTTTCTATAATAGAAATTCTCACGAGGCCCATTCAGAAATTACGGATAGCTCTCTGATTCCCCTTTAATCACTGCTCGCACTCTTTCCATCCATTCCTCTTTTTTCTGTCCCTCTCTGACCTCTTTTATGCCTCAACCTCCCAAGTCAATCAAACCTGCATCATCAGGGCATTCATTATGGACACCCCTAGTCATATCCTCTGCCACCCACATATATTAACCTTCGCTGCTCATGTCTCTCTCTCTCTCTCTCTCTCTCTCTCTCTCTCTCTCTCTCTCTCTCTCTCTCATCGCGTCTTCTGACTGCTCATCGGGAAAATTCACAGCCCGTTCTCTATTTTCTCTAATTTGATGGGGGTCTTCAATATTTTGGTTACGTTCTTCGTTCCCATTTTGTGCCCTAGTTATTACTCCTATTACTGTACCTCTAGAGAGAGCATCTGCTACCTTGTTAGCTTTTGAGAACCATTTATATAAAACTCTAACAATCTCTCAATCCATATCGCTTGTCGATAGGTCCAAAAATTCTATAATACAAATCACGTAAGGGGTGATGATCACTTTGCAACTCAATCGACTGACCTAATAACAAGAACCGATGCCTCTCAAGAACACAAAGAATAGCCAAAGCCTCTTGATCGAACGTACTATAATTCTTTTCTTCTTTTTAATACCCGGGAAGCAAAACAAATGGGTCGCTCTCTGCCTTTATCATTTTGTTGAGAAACTGCGCCACCAATAGCTATGCTACTCGCATCTGTTGTCACTAAATCTAGTATATGTGAGTAATTCATCCTTAGTTAAAGCAGCTTTCAAATGGTTGAAGGTCCTTTCTTCTTCCATTTCACAATTTATTACTTTTTGTTTCTTTAAAGCATCTAAGGGTCTCGCTATCTCTCCAAAACCTCATATGAATTTACAGTAATACCCAACGAACCCAAGGAACCCAGTTACTTCCTTAGGGGTATGTGTTTTGGGAAAATTTCTAATAGCCCATACTCTACTGGGGTAGGGTTGGATACCTTCTAGAGTTATTTTGTGACCTATAAATTCGACCTGTTTACAGATAAATTTGCACTTTGACAAATTTATTTTAATAACATTACGTCAAAATGCTTCAAAGACTTTACAAATATTATTATCATGTTCTTCTGTCGCTTTCCCTGTAGTTATGATATCGTCTAAATAAACAAGAACATTATAGCTAATTAAGGGACACATAACTACCATCATTACTCTAGAGAAATGACTTGTAGAATTTTTAATACATAAAGGAAGAAAATTAAACTGAAATAGTTGATCATGAGCTATAAATGCCGTTTTACATTTACTGTCTTCCTGAATGGGTATTTGATAGATTCCAGATTTTAAATAAACAGTTGTAAAATATTTACTATCCCGTACTTTCACAAGTAATTCCTCGATCGAGGGCAATGGAAATGCATTATCCTTAGTGACTGCATTCAACTTCCTATAATCAACACACAATCTTACCGAGCCATCCTTTTACCTAACAGCCACAATTGGAGAAGCCATGGGGATTTGCCCTCCTCAATTATCCCTTGTTCCCTTAATTCATTAATTTCCCTTTCTATCTCTCTTTGGAAATGAATGGGTACCTTATAAGGCCTTGACATGATCAGCTCCTCCTGCCCAGTTTCAATGCTAAAGGGAAATCGATCAATCCTCCTAGGTGGCTCATCTCCTATTGCAATTACATCTGGATAATTATTGACAATGTACCTAACTACAGGCTGATATTCTGACGGACATAGTTTTTGCACTTGCATAACCAGATTTTGAGTGCGTTCGTCTGTCCGGGCTGGAGTTGTGGCTCCAAACATCCTATTATAATCAATTTTACATAACTATAATTCTCACACAGCATATCTTCCTAACACAACTCTTTTATTTGACAAATTAACTATCATTATATTAACTCTGTTCTCTTTTATTTCCGATTAGCCATCTAAAACCATATGGGCCCAATTGTCATGGGTCTTTACAACAAGCTTTGTTCCTTCTGGAAGAGGGCAACACGGGTCACTGATATGCTCGTATGTGTCTGGGGAGACAACACTTCTCTCTCAGGTACTGCTCTCACCTTAATTAAATGTGTCTCCGATCAAGCACACGCACTTACCCTCTCATGACTTTCTATCGGCAAAATGTACCCTCCTGCATTTACTATTATTGTATCTTTTCCCCCAAAAATGCCTATTTGATTATTAGAGATGAAATCTATTCCTAGGATAGCCTTGATTCCTGGAATTCCGAAGGCGTGGAAGACAAAAAAATCATGTGTAAACTTCACAGATCCAAGCTTAAAGATGACGATCGTTGTATGGTTTATCCGTAGTTTATTTCCTCCTGGCGTGTTGAGGATGATGGATGTCGTTGACTGTAGTGGGTTTAAGGAGAATCTCTTTTCAATTAGTGAAACGCTTGCTCCTGTGTCCTTCAGCACTCAAATGGATTTATCTGGCAGGTCAATCCTATCTGCTAACATTCCTAGATGGCCATTATGAGATATCGGGCACATTCCAATGACCTCAGCTGCAATGCAGCTGTTCCCTAGTGCTGCTGAGTTGAGGTTGGGGGTACTGATGGAGCTCCCAGTGCCTGCTCTGCCACGTCCTTTGTCACCGCTTCCTCGGCTACTGCTTCTGATGTCATGCGGGGCAACATGGAACTCCCTCCTCGTCTACCTCTTCCTCTGTTTCCTTTTCATTGGATGTTGGGCTTGGGGAGGTGTATGTGTGCCACAGCCCGCCCGGAATGGCCGTTTTTTTGCTGGGCACTCTTAAGATAGATGACCGTAGGCCTGACAAGTTTGGAAGCGGGGGGATCGTTGGTTCGGGCACTGCACTCGTCGCTGCCCCTCTCCCCCACACTGCCAGCATCTTCTAGACCGCTGATTGCGTTCTCCCCTAACCCCCACTTTGGGGTCGATGAGTGCCTCTGATGGCTGCCAACTTCTCAGAATCAGGCCAGTTATTCAGTCATTTTTTTTCTTCTGGCAAACTGTCTAAGATGTTTTGAATTGCACTCACTACGTCGGCTAACAAGAGATTATCATCGAACAAATAACCATATAAATACGGGTTCAATAATCTGTGAATATGTTTACCGGCAATTACTTTTTTATCACTTTCTGGGAGATTGGCACTTCGGGTAGCAAATTAATCGAAATCCAGAAAAATGCGAGTTGCAGAACTAAGAACGTATTCACCTCCCGGTATTGTGGGTTTTTAATTTTCATTTGTCTCCCTTTCTTGCATCGGGTACGGCATACTTTTCAATTAAACGTCGTTTTATTTCAGTATAACTTTTTAAACTGTCTTGTGGTCTACACATTACCTCCAATGCCGGAGCATCTTTCAGCAATCTAATTACTTGAATAGCTTTTTCTCTTTCCGATGACCCATATGTGGCTACTTCATAGTCTCAAAAACACTTCAATCAATTGAAACCCTTCGTTAGGCCACTTATAAAATCAAAAGACCTAACACTTGCCTGGAGTTCTGGCAACTTTCGAACTACGATTTACATATCTTCACTCGGCTCTGCATGCGTACTTTCAATTGTGTGTATTTGAACTTCGTTTTTGTACATCGGATATGCTGTGGTTGCATGCCAATCCTCTTCTCGTTCCTCCAAAAATCTTTTCATTAACAGTTCTAAGTTTTCTAACTTATTTTCCAATTCTTACATACGAATTTCGTGTCTATATTCTTAATCTGGAAGGCTATATCCAACTTCTTCTTTGTTCTCATCTCCTGCAGCAGCAGCTTCTGTTATGTTAGTCCTTGTGTATCTTGGGTATCTTGAACTTTTATTTTACCGGCTCAAAGAACAACTCCGCTAACAGCATACATGAACAGACGTAATTTTTACGCCTGATATCAATATGTCCCCTGCTTGACGGATTATGAGACATCCGAATATGGTTTTTCTTTATTTATTACAAAAAGTTCGCGAGTAAACACTTTACTGTACAGAGCTATTACTCTCTCAGGCAAGAGAGTCTTGTTTACTTGAGCGCACATAGGTAACTAAACTTCCCACGCTACCAAAATGCGATC
>NC_090767.1:28246881-28260311 GCF_036898095.1 Palaemon carinicauda
TGCTGTTACTGGCGGTGGAGCTAGTACTAGTCTATGACAGTGGTTTCCTGTGCCAGCATTTTAGGACACACAGGACGCTAGAGCAATGCTGTTACTCCTAGCGTTGCCGGTACTTCCGGAAACGCTGGAGCTTCTGATGAATATGCCTTTGGCAGGGCCATTATCTACCGGCTTTGTCGCCAACTATCAACACATTATACTCTTCTATATTACCTGTACTGACAATACGTCGCTGCTTTTAGCAGTGCCGCTACTAGCGACACTGCCTTCACCTTCGTCAAGGTGATTTCTGCGGAAATCTTTGACCGCTATCTCCGCCGCCCTTAGGCACTATTGCTCCTGACAGCATTGCTGTTACTGGCGGAGCAGTTAGTACTAGTCTATGGGAGTGGATGTCTGTACCAGTGCCTTAGAGCACATAGGACGTTGGCGGCAATGCTCTTAACCTCCTGGCACTGCCGGTACTGCCGGCAACGCTGGTACCTTTAGGGTACATGCCTTTCTGTGCTTTTTATCTGAGACCATCTTACCTAAGCTAAGATGGGTTCTCTACTGACTGTAGGGTACTTCAACTACAGATCAACATAAAAGCCTTACTCCTTCAACTTTTGAGGCTTCTTTATGCATGGTGGGCTTGGGACTCCTTTTCGGAAGGTCTTTTAGGCCCTGCATGAAAATAACTACTACATATAGTTATTGTTTTTTATCAAATTGTCCATTTTCCTATGAGGGTGTGGATTGTATAGTAGGGTGATAACTATATAGGCTAGGTCCCAATTCCGGGTCTTCCCTCATTGAGGTTATCAACCTGTGGTTATAGCCGTCGGGTTTCTATAGACTCTTACTCATTAGTCGGTGCGTCAATTGCTTAAATTGTATAGTTTGCCCGTACCGTTGCCATCTAATTAGCCATTTCTCTGGGGAGATATGGGAGCAACCGTTCTTTCCATGAGCACTCCCCTCGCCCTCTTTGGGCTTATAGCAACGGAATTTAAGGAGGCTATTTTTTCAGTCTCACATCTCTCAATAGGGGAATAGACATTTCATATTTCATCCTCTCCTTCCTCACAAATTGCAATTACACACAATTGTCAACATGTAATGTTAATAACCGATTTCTTTTAGCTTTTGGTGACTTTTAGAAGAAGTAGTACTCATTTAAACCCTTTTATCCTTATAGTTGGTGCCTATGACTGAGATGCATGCGAAGTGTAGGAGGATTAAGGGTTCAGTCTCGTAGTGGAACCATGAGGATTGCAGTCTTTGTAAGGACCTACTTCACTACGGATGCGTATCAAAGGGTATCTCCGATGACAACCGCATGTTCTCCCATGGTCCTTTCGCATCTGGGTAATTGGGTTTAAGAAGACGGTAGAGTTTGATGAAGAACCCTTCCCTTCCATGGAGGACTCTTATAGCCAGAAGTGGAATAGGTAAGTCTGGTGATCATGAAGGATTCAGTGGTGTCTACCACTTTAGCCCCCATTACGTTAATGGTCTCCCTGTCTACGGTGCCGATTACTTCTTCCGTGACAGGGTCTTTTCTGCCTTTTTCCACCAAGATCATCTGCTGGGCTCATGGAGCCCCTTAGTTCCTGAGTCCCTCGGGTACTACATTAGATCTGGTACTTATGGCTAACATGAAATCCTTCATGGAGGGGAATTAGTATTACCAGCTGATGATGTTCAAGGGCTCATGTGAAGAGATCTAGACCTTGAAGAAGCAAGAGGAGTCGACTAGGGATAAGGTCTAGCCCTCCTATCTACATTATTGCATGCAGCAAAATCCTTGGAGGTACGTCGGGCACGCCGTGCTCTCTGAGGGCATCCTCCACATTGATGCCTACCCCTTTTGCTACGTGAGACTAACTGAGGGGGTTTTGTTGAGGGATGTTACTATCCCTCAAGAATCGATCCTCCTGGAACACACAAGGGTCCAACACCGGGCAGTGAAAGAGATGAAAAGGGCAGGGTGTATCAATACACAGATTATTGCCTTCGTGGCTCCAGACAATATGGTCTTCCCTTTTGCCTCGATGAGCTACGCGGCAGTGTAGAAAGAAATGCATGAGAGTAAGCCTCTCTCAGCTTTGAAAGAGTACAAACCAGTCTCAATTATCTTACCACATGATGGCGTCCACTGGACCAATGCCCATTTTACTTTTGCTGAGGGTAAACTGGATAAGGATGCAGCCAGCCGGCAATTTCATGAGAAGCTGCCTAGGATTCCCGAACACCTTTTCAAGGCTTAGTCATGAGCGTGTGAAAGGTTGTCAGTGTCGATGTCCTTGTAGTGCTTCATAGGAATGAAATGATCAGGAATTTTGCAGATATCTCATTCTTTCCCTTTCCAGTGAAAACTCATCTCGCCACATTTATGAAGGACTTTTATGCTTCTTTCAAGCCCCGTCGAGCCTGTAGAGAGCATGTACTTATCACAGCTACCATCACTTACGATCCTAAAACTTCTATCACCTCTAGCATCTGGGAAAAATACCTCTTTCCTTAGAATGTGTGAATGATGTTATAGATAAGGCAGACGCAGAGCACAAGAGCCTTTTGCTGAAGAGGGGGATCTCATTGAAGAGGAAGTTTACCCCCAGAAGAGGTCCACAACCCAAGAGGTCTTGAAACTGACCTATCATCAGAAGTCCTTTGCTCCTCCCCATGCCGCCATCCCTCAGACTGTCTACGCTGTGCCCTAACAAGTGGTGTCACAGTCACCGGCCTTCAACCTTGTGTATGAATAAGGGTCATCTTCCGATGCCGTACTGTTGTTGTGAACATTGAAACGGCAGTGGAGGAAGAGTTTCACGTCCTCAACACAAATAATGAAGGTCCCCCGGTAAGGGGACAGCTGGCCTTGTTCAAGGACTGTGGGTCTTTCAGTCTTTGGACACAGAGCGTCATTTCCAATGGCTTAGATTGGAAGTGGTAACAAAGGCCACCAAGGCTCAGGATATTCTTCCAGCAAACAATACCTTATGTGGACAAATATAGATAAGACCTTTTGAAGAGAAGTGCTATCTATTGCATTAGATCTATATGAGATTTCAAAGTAGTCTATTTTGCATGCCAAAGAAGGTTTTCAGCATACATCAAACTATTTTAGTCTTGTCCTGTATAAATCTGTTTGTTAAGTGTGACAGGGTCCGGATGTTGATTTTTTCGCAAATATGGACCTTACCACCCCTGTTGGCCTTCACTGTCTCCATAGACCTTACCGATGTATTTTGGTATCTTCTGATAAGTCGACGCTTCTCCCCCTACCTTGGTTCCAGCCTGGAGAGAAAGGGCTACGTATTCAGATCCATACATTTTGGCTCAACACAGCTCTGAGAATTTTCACAACGTTTACCAACGCCGTTGTACAACAACTTTGTGAGAAAGGCCTTCAAATAGTGGCGTGCCTTGATGACAGGCTAGTGTGAGTTCCCTCAACACTGAGTGCTCAGAAGCAGCCACTCGAGTTGTACGGTTCCTCCAGTCCCTTGGATTTTGGATCAACTTCTAAAAATGAAGACTGTTTTCAGCTCAACACTTCCGGTGGTTGGAGATTCGTTGGAATCTTAAAGTCTCACTCCCTAGCTATTCCTCCCTCGAAAAAAAGGAAATAGAGATGTCAGTCCGGTCCCTGATCAAGTCGAGGATGATCACCAGGCGACACCACGAGGGGGTTCTAGGATCTTTACAATTCACCTCGGTTATGAGCCCTGTCCTTCAAGTACGACTCAAAGATGCAAGAAGAATTTAGGAAGAGAGAGCCTCCAAAGCTCTTTGCAACCATCAGAAGCAGACTCCTGTTCTACTGCACTAGCAATTTAGACCGTGGTCCACTGCCAAAAGTCTTTCACAATGGTGCCATTGTGCTTTACTCCTCCAGTAGTGACACTTTGTGCGGATGCCTCGTTGGTAAGTGGGTGGGGTGGGGGTGGGGGAGGGGGGTGGGGGGGGGGGGGGGGGGGTTCATAACCCACTCAAAAAAGTGCATTGCAGTTGGTCTCAGAAATTTAAAGTATTCCACATCAATATTCTGGAGTTCATGGCAGTCTTTTGGCTCCTCAAGAAATTATACTTGAAGGAGAATATTCATATCTGTCTGGACCTTGACAACAGGGTGATAGTCCATTGCATGAACAGACAAGGGTCGAGGTCTCCTCATATAAACTATGTAATGATAGCCGTGTTTACGTTGACTCAGAAGAATGGTTGGCACTTGTCAACATCCCACCTTTAGGGAGATCAAGTCCCTGGCCTTCAAGTAGATCTGTTTGCGATGAGTCTCAAAAAGATACTTCCCTGCTAGGTAGCACCAAACATTGGGCATGGACGCGATGTCCCAAGGTTGAAATCGTTGAACCAAGATTTACCTGTTTCCATTGTTCAACCTCCTCATTAAGGTTATGGACAACCTTCGTTCTTTCAAAGAAACTGAAGCTCTGGTGGCTCCTCTGTAGCCAAAGAGCAACTGGTTTCCCATCGCCACGGATTTGAAACCCAAGTTGGTGCCATGACCAACCAGATTCTGTCCCAAGAGGAACAGCAGGAGATTGTTTACGCTTCATCATGGAGAACGAACAACCTTCATCTCATGATTTTTCGCTGTAGTCCTGGGAAAAAAGTTCCAACTCCAACGTAATAAGTAGGAATTTTCGGAAACTATGAGTCGTCTAACACCATGGCTTAGTATGAAACGTAATGGAGGTTATGAGTCAAATACGTCAAAATAAAAAATCCAGGGTCAATTCCTATGGATTATTGTTTAGGTTTCCTGCTTGCTTGGCACGTTTAAGGTCTAGCTTCCTCTACGATTTTGTCATACAATTCGGCCCTCACCTGACCTTTACTTTATGCCTTTGATGTTGACTTTAACTCGGATCTCTTCAACAAAATTCCGAAGGATTGTGCAAGGTTGCAGACATCGAATCCACCGAAGCGTATCTCTTGGTCTTTGGCCAAAGTTTAGCAATTCTCTTCGAACATAGAAAATCAATCGGCTTCTATTCATGATCTCACTCAGAGAGTCATCTTTTTAATTATGATGGCTTCCGGTGTTCGAATTATTGATATTGTGGTGCTTTCTAGAGACAAGGACCATATTGAATTAGTGGATAATGGTAAGGATAATTTATACCCTCATCCCGCTTTTCTAGCGAAGAATGAACTTCCCTCTACACGTTGGGGTCTATGGAAAATAGTCCCCCTATCAGGTGATCCTTCCCTGTGTTCAGTGTAGTGCTCAAAAATGTTATTTACTAAGAACAGTACAGTTTAAGGGTGGTAATTTCTTTCAAAAAGAAACGATGGGGTTTGATTTGTCTCTGACACAATTAAAGCAATAATTACTTACTGTATACAAAGAGCTGACCTGGCTAGTATGCTACCGGGTCACAACCATAAAGGAAGTGGTTTCCTCCTTGAACTTTTTACAGTATATGTCCTTTGAGGGACTGCAGGCATATACTGGTTGGAAGTCCACTTGGGTTTTCTTTGGGCATTATATGAAGCAATTGGAGGAGATATGTCATTTTGTGGTGGCTGTGGGAAGTGTTATCAAACACACAGCAACGGCACAACTCACAATGCATCCTAGGGCACATTTCCAGCTTGTTATTGTCATGAGTAAACAGTTGGTTTTTGCTTCAAGGAAAAATGGGAAAATGCATTTAATCATTTCCTTATCAGGTTCACATATGTCTTTCCAATGCTATGTGTATTCCTTCAGTGCTACAGCCTAACTATCTAAATGGTAGTTAATCTATATCTCATTTGGTTCGGGTGATAACCCCTTTATTGTACAGGCGTGATCATGTGTGTATTGATCAGGTTTATCTTGTCATAGGTTCCCTACGGTTCCTTATGACATTTATTACCTTATGCCAGGGTATGAACGGGATGTATTTACTTTGTAAAAAAAATTCCCATATACAGTTAATGATGGCTGCTCGTTCAACTTGGCACTGATTCTTGTGATTATAAGGCTATATATTGTTACATGCCTTTTATTTTAGCCCAACTATTATGATTATAATTACTGTAGCGGTGATAACTTTAGTGTGCCTTATCATTATTATCCTTCATGATCATAATTGTATGTAATCTCCTGCTGGTTTTGGTTCCATACGCCTTGCCTAGGATGCCACCTTATGTTTCGGGTTCCTTAGGGTTCCCGACACTAGACTACGGTAATTTTCTGATTACGGAGGGCGGTGCTTAGGTCCTTATTGTCTCCTTGTCAGACTATCTAGCTTGTCATACTGCCTCCGAACTGTTCTGGGATATATAGTTGAGAGTGATACGTAAGCCTTCATGGAATAATCCTGTATGTGCATTTCGGTATTTGGACCTCTCTTTTTGAGGCTTCCTACCGAGTCATAGGTAATTCTCTGGTACACTTCTAATAGTACGACATGGCTCGTGCCCAAAAAAAAGATTTTGACATAAGAAAAATCTATTTTTGGTTGTGATATCCCTGGCGGCCTGGTGGGGCACCCTTGACGTAGTCCCTCCTTGATGCCTCCTCAGATGCCTCTTGTCACAGTAGTTACGCTGTTAGGTGAAATAAGTTCACCAGAGACGGCACCTCACCTATTCTTCACCAAAGATTCCTAGATTGGGTTAAGTCTGTCAGGGGTGCAGATATCTATGGTTATATACGGATATTATACACAATATCTTAGGATAGTTGTTTCGGGGGTTACAACCCAGATATACCTGATGGTAATTCTGTTGTAATATCACTCGCAGAAATATTATACAGTAGGAAGCTGCCGGAAGGACCTTCCATCAGGACGATATTGCTCTCTCACCTAAAAAGAGATTTTTCCTACGTCAAAATCCGATATATATATGTGTATATATAATCATTAGGTATATATATATATATATATATATATATATATATATATATATATATATATATATATATATATATATATATATATATATATATATTATAAATAGTTATATTTATATATATATATGCATATATATATATATATATATATATATATATATATATATATATATATATATATATATATATATATATTTATATATATATATATATATATATATATATATATATATATATATATATACATACATACATACATATATATATATATATATATATATATATATATATATATATATATATATATATATATATATATATATTATAAATTAACGTAATTTATTCAGTTTTGATGACCTTTTTAACGTAAGTTTTTCTTGTTTAATCCAGTTTCCTTTGAGTTTCTCCCTGAACGCTGGATATGGGTCTTTTGCCTCTCATTAACGGTTGTTAATAATTTATATTGGTACTCCGCCCATGAAGTTTGTTTCTTTTTTTTCATGTTTGTGATGGTGGTTTGGCTTCATCGTCGGTGCCACGTCATATTTTGCCCCTTTCCCGGAGTTTTCGAGGGGGCCTTGTGATATTTGTTCGGCAGTTCGGTACTCGGCTCCACTATAGAAGGACCAGTGTGCTATATTTTTGGCAGTTTACGGCAGTGTACTTTTGGATGGAGGAGTCTTCCTTGAGCACTCCCGCATGTTGTTGCGTCACTAAAGAGTGACCCTGTGTGCTCGTGCCCTTTGTCCGAAGCTGGATTGTTTGGGATCCGTTGATGGAGGACTGGACTTTGTGCCTCACCGAGGATTTCTACAGATCTTTTGTTGAAGTAGAGCATAGCATTTGCTCCTGTGGATGGCCCATAGTGCGAGCGTAATATACGCCCTTTAGTCACCTGCCTCTGCCTGAACACTGTGCCCTTGGAGTCGTGAGGAGGCCCTTTAGTGGCGAAGAAGAGTAAGCCCACTTTATTGTTATTAATATTATTATATTTTCTTCATGTGGTGGTACATCAACCCCTTATTTAGTTTGTGTCAGTGTCTACACTTAACTAAATAGAGACGTCCTTGGATGAATTTTCGTGCGTCAATTAATGGATTCTACTTGAGTTATATGAGTTTTATATTGTTAAATAAGTATGTCTTTAGTACAATGTACTTTGTTTGTAAAAATTTAGGTTAAGTTATAGGTTAAGGTTTTCCCCCCCTTTTGAGTCTCCGCGATTCGTATGTTAGGGAAAGTGTTTTTCTTTCTTCCACTGAATACTTTCTCTTATTCCTTAGCATGTTAGTTAGGTAGGCAATTGAAGGAGTGACTGTTTTGGCATTGTGTGTGCTTGTATTTTTCTCCCCATTATTCAGTTTTCAGAGGGGTTCTTTTATTATAATAAATTTTTGATGTAATAAATTATTGTTAATCTATAGTTTCTCGTTTTGTGTATCCTCTCTGAGATTGTACTCTTTGAGTGTTGTTTTTGTCAGGGATCATACCCTTTTTGTGGTACTGATCTGAAATATCAGGTCCGTAAGAACTTCAACTTCAGACCATCTTGAAGTTCATAACAAAGTTTGGCGACCGTGACAGGATCCTGACTGACATTTCAACCTTTGAGAGTTTTTCTTAGAGAGGTGTGATAGGGAGAATTAGGTAGTTGGGGGGAAAATTAACCTATTTTTTCTTTTGTTACTTTTGCATTGGTTTAGGAAGATGCCTTTAGTAGGGGATAAAGTTGAGGAAGCGGCAGCACTATTTTTAGATAGGTCTGACTGGGAGGAGGAGATTTTCAATCTTAAAAGAGACGAGTTATGGTGTTTAGCAGAGCACTTGAACTTAGGATTACCAACAGAATTCAAGAAGGGTCATATGTTGTGTGAAGTCCTTAAAGCTATTAAGAGTATTAAAGGTAACACAAAGGAAGCAGTAGTGTCTGGTGATCCGGATTTTGTAAGTAGTGATAGTGACGATGAGGAAGGGGATTCAGGTAGCCAGGAGGTGAGTAAATTAAGATTGAGTATCCTTGCTCAGGAGTTTAAGCTTAAGGAGATGGAATATAAAACTTTGCAATTTTGGCGGAAGAGCACGAAAAAGAGCGAAAATTTGAGTTACGAATGCGTGAGTTTCACAATAATAATAATAGTAGTGGTAAACATAATGGCTATAATAATTATTTTGACCTAATGAGTGCTTTGAAGTTAATGCCAGTATTCGATGATGAAGATGTTCCTGATTTCTTTATTTCGTTTGAACGAATAGCAAGAAAATTTTCTTGGCCCAAGGATATGTGGACCACTATGGTTCAGTGTAAATTAAAAGGGAAAGCTCAGAGAGTATATAATACTTTAAGCGAGGATTTGTCGGCGGATTATGATTCGGTCAAGGCCATTATCCTTAAGGCATATGATTTAGTTCCGGAGGCTTATCGACAGAAGTTCCGTAACCTTAAGAAAGAACCCGGTATGACTTTTGTTGAGTTTGCAAGGAGAAAGGAACAATTCCTTGATGATTGGCTTAAGTCTAAGGAGACTGACACTTTCGAGAAATTGAAAGAATTAATTTTAGTCGAAGAGTTCAAAAGAATGGTAGTTAGAGAACTAAAAATTCTTTTAGATGAACTTAAATTGGATTCGCTTCAAGAGATCGCTATTGCATCTGATGAGTATTCTCTTGCTCATCGTCAGGACTGTGTGAAAGAGGTTAACGGTAAGAGGTTCCCTCCTCGAGGTAATGGTTGGAGGGGGAATAACCGGGGTCAATCAGATCATGGTACTTTTATTGACAGTTCGGTAGGTGACCGAAGAAAGGGCAAGATTGAAAATGACAATAAGAGTGATGGTAACGAAACACGTAATTTTGTAAATAGCAGTAGGAACAGTAGTAGTAATGATAGTAGGTCCTCTAGGTCCGATGTAGTTTGTTTTTGGTGCCACCGCCGCGGACATTTTAAGGCGGACTGTTTTGCGCGTCGTAAATTTTCAGAAAAGAACAAAGAACCCGTGACGTTGGTATCGGCGGAACAACCGCAGAAGGAAAAGTCAAAATGACTAAGATTTAAGAAGTATATATCTGATGGTACTGTTTATGTTGATAATGCTATGCAAATGGGTCGTGGTGTGAGGATTTTGAGAGACACTGGTGCCGCTCAGTTGTTGATATTGCGGAGGTCAGTTCCCGAGGGTGTTGTGTTTAAGAATAAGAACTTTGTCTTGTTGGGTGGATTTCCTGATATGGTGGCCTCGTATCCACTAGAAGAGTTATATTTGAAGACGAAGAATTTTCAGGGTATGGTTAATTTGGCCATAGTAGATACTTTGCCTATTCCTGATATAGACATTATATTTGCCAATGATTTAGCCGCTGAAGCTGAATGTGACGTATTGCCTATTTTGACGTTGATAGATCTGGCAGGTGACCAGATACGCATAGATGATTCATTGAATCTTGTGTCAGTGGTTACGCATTCCCAATCTAAAGAGGTTGACCTCGCGGAGGTAGAACTCAATGCTGAGTTAATTAATGGACAAGTGACTGACATTGTGACTGATGTTAATAATGGTAGTGAGGTAAACATTGACAATTATGATAATTTATCTTTTCAGGGCCATAATAATGAATCTTTTCAGGGTATTAATTGGAATACAAAAGTTTTTAAGGAAGCCCAAGGAAATGAATTTAATCATTTGGAACTTAGTGATGGTAGTGATCTTTCTAAACCTGTATTTATGAAACAAAAATGTTTGCTTGACCGTATGAGTAGGTCGGTTAATGCACCTGCTGACCAGGTAGAGGTAATTCGGCAGCTAGTTGTGCCGGAAAGGTATAGGAGTAAGTTGTTATATTTTAGTCATGAACATAGCCTCGCGGGTCATTTCGGGGTTAGGAAGACCTTTCAGAAATTGGCACGACATTTCTTTTGGCCCCAGATGCGTCGTGAGGTTAAGAAACATGTGTTATCTTGTAAGGTATGTCAGATTGTAGGGAAACCGAATCAAAAGATCCCTAAAGCCCCTCTTATTCCCATTCCCTCAGTGGGTGAACCTTTCAAGGAGGTAGTTATAGATGTAGTGGGCCCTCTTCCGCGGACGTGCGGAGGTAATGAATATCTTCTAAAAATGGTTGACAGGGTAACGCGTTTTCCTGAGGCTATCCCACTGAGGAGTATTCGGGGTGAGAAGGTGGTGGAAGCATTAATTGGATTTTTCACTAAATTTGGCATTCCAAAGGTTTTACAATCAGATTGTGGCACTAATTTTACAAGTAAGTTTTTTAGAAAGAAAATGGTTGAACTTGGTGTTAATCATGTTACTTCTTCTCCTTACCATCCAGAGAATCAGGGACAGATGGAAAGGTTCCACCAGACTTTGAAGTCTGTATTAAAGAAGTTTTGCTACGAAACGGGTAATGAGTGGGATAAGGAGATTCCTTATGCCCTATTTGCTATACGGTCTGTACCTAATGAGTCTTTGGGTTTCTCTCCTTTCGAACTTGTATTTGCCCATAGTATACACGGTCCTCTTGACGTGGTAAGAGAACATTGGGAAGGAGAGACATCTGAAGTTAATGTTTTAGATTACGTTTGTAATTTACAGGGGAAACTGAGGAAAGCTTGGGATTTCGCTCAAAAGAATTTGCATGAAAGTCAGTCTGTGATGAAGTCTAATTATGACATAAGTACCAAGGTTCGTATCTTTAAGCCTGGAGATCGTGTGTTAGTGTTATTACCTATACCAGGTAACCCACTGAAAGCCAAGTTTTCAGGCCCATGGAGGGTGCTGAAAAAGATTAATGATGTAAATTATTTGATTGAAACTCCTGGTAGGAGACGAAATTCTCGTATTTGTCATGTAAATATGTTAAAGCCATTTATTAGTAGAGATGTAGATCAGGTAGAGCCAGTAGTAGATGCAATTGCAGTAGTGTCTGTAGAAGTAGAGGAGAATCTTATGACTAACAAGAGAATGACTGTTAATCCTGATGCTCTGTCAAGTAATTCTGATATTTTAAATAACATTGATGTTAAATTTCAAAATTTGAATTCTGACAGATCAGAACCTTTAATTAATCTAATCTACAGGTATAAAGATTTGTTTCAGGACTCGCCAGGTAGAACAAATGTTTTGTATCACGATGTAGATGTAGGGGACGCTAATCCCATTAAACAGAGTCCATATAGGCTTAACCCTGTCAAGAGGAAAATTGTTCAAGATGAGGTTCGCTATATGTTAGACCATGATTTAATTAAACCAAGTTGTAGTCCATGGAGTTCCCCTGTCGTGTTGGTTAAGGAGGGAGGCCAACACCGACTTTGCTTTGATTACAGGAAGGTTAATGAGATGACCAAGACAGATTCATTTCCTTTGCCGAGGGTGGAAGATTGTATAGACAGAATCGGATCTGCCAAGTTTATTACAAAGCTGGATTTGCTGAAAGGGTATTGGCAGGTTGGTCTTTCCCCTCGTGCGAAGGAAATCTCTACTTTTGTTACAGGTGATTGTTTGTATGAATGCCAAGTCATGCCCTTCGGAATGAAGAATGCGGCTGCCACCTTCCAAAGACTGATGAATCGGATCACTCAGGATTTGGAAGGGTGTGTTGTATACATTGATGATTTGGTTATATATAGTGATAATTGGGAGTCTCATTTGGTAAGACTTGAAGCTTTGTTTAAGGCTTTGAGGAAAGCCGGTTTGGTAATTAACTTGAAGAAGAGTGATTTTGCTCAGGCCACAGTTTTATACCTGGGACATGAAGTATGCCTAGGCAAAGTTGCTCCTAAGAAAGCTAATGTAGAGGCTGTAGCTAGCTTTCCTGCTCCTCAAAATAGGAGAGGGGTTAGGAGGTTCCTAGGAATGGTCGGATACTACAGGAGGTTTATAAAGAACTTCTCTGATATCGCGGCTTCTTTAACAAATTTATTAAAGAAGGGAGTAAGGTTTGTATGGTCCAAGGAGTGCCAAGAAGCCTTTGAAAAGTTAAAGGCAGTCTTGACTAATTATCCTTTACTACAATCTCCAAATTTTAATCTCCCTTTTAGATTAGCGACAGATGCGATTGACGTGGGACTTGGAGCAGTTCTCCTCCAGGAGGATGATGCAGGGATGGTACACCCCGTCGCTTACTTTTCAAGGAAGTTATCGCCGGCAGAGACGAGATATTCAACTATTGAAAAAGAAGCCTTATGTTTAATAAAAGCTATAACTCATTTTTCAGTTTATTTGAGTTCATCACTCCATCCTATTTTGGTATACACAGACCATAATCCTCTAGTATTTATCCAACAGTTTAAGGACAAAAATATGAGGCTGCTTAGGTGGAGTCTCTTTTTGCAGGAATATGACCTTCAAATTAGGCATGTAGCAGGGAAGGATAATGTTATACCAGACGTTTTATCTAGGTCTTTTTAGGAGGAGGGAGTAGGCTGTAGTTTGGTCTATAGGTTATGTATTAATGACTTTTTCCTTTCCAGGTTTTAGTTTAATTTCTCTTGTTTGCTCTGTATTAGTTATTTGATTTAATTCTAGTATTTAAAGTAACTAATTCGAGTATTTTGAAATAAGTAATTTAAGTTTTGTAATTC
>NC_090767.1:28268311-28275811 GCF_036898095.1 Palaemon carinicauda
TACATGTAAATATATATATATATAATATATATATATTTCAACACACATATGTATATATATATATATATATATATATATTTTTTTTTTTTTTTTTGGGCTCAAGCCATGGCGTCCTGATGGAAGGTTCCTTTTTGGTAGCTTCCTTGGGTATATAACTACTAATATATTCCCAGAGAATTTAACCACAGGTTATCACAGAATTCTAACTTCTGGAGCGAGTATCCTAAAGGTTTTCCCTTTAAGACATCGTATATCAACAGGGGACGCATGTATTAACGCGCCACATAGCTATCTGCACCTCATACAGAGTTAACACTTCGATATGGAGGGACAGAGAATAGCTGGGGAGCTGTTCCACAGCTAATCCCTTCCGTGGCTACTTTTGGTACTCGAGACGTAAACAAACGGGCGCCACCGCTAGATGACGCCACGTCCGTCCTCATCCTTTGTACAGTAGCTTGCCCTACTTAGACGGATTTTCCCTGTGCTATACTTATCGCTTTGCATCTTTTATTATGTCGCTACCTTCGGCCTCGCCTTCTTCTGGAAAGTTGAGTACAAGGTTCCAGTATTGTTTAGTTAAGCTCTGACCGTAAAGTAAATATTACTTTCCGAGATAATTGTTGTTTTGTGGCAGAGCTGTGCCTCTACCGGACCCGCCATTTTATGGCGTCGTTGTTGTTCTGCATGCCTTATTTAGTTAGCCACAACAACGCTTCCGGCCTCATTTACTAATTGATAACATTAGTTTTTTTTAGTCTTCATAGCTAGGAACTTTTATATCGTGTTTTGACGCTTTTATCGGTCATCGATTGACCTCATACCAGTTGGCTACTATAGCCCCCCAGGCCAGAGTGCCTATATATCAGTGTTCATGCATGATTTTATTAGTGATCCTAGGCTAACTTATGAAGATAGTGGCATTATTTTACAATACTATTGACTGTGATGCAAGTGTTTTCGCCTTCAGGGACCATATAGGGGATAGGTTAGTTAGTGTACCTTCCTAACCTAACCTACAGGTAGGACCCCTATATGCTTCCTTCATCCCCCTGCCCTTGGCATTCCCCTCTGCGTAGCCTTGCTTCCCTTACCATGTAAAGGGATCAAGCTCCTACCAGAGTATATTATCGCCTCTCAGTCCTCCCTAAGGGAATGACCCCCTCTTAGGGTTGCGCCTGAGAGTGAGGAACGGCTAGCCCTTCCTCTATGGCTAGGACTAAGTCTAAGACTGTCCTGCGATAGCGATATGTCTTCTATCCTTCCTAGTTCCGGGCGTTCAGCCTTGCTCTAGGTTAGGTTTTGGAAGGGTAATTCTGTTCCTTGCTGAAACTGTACCCATGCACCGTTTCAGTCAGGCTGCCTTACCTTAGGTTAGGGAGTGTCCTCCCTTCCTTAGTGGCCGCCCTGGTACAGAACCCCTTTCATGGAAGACTCTTCTCTTCTCCTCTCCCCACCTATCGCTTGTATAGCCTAGCCTATACTTAGTTTTGTCTATACCCATCTGTCCCCTGTCCTACAACTCCTCCTTAGGGTGGAGTGATAGGGCTACCTTGAGCTTCTGTGTGCAGTCCGCTCTGGTACATATACCCTGCATAGTGTCCTATGGGGTTAGCCACTGGATGTGTTCTGTATACAGGGGTCTCCCCCTCTTTGGGTGTCCCCTAGCCCTCCCTTGGGCTACCCTAGCTTCCCGGTCCTCTGCGGCCCTTGCTTCTGGGTGATAGAGCCAGCCTCTATCATGGGTACACCTCTCAGGGGGGATGTCTGGGAGTCCCATGGCTGGACTTCTTACATCCCTCCCTCTGTCTCTTTCACTATCCGGGTGCCGTCCCTTGCCGCCTCCACTGTCGGCGATACCCACCTAATACCTTGGTGACTTTCCCCATACCCCCATGGCCGCCAGTCCTCCGTGTGCCGGGGGACTGCCGCCTGCCGCCGGCTTCCAGCCGATGGCTCTTCCCCCCCTCATAGCTTGGCCGTCCGCCCGCCGGCCGGCATCCGCTGCCGGAAGTCCGGTTCTGCTATAACCATCCTTGTTCCTGTCACCAATCCGGCAACCTCCGGCTGCCGGAGCCGCCGCTCCCCGCCGGCGTGCGCCGCTGTGGCCGGCGGCCGCCACCCTGGTATTACTCTTGACTTCTATATTGTCTTCCTTAATGCCAGAAACTCTGCTGGAGCGGCCTCCGGCGTGCCGGAGGTCTGTCGGAGCCTTCCGGAGGCGTCAAGGCGACTTGCACCCCCTTCTACTAGCTATCATCTGATGTTGATAACCCTACTTCGCAACCAGATGGTTTTGATTACATATGGATAGGTATTGCCTTACCGTTCCATTAGTAACCATGCTGTCTTCTTGCATATCACAGATTTCCAGCATGTTGCGTGTATCTTCGCACGGCTGGTTGCCGGAAACCGTTACCCTATGGAATCTTCTACATTCCATATCCTTGGGTCTGAGTGGCCTCAGTCCCAGTTCTATATCCTTGGCAATCCCTCTAGAAATTCCGCTGCCTACACGGCATGCTATGTGGAATTCTGCCCTGTGTCCTCGGTCACAAACAAATTGCCTACGGATAAGGTGTACGGTAACCGGTCCGGGCGGGGTTACACGGAGGATGTGTCTATCTCCTTCTTTTCCGCCCACTCTCTGAACGTCACAGTATTTCTACCACTGAATATTAGGTTAAAGCTTAATCACTTAATACTTAACCTTAAAATAGAAGTCATCCTTATGACTCCCCCGTACTCATGTCCTCTTTCTCTTACAGGAGGAGTACGTGAAGTACGACCATGGCTTCTGTGGAGTGAAGCGCCCGCACTTTTATGGGCACACGGCGTGTAGGACTCACGCCCCTTGTGCAAACAAAAAAGGTGATCTGAAGTCTGGGACCCACTGAACTGTACGGTCTACCAGGAACGCCTGGTTGAGGCGTTCAATAACCTCCCTCAGCGGAGGTTAGGGACGCTTCTCGAGAGAAGCTACGCAAATGGGTGCGTGGCTTCCAGAAGAACTCCACTGGACCGTACCTTGCTACCGAAGACTTGAGGGCCTTACTGTTCCCAAAGGCATCCCCAGACTCTGTGGTCCCCAAGGATCAGATCCCCACCGTCCAGATCACGGTGGAACCCGATGTTGTCATGGCTCAGTCCATGCACAAGTGTCGCCTGGATACCGACAATGCGGAATGTATGTCGGAAGTGTCGGAGACACGGAGAGGAACCTCATGGCCGAAGAATTGGACTATGAGTAGGACCAAGTGGATTACGCTGGGTCGGAGCAAGAGGTCGCTCCGCCCTTCCACCACCACCCCAACTCCTACACCGACGGAAGTATCACTCCCGTCTACCTCCACCACCCCGGACCCCATCCCAACCAACGCCCTGGAGATGTTTCAGACGCTCGAAGCCATCATGGACAAGAAACTCCGTGAGACACACGAATACATCAGGACCATGGGAAGTTCCAAGGAGCCGAAAAGGAATTCGGTTAAGGACCTCCCTTGCTCGCACGCCAACCCCTGGAGGTATGCCGAGCATATGCCGATCGCAATGGGCAGGATCTTCATCAGTGAGAAGGTCGGCTCGGTTGTCCTGGAAGAAGTGGAATTCTTCCCAAGTTTTGAGGCCTACCCGGACTGTTACATCCAGCTTCGATCCAAACCTGCCTCTAAAGAAGAGACCGAACCTAAGGAGGTGATAGTGTTCGATCTTTCGAAGGCCCAGGCTATGATGGCCAACACCCTTATAAGTAGGGGTTTTACCTGCTCAAGGCTTCCGGCATTGAGCAAGAAGCACCCTACCTACGTCGCACCTGATGATGCGATCCTCCCCTTCGTGGAAAAGGCCTTCGCAGCGGTACACAGGGCAGTGGAAGAAGGGAAACCTCTCCCTGCACTGGAGGAGTGCAGACCCTTCTCCCTGGTCACTCCCCCCGATGCTCGACACTGGAAGGAGGTCCAACATACCTTCGTGGTGGGAAAACTAGATCCTGACGTTGCTGGACGTCAGTTTAACGGAGACCTCCCGAAACTTAATAACCACCTCCTTCGTCGGGAACAAGATACGAAAGAAAGACTTGCCGCATCCATGTCCCTCCAGGTCCAGCTTGACGTCATGGCCGGTGACACTAGAGTCCCCGACCACTACATGGTGCTCGCCAAGACGCATCTGGCAACTGTAGTCAAGGACTTACACAGCTTCATGAAGGCTCGGAGAGCCTGTCGTGAATTCGTGTTCTCAAGTGCCACAGTGAGACACGAACCCCGGAGGCTGATTTCCTCCAACATCTGGGGTAAGCACCGCTTTCCCTCTGGTCTAGTGAAAGAGATTATCGACAAGGCTGCCACGGAGAACAGGAACCTTCTTCACAAGTGGGGCATGTCGAAGAAAAGGAAATCCTCTCAGGACGACGGCCCTCAACCTAAGAGGAGATCCTCCAAGCCGAAACACCAACAACGTCAACAGAGACGGCAGTTTCCGGGACCCGCTACTCCCCAAATGGCTGCTCAGCCACAACAGACCTTTCAGCTGGTCACCCAACCGGTCTTGCCTCAATCACCGGTTTTCACCCCTGCCTTTGAGCAACAGACGACTACCTTTCGTCCCAAAGGTTGAGGCTCAAGCAGAGGTGCAGGCAAGAGACGCATCTCGCCGTCCCTCCAGAGGCAGAGGAGGAAAGGGAGCTAGCGGCCGAGGTACACCCTCGGGACACCAGAAGCAATGAAGTGCTTCCGGTGGGAGGAAGACTCCGCCAATTCCAGGATCGTCGGACCTTCGATCCCTGGGCACACAGCATCGTCGACAAGGGTCTAGGCTGGAGTTGGACTCAACCACCCCCAACCTTTCAGCAATTCTTCCAACAATCTCCCCCCCCCCCCTTCTGGAAGAATACGTCCTGGATCTCTTGAACATGAAGGTGCTTAGGAGGGTAAAGTCAACCAGGTTCCAAGGGAGACTGTTTTACGTCCCCAAGAAGGACTCAGACAAGCTCAGAGTCATTCTAGACTTAGCCCCCCTCAACAAGTTCATAGCGAACAACAAGTTCAAGATGCTGACTCTTCATCAGATAAGGACCCCTCTGCCTCAGGGTTCCTACACGGTCTCCATAGACCTGGCGGATGCCTATTGGTACATTCCAATGAACCACCACGCTTCCTCCTACCTAGGATTTCGACTCCAAAAGGAAAAGCTACGCCTTCAGGGCCATGCCCTTCGGCCTCAAAGTGGCCCCTCGGATCTTCACAAAGCTGGCAGATGCCATTGTTTAACAGCTGCGCCTCCGAGACGTCCAGGTGATGGCCTACCTCGACGACTGGCTAGCTTGGGCTCCATTGCCCGAGGATTGTTTAAAATCCTGCAACAAAGTCACCCAGTTCCTAGAACACCTGGGATTCAAGATAAACGCGAAGAAATCTCGCCTCTCTCCAGCTCAAAGGTTCCAATGTCAAAGAACCCAGTGGAACCTTCAGTCACACCGCCTTTCCATCCCCCAGAAGAAAAGGAAGGAAATAGCAGGGTCTGTCAAGCGACTGCTGAAATCCAAATGGATCTCAAGACATCAGCAGGAACGAGTTCTAGGTTCTCTACAGTTCGCCTCAGTGACAAACCCAGTGCTACGTGCACAGCTAAAGGATGCCGCGGGAGTCTGGAGACGTTCCGCATTCATCGCTCGAAGAGACCTCAAGAGACGGCTCCCAAACAGACTTCGGCTGCTCCTCAAGCCGTAGTCGGAAGCAAAGGCCCAGAAAAGGTCCATTCCTCTTTAACACCCACCTCCATCACTCAACATCCACACGGATGCTTCGCTGGAGAGTTGGGGAGGTCACTCCCACCAAAAATAGGCTCAAGGCACATGGTCTCCCCTATTCAAGACGTTTCACATCAACATCTTGGAGGCCACGGCGGTCCCTTCTAACACTGAAGAAACTCTCCCCGCCTCCCTCGATCCATAGTCGTCTATCCCTAGACAACTTGGTGGTAGTTTGATGTCTCAATCGCCAAGGCTCAAGATCACCCCAGATAATCAGGTGCTTCTGACAATCTTCCATCTGGCAGAGAAGAAGAAATGGCACCTGTCTGCAGTTCACCTACAAGGATCCCGCAACGTGACGGCGGACGCTCTATCCCGGACAAGTCCGATAGAGTCGGAATGGTCTCTAGACGCAAGATCATTCTCCTTCATCTCTCACCAAGTCCCAGAACTTCAGACCGATCTCTTCGCAACGAGCGACAATAATCAACTTCCTCGATATGTAGCCCCGTCCGAGGACCCCAAGGCAGAGGCAGTGGTCGCCATGTCACTGGACTGGAACAGATGGTCCAAGATCTACCTGTTCCCTCCCACCAACCTTCTGCTGAAAGTCCTCTCCAAGCTGAGAACCTTCAAAGGGACAGCGGCCCTAGTGGCTCCCAAGTGGCCCCGGAGCAATTGGTACCCCCCTGGTCCTAGAGCTGCAGCCCACGCTGATCCCTCTCCCGGGCCCAGTACTCTCCTAGCAAGTACAGAAGTCGACTGTCTTCGCTTCATCATCGAAAATCAAGGACCTTTATCTCATGATTTTCTCTCCCTAGCCGCGAAGAAAAGGTTTGGGATTTTGAAAAAAAAAAGTCTAGACTTCCCCGAGGAATACAAGACCGAATCCACACGACGGCAATACGAATCATCCTGGAGAAAATGGGTCTCATTCGTCAAGGCAAAAATCCTACGGAAATCACCTTTGATTTTTGCATGTCCTTCTTTATTCACCTTCACGGACAGGGCTTGGCAGCCAACACGATTTCTCCTTGCAAATCGGCCTTGACTAGACCACTAATGTATGCCTCCAACTTGGACAATGATTCATGTCCTCTCAAGGATCTGACTCAGAAAGTTATCTTTCTCTTTGCTCTTGCTTCAGGAGCCCGAGTCAGCGAAATAGTGGCATTATCAAGGGACGAGGGCCACATCCTGTTTACAGATTCAGGTGACCTTACCCTCTTCACGGATCCGACGTTTCTCGCCAAAAACGAATTACCCACCAAAAGATGGGGCCCTTGGAGAATATGCCCCCTGAAAGAAGATGCCTCTCTATGTCCAGTAGAGAGCCTCAAGGTCTATCTTCATAGAACTTCGGACTTTGGTGGAGGCCAACTCTTAAAAGGAGAAACTTCGGACAGCGACCTGTCACTGTAACAACTAAGAGCGAAAATCACCTACTTCATTCGCAGAGCGGATCCTGACAGTTCACCCGCTGGTCACGATCCTAGAAAAGTTGCATCGTCTCTGAATTTCTTTCAGAGTATGGATTTCGAAAATCTTAAGAGTTTCACAGGCTGGAAATCCTCGCGTGTTTTCTTCAAACATTATGCGAAACAAGTGCACGAAGTCAAACAATTGTGGTAGCCGCAGGTAGTGTTATGAAACCTGCACCTAACTCTGCATAGAACAGTGAGTTACTTGGGACTCTAACTCCTCGGGTGCCTATGTTGACCCTCGCGTGATACGTAGTGCTTTTAAAAAAA
>NC_090767.1:28283311-28300811 GCF_036898095.1 Palaemon carinicauda
GAATTACCTATGACTCGGTTGAAAGCCTCAAAAAGAGAGGTCCAAATACCGAAATGCACTTACAGGATTATTCCATGAAGGCATACGTATCACTCTCAACTATATATCCCAGAACAGTTCGGAGGCAGTATGACAAGCTTGATTGTCTGACAAGGAGACAATAAGGACCTAAGCACCGCCCTCCGTAATCAGAAAATTACCGTAGTCTAGTGTCGGGAACTCTAAGGAACCCGAAACATAAGGTGGCATCATAGGCAAGGTGTATGAAACCAAAACCAGCAGGAGATTAAATACAATTATGATCATGAAGGATAATAATGATAAGGCACTAAATTTATCGCCGCTACAGTAATTATAATCATAATTGTTGGGCTAAAATAAAAGGCATGTAACAATATATAGCCTTATACTCACAAGAATCAGTGCCAAGGTGAACGAGCAGCCATCATTAACCGCATATGGAAATTTATTTTACAAAGTAAATACATCCCGTTCATACCCTGGCATAAGGTAATAAATGTCATAAGGAACCGTAGGGAACCTATGACAAGATAAACCTGATCAATACACATTTAATCAAGCCTGTACAATAAAGGGGTAATCACCCGAACCAAATGAGATGTAGATTAACTACCATTTAGATAGTTAAGCTGTAGCACTGAAGGAATATACATAGCGTCGGAAAGACAAATGTGAACCTGATAAGGAAATGATTAAATGCATTTTCCTATTTTTCCTTGAAGCAAAAACCAACTGTTTACTCATGACAATAACAAGCTGGAAAAGTGCCCTAGGATGCATTGTGAGTTGTGCCGTTGCTGTGTGTTTGATAACACTTCCCACAGCCACCACAGAATGACGTATCTCCTCCAATTGCTTCAGATAATGCCCAAAGAAAACCCAAGTGGACTTCCAACCAGTATATGCCTGCATTCCCTCAAAGGACATATACTGTAAAAAGTTCAAGGAGGAAACCACTTCCTTTATGGTTGTGACCCGGTAGCATACTAGCCAGGTCAGCTCTTCGTATACAGTAAGTAATTATTGCTTTAACTGTGTCAGAGACAAATCAAACCCCAGTGTTTCTTTTTGAAAGAAATTACCACCCTTAAACAGTACTGTTCTTAGTAAATAACATTTTTGAACGCTACACTGAACACAGGGAAGGATCACCTGATAGGTGGACTATTTTCCATAGACCCCAACGTGTAGAGGGAAGTTCATTCTTCGCTAGAAAAGCGGGATGAGGGTATAAATTATCCTTACCATTATCCACTAATTCAATATGGTCCTTGTCTCTAGAAAGCACCACAATATCAATAATTCGAACACCGGAAGCCATCATAATTAAAAAGATGACTCTCTGAGTGAGATCATGAATAGAAGCCGTTTGATTTTCTATGTCCGAAGAGAATTGCAAAACTTTGGCCAAAGACTAAGAGATACGCTTCGGTGGATTCGATGTCTGTAACCTTGCACAATCCTTCAGAATTTTGTTGAAGAGATCCGGGTTAACCCTGGATAGGTAACGCTCCTCGGACACCCCTTTAAGGGTATACTCGGACGCGAACGACACCGACGCTAAAAAAAATTCTTGAAAAATCAGTTTTTGCAGTAACCTCCATTTTTCTTTTGCCAAAAAAAACTTCAATGAATGCTTAAAACAACTGTAAAGATAAATACTACTTATCTGCAGAAAAACTATTTATTATAAATATTTTAAAAAATTAAGTAGAAAAAAAAGACCTGACATAAAAATTCATAAAAAAAAAGTTTATACATATATACACAAATCCTTTTAGGAATTGATTCTTGAATGTTTAGGACACATCTTGATGTATTTTGGATGAAGTCAGACCCATGGAGGTGAAGATCTGAAATGAGAAAAAAAGGGTAACTTTTTTTGGCAAAAAAAATTTGTCCAAATTTCATGAATTTTTTTGGGTACCCAAATGAAATAGGAAGTGGCTAATTTTTTTAGGGAATAAACATATGTTATCTTAAAATAGAAATATGTAAAAAAATCTTCATTATTTTGTAAATTACATTTATATCAGGGGCCATATCTAAAGGTAATTTTTTGAGTACTTAGAAATTTCGTAAAAAAATACATATATTTAATATATAATATGATATTTATGCAGGTAAAAATATACCAAAATATCACAAATTCTATAGGGAACAAGAATATATATAGATAGGGCAACTTACGCTTCGGATATGTCCACAAAATGGCCGCCAACCACATTGACTCAGACTCCCTAATCTGCCACTTGAAATGTAGGAAGGGTATGTCAATTTCAAGGTGTTATTTACTAATCTGATTATTATTGGATATGCATAAAAATTGTATGGTGGGTTGCTGGATGATTGTCGATTATTTTACGACTATAAAATTAAAATTCTGACCCAAAAAAATTTTTTTGAAGGGAAATAAAATCGAAAAATAAATGTAAAATATAATATTTTAGCTAAAAAAATTTGATGATATTCAATCAAAAAAGAAGTAAACAAAATTTTCCGACAAATAAACATCTAGAGGAATCATTACTCTGTGATAGTTCCTTAGTACGTAGTAATTTTGAAAGAATTGGGAAAAAACGAAAAAATGGCAATCACCGGAAAATCGAACACATACCTATATATACGCCATATCTGGCTAAAAAAAAGATAGGCATGGGTAGCCAGATCATCTAGAAACACTTTCCAACACAATAAAAATATGAGTTTTGCGACACTACTTGCCAATTCCTTACGGTAACATGACTAAGCAAAAAAATGCAAAACAAATAAAAAGGGGCACTCGCAGAAAAATGGCTAACATTCTAATATACGGCATTTCAGAAAAAAAAAATTCAGCCACGTACTAGGCAAACCATCAAGGCACATTTTCCGACAAATAAACATCTAAATGAATCATTACTCTGTGATAGTTCCTTAGTACGTAGTAATTTTGAAAGAAATGGGAAAAAACGAAAAAATGGCAATCACAGGAAAATCGAACACATACCTATATATACGCCATATCTGGCTAAAAAAAAAAGATAGGCATGGGTAGTCAGATCATCTAGAAACACTTTCCAACACTATAAAATTATAAGTTTTGCGACACTACTTGCCAATTCCTTACGGTAACATGACTAAGCAAAAAAAGGCAAAACAAATAAAAAGGGGCACTCGTGGAAAAATGGCCATTCTAATATACGACATTTCAGAAAAAAAGAATTTCAGCCACGTGCTAGGCAAACCATCAAGGCACATTTTCCGACAAATAAACATATAAATGAATCATTACTCTGTGATAGTTCCTTAGTACGTAGTAATTTTGAAAGAAATGGGAAAAAACGAAAAAATGGCAATCACAGGAAAATCGAACACATACTTATATATACGCCATATCTGGCTAAAAAAAAATAGGCATGGGTAGCCAGATCATCTAGAAATACTTTCCAACACTATAAAAATATAAGTTTTGCGACACTACTTTCCAATTCCTTACGGTAACATGACTAAGCAAAAAAATGCAAAACAAATAAAAAGGGGCACTCGCGGAAAAATGCCCAACATTCTAATATACGGCATCTCAGATAAAAAAAAGACATGCACGTGTTAGCCCAACCATCAAGGCACACTTTCTAACACATAAACATGAAAAAAAAATCAATAATATACGGCAATTCCTTACTACGTAGTAAATTTTTACAAATATTGAAAAAAAAAACCGAAATTGGCAACCGCAGTTAAATACCCAATATACCAATAACTACGTCGTATCTGACAAAAACAAAATCACGCATGGGTAGCCAGATCATCTAGACACACTTTTCAACACTAAAAAAGCCAAATTTTTTCGACACTATTTGGCAATATCTTACGGAAAAATGACTTGGCAAAAAAATGAAAAAAAATGAAAAAGGGGCATTCGCGGTAAATTGCCCGACATTCTCATATACGGCATATCAGATCAAAAAAAAGACATGCATCTGTTAGCCCAACCATCAAGGCACACTTTCTAACACATAAACATGAAAAAAAAAATGAATAATATACGGCAATTCCTTACTACGTAGTAATTTTTACAAATATTGAAAAAAAAACAGAAATTGGTAACCGCAGTTAAATACCCAATATACCAATAACTACGTCGTATCTGACAAAAACAAAGTCACGCATGGGTAGCCAGATCATCTAGACACACTTTCCAACACTAAACAAGCAAAAGTTTTACGACACTATTTGGCAATATCTTACGGAAAAATAACTTGGCAAAAAAATGAAAAAAAATGAAAAAGGGGCACTCTCGGTAAAATGGTCCTCGTGGTGATGAACGACATTTTAACTAAAAAAAAATCCTGCACATGGTAGCCAAACAATCCACCAAGACTTTCCACAACTGATAACCTATACAAGTTGCACCATTCTACGACAATTTCATAATACGTAATAACTTTGATAATTATGCAAATTACCTTAGAAGGGTAAACTCGGTCGCGCTCGACCCCGACGCGTCTCAGAAATCGGGGAAGGAGTACAGCTACAGCAATGCACATCTGGACACTACTAGAGCGTGTAGGGGAGACACCTCCTGCAGGTCGATCACCCACAAATTCAGTCACGGGGGTGAGTCACGTGAGAAAAACCTGTTTTTTTTTTACGCTTGGGGTAGCGAACGACCCATCGTACCTATCCAGGGTTAAAGTCAACATCAAAGGCATAGAGTAAAGGTCAGGTGAGGGCCGAATTGTATGACAAAATCGTAGAGGAAGCTAGACCTTAAACGTGCCAAGCAAGCAGGAAACCTAAACAATAATCCATAGGAATCGACCCTGGATTTTTTATTTTGACGTATTTGACTCATAACCTCCATTATGTTTCATACTAAGTCATGATGTTAGACGACTCATAGTTTCCGAAAATTCCTACTTATCACGTTGGAGTTGGAACTTTTTTCCCAGGGCTACAGCGAAAAATCATGAGATGAAGGTTGTTCGTTCTCCATGATGAAGCGTAAACAATCTCCTGCTGTTCCTCTTGGGACAGAATCTGGTTGGTCATGGCACCAACTTGGGTTTCAAATCCGTGGCGATGGGAAACCAGTTGCTCTTTGGCCACAGAGGAGCCACCAGAGCTTCAGTTTCTTTGAAAGAACGAAGGTTGTCCATAACCTTAATGAGGAGGTTGGACAATGGAAACAGGTAAATCTTGGTTCAACGATTTCAACCTTGGGACATCGCGTACCTGCCCCATGTTTGGTGCTACCTAGCAGGGAAGTATCTTGTTGAGACTCATCGCAAACAGATCTACTTGAAGGCCAGGGACTTGATCTCCCTAAAGGTGGGATGTTGACAAGTGCCAACCATTCTTCTGAGCCAACGTAAAGACGGCTATCATTACATAGTTTATATGAGGAGACCTCGACCCTTGTCTGTTCATGAAATGGACTATCACCCTGTTGTCAAGGTACAGACAGATATGAATATTCTGCTTCAAGTATAATTTCTTAAGGGGCCAAATGACTGCCATGAACTCCAGAATATTGATGTGGAATAGTTTAAATTTCTGAGACCAACTGCCTTGCACTTTCTTGAGTGGGTTATGAACCCCCCCCCCCCCACCCACTTACCAACGAGGCATCCGCACAAAGTGTCACTACTGGAGGAGTAAAGCACAATGGCACCGTCTGTGAAAGACTTTTGGCAGTGGACCACGGTTTAAATTGCTAGTGCACTAGAACAGGAGTCTGCGTCAGATGGTTGCAAAGAGCTTTGGAGGCTCTCTCTTCCTAAATTCTGCTTGCATCTTTGAGTCGTACTTGGAGGACAGGGTTCGTTACCGAGGTGAATTGTAAAGATCCTAGAACCCCTTCGTGGTGTCGCCTGGTGATCATCCTCGACTTGATCAGGGACCTGACTGACATCTCTATTTCCTTTTTTTTGGAGGGAGGAATAGCTAGGGAGTGAGACTTTAAGATTCCAACGAATCTTTAACCACCAGAAGTGTTGAGCTGAAGACAGTCTTCATTTTTAGAAGTTGATCCAAAATCCAAGGGACTGGAGGAACCGTACAACTCGAGTGGCTGCTTCTGAGCACTCAGTGTTGAGGGAACTCACACTAGCCTGTCGTCAAGGCACGCCACTATTTGAAGGCCTTTCTCACAAAGTTGTTGTACAACGGCGTCGGTAAACGTTGTGACTATTCTCAGAGCTGTGTTGAGCCAAAATGCATAAATCTGAATACGTAGCCCTTTCTCTCCAGGCTGGAACCAAGGTAGGGGGAGAAGCGTCGACCTATCGGAAGATACCAAAATACATCAGTAAGGTCTATGGAGACAGTGAAGGCCAACAGGGGTGTTAAGGTCCGTATTTGCGAAAAAATCAACATCCGGACCCTGTCACACTTAACAAACAGATTTATACGGGACAAGACTAAAATAGTTTGATGTATGCTTAAAACCTTCTTTGGCATGCAAAATAGACTACTTTGAAATCTAATAGATCTAATGCAATAGATAGCTCTTCTCTTCAAAAGGTCTTATCTATATTTGTCCACATAAGGTGTTGTTTGCTGGAAGAATATCCTGAGCCTTGGTGGCCTTTGTTACCACTTCCAATCTAAGCCATTGTAAATGACGCTCTGTGTCCAAAGACTGAAAGACCCACAGTCCTTGAACAAGGCCAGCTGTCCCCTTACCGGGAGACCTTCATTATTTGTGTTGAGGACGTGAACCTCTTCCTCCACTGAAGTTTCAATATTCACAACAACAGGATGGCATCAGAAGATGACCCTTACTCATACACAAGGTTGAAGGCCGGTGACTGTGACACCACTTGTTAGGGCACAGCGTAGACAGTCTGAAGGATGGCGGCATGGGGAGGAGCAAACGACTTCCGATGATAGGTCAGTTTCAAGACCTCTTATCTATAACATCATTCACACATTCTAAGGAAAGAGGTATTTTTCCCAGATGCTAGAGGTGATAGAAGTTTTAGGATCGTAAGTGATGGTAGCTGTGATAAGTACATGCTCTCTACAGGCTTGATGGGGCTTGATAGAAGCATAAAAGTCTTTCATAAATGTGGCGAGATGAGTTTTCACTAGCAAGAGAAAGAATGAGGTACCTGCAAAATTCCCGATCATTTCATTCCTATGAAGCACTACAAGGACATCGACGCTGACAACCTTTCACACGCTCACGACTAAGCCTTGAAAAGGTGTTTGGGAATCCTAAGCAGCTTCTCATGAAATCGCCGGCCGGCTGCATCCTTATCCAGTTTACCCTCAGCAAGAGTAAAATTGGCATTGGTCCAGTGGACGCCATCATGTGGTAAGACAATTGAGACTGGTTTGTACTCTTCCAAAGCTGAGGGAGGCTTACTCTCATGCATTTCTTTCTACACTGCCGCGTAGCTCATCGAGGCAAAGGGGAAGACCATATTGTCTGAAGCCACGAAGGTGGCCAACCTCTTACCGAGGGTAATAATCTGTGTATTCATACACCCTGCCCTCTTCATTTCTTTCACTGCCCGGTGTGGGACCCTTGTGTGTTCTAGGAGGATCGATTCTTTAGGGATATTAACATCCCTCAACAAAACCCCCTCAGTTAGTCTCAAGTAGCAAAAGGAGTAGGCATCAAAGTGGAGGATGCCTTCGGAGAGCACGGCGTGCCCGACGTACCTCCAAGGATTTTGCTGCACGCAATAAGGTAGATAGGAGGGCTAGACCTTATCCCTAGTCGACTCCTCTTGCTTCTTCAAGGTCTAGATCTCTTCACATGAGCCCCTGAACATCATCAGTTGGTAATACTAATTCCCCTCCATGAGGGATTTCATGTTAGCCATAAGTACCAGATCTAATGTAGTACCCGAGTGACTCAGGAACTACGGGGCTCCATGAGCCCAGCAGAAGATCTTGGTGGAAAAAGGCAGAACAGCCCCTGTCACGGAAGAAGTAATCGGCACCGTAGACAGGGAGACCATTAACGTAGTGGGGGCTAAAGTGGTAGACACCACTGAATCCTTCATGATCACCAGACTTACCTCTTCCACCTCTGGCTATAAGAGTCCTCCATGGAAGGGAAGGGTTCTACATCAAACTCTACCGTCTTCTCAAACCCACCTAACCAGCTGCGAAAGGACCATGGAAGAACATGCAGTTGTCATCGGAGGTACCCTTTGATACGCATCCGTAGTGAAGTAGGTCCTTACAAAGACTGCAATCCTGATGGTTCCACTACGAGACTGAACCCTTAATCCTCCTACACTTCATATGCATCTCAGTCATAGGCACCACCTATAAGGAGAAAAGGGTTTAGATGATTACTACATCTTCTAAAAGTCACCAAAAGCTAAAAGAAATCTGTTATTAACATTACATGTTGACAATTGGTGGAATAGGAGTCCCCAAATTGTGTGTAATTGCAATTGGTGAGGAAGGAGAGGATAAAATATGAAATGTCCATTCCCCTATTGAGAGAAGTGAGACTGAAAAAAATAGCCCAAAGAGGGGGAGGGGAGTGCTCATGCAAAGAACGGTTGCTCCCATATCTCCCCAGAGAAATGGCTAATTAGATGGCAACGGTACGGGTAAACTCTACAATTTAAGAATTGACGCACCGACTAATGAGTAAGAGTCTATAGAAACCCAACGGCTATAACCACAGGTTGATAACCTCAATGAGGGAAGACCCGGAATTGGGACCTAGCCTATATAGTTATCACCCCGCTATACAATCCACACCCTCATAGTGAAATGGAAAATTTGATAAAAACCAATAACTATATGTAGTAATTATTTTCATGCAGGGCCTAAAAGACCTTCCGAAAAGGAGTCCCAAGCCCACCATGCATAAAGAAGCCTCAAAAGTTGAAGGAGTAAGGCTTTTATGTTAATCTGTAGTTGAAGTACCCTACAGTCAGTAGAGAACCCATCTTAGCTTAGGTAAGATGGTCTCAGATAAAAAGCACAGAAAGGCATGTACCCTATAGGTACCAGCATTGCCGGAAGTACCGGCAGTGCCAGGAGGTTAAGAGCATTGCCGCCAACGTCCTATGTGCCCTAAGGCACTGGTACAGACATCCACTCCCATAGACTAGTACTAAGTGCTCCGCCAGTAACAGTAATGCTGTCAGGAGCAATAGTGCCTAGGGGCGGCGGAGATAGCTGGCAAAGATTTCCGCAGAAATCACCTTGACAAAGGTGAAGGCAGTGTCCCTAGTAGCGGCACTGCTAATAGCAGCGACATATTGTCAGTACAGGTAATATAGAAGAGTATAATGTGTCGATAGTTGACGACAAAGCCGGTAGATAATGGCCCTGCCAAAGGCATATACATTAGAAGCTCCAGCATTTCCGGAAGTACCGGCAACGCTAGGAGTAACAGCATTGCTGCTAGCGTTCTGTGTGTCCTAAAATGCTGGCACAGGCAACCACTGTCATAGACTAGTACTAGCTCCGCCGCCAGTAACAGCAATGCCGTCAGGGGCAAAGTTGGCTAGGGCGGCGGAGGTAAACGGCTAGGGTTCCTGCAGAAAACACCGTGCCATAGGTGAAGTCAGTGACGCCAGTGGTGGCACTGCAGTAAGTAGCGACGCATCGCCAGTACAGATACTATAGGATGGTGTGCCAATAGGTGACAGCCAAGCCGTTTGGTACTGGCACTTCCGTCAGTCTGATAGCTTACCCCTCCGGGAGAAGCATTCTGACGGCCATGGAGGGTCAGATCCAAGAAGGAACCAACCCTCACGATCTACAAAAGCCAATAAACAGCAGCATAATGATAAAATTCATGCAATGTCCTTCCTGGAAAAGCTGGGATATAAAGAGAGGTACGGTATGGGGTAGCTCTACCCATACACCAAATGAGCATTCCTAGATACTCAGTAGAACAGAGGCGACGGCAAGGAAGACAGCCTCAGAAAGAAATCTAGATTCAATCCAAGGGTTATCCCAACAAGAAAGAGTCTCTAGACAGAGACACTCTAGGCCACCGCACCCTGAATCCCAGGAAAGGTTAGAAAGAGTCTAAAATAAATTCCATACCGTTAGAGATGGCACCTGCAGGACGATTGAGAAATGTTAGATTCTAGCAGGTAACGGCAGTACAAGAAAATCGGCGCACCAACATTTTGAGATCACCCTAGCTAAGTGGAGCTCCAATGGACTGCGCAGTTGCAGAAAGGAAGATTACGAGCGAATGCAGCATGGTAGACCATGGATCGCCAAAAAGGGCTAGGTTATGCCTAATACGTCAATGCCGCAGGTCGATCGAGAAATCCCAAAGGCTAGGAAGGAACGGCACTATGGGTAAGTCGGCGCACTGACGTGGTGAGATCACCCTTTGCAAAGGGGAGCTCCAATGGACTTCATAGTCCTAGCATGGGAGATCACGTACGAATGCAGCATGGCGGATCAACATATTCACCAATGAATGCTACGCTAAGCCCAATAGGTAGAAAAAACCGGGGATCAAAGGAAGGCAGGCCTAGGGGCTTATTAAGCTAGTAAAACCCAGGAAAAACCTCTAAGGGTAATATAGCTGCTACCAACGAGACCAGTAACAAAAACCTGATCTAGCCGGGATCGACACGCACAAAGCTAAAACTGAAACTACATAAATGCATAGTAAAAGTGAACACAAAAGAGAGCCGAAGGCATCGTAATGCTAAAATAAAGCTAGCTAACGTGATACTAGTGAAATACAACAAAGTGAACACGAAATAAAAAGGGCAGCTTTGTACCCAATGGCCAGCTGGATTCCGAGTGCCCGTCTCCCTCATCGTCTAAAAAAGTTAATTAACCACTCGCCGAGAGGATCTAAGGCAGTTACAGCTAATTCAACTTGTAAAAGAAGAGGGTGCTCAACTTGGACGACAAAAAGGAAGCCATCATGCAAGGAATTACTTCGAATAGGCTGAAAAAGGGCGCACCCAAAAAAATAAAATGCAGTATGAACGCTGCAAACAAAATGAATCAGTTCATCAGAGATCATGTACTATGAGGGGAGAGGAAGTGTAACGGCTCCTCACCTATCCTTCTCCTTAGATTCCTACACTGGGTTAAGTCTCTTAGAGGTGGAGATATCTACGGTTATCTATGGTTATCTACGGATATGTCTTTGGTTATACACGATATATTAGGATAGTCGTAGTAGGGATTAGAACCCTGTGATACCTGACAGTGAATCTCTTGTAATATCACTCACAGAAATATTATACAGTAGGAAGCCACCGGAAGGACCTTCCATCAGGACGACGTGGCTCCAGCATATATATATATATATATATATACATATATATATATATATATATATAGATAGATAGATAGATAGATAGATAGATAGATATATATATATATATATATATATTTGGGCTCAAGCCATGGCGTCCTGATGGAAGGTTCCTTTTTGGTAGCTTCCTTGGGTAAATAACTACTAAGATATTCCCAGAGAATTTAACCACAGGTTATCACAGAATTCTAACTTCTGGAGCGAGTATACTAAAGGTTTCCCTTTCAAGACATCGTATATCAACAGGGGGACCCATGTATTAACGCGCCACATAGCTATCTACACCCCGAACAGAGTTAATACTTCGGTGTGTAAGGGCGGAAAATAGCTGGGAGCCGTTCCACAGCTAATCTCGTCCGTGGCTACTTTTGGTACTCGAGACGTAAACAAACGGCGCCATTGCTAAATGACGTCACGTCCGTCTTCATCCTTTGCATAGTAGCTCGCCTTACTTAGACGGATTTTCCCTGTGCTTACTTTATTGACTTGCATCTTTATCATGTCGCTACCTTCGGCCTCGCCTTCTTCTGGAAAGTTGAGTACAAGGTTCCAGTATTGTTTAGTTAAGCTCTGACCGTAAAGTAAATTTTACTTTTCGAGATATTTGATGTATTGTGGCAGAGCTGTGCCTCAACCGGACCCGCCATTTTATGGCGTCGTTGTTGTTCTGCATGCCTTATTTAGTTAGCCTCAACAACGCTTCCGGCCTTATTTACTAATCGATACTATTAGTTTATTTAGTCTTCATAGCTAGGAACTTTTATATTGTGTTTTGACGCTTTTTTACCGGTCATCGATTGACCCCATACCAGTTGGTTACTATAGCCCCCAGGCCAGAGCGCCTATATCAGTGTTCATGCATGATATTTATCAGTGATCCTAGGCTTATTTATGAAGATAGTGGCATTATTTTACAATACTATTGACTGTGATGCAAGTGTTTTCGCCTTCAGGGACCATATAGGGGATAGGTTAGTTAGTGTGCCTTTCTAACCTAACCTACATGTAGGACCCCTATATGCTTCCTTCATCCCCCTGCCCTAGGGCATTCCCTCTGTGTAGCCTTGCTCCCCCTACCACGTAAGGGGATCAAGCTATTATCAGAGTATTTTATTGCCTCTCTGTCCTCCCTAAGGGAATGATCCCCCCTTAGGGTTGCGCCTGAGAATGAGGAACGGCTAGTCCTTCCTCTATTGCTAGGGCTAGGTCTACGACTTTCCTGCAATAGCGATATGTCTTCAATCCTTCCTAGTTTAGGATGCACATCCCTGCTCTAGGTTAGGTTTTGGAGGGGTTAATTCTGTTCCTTGCTACAACTATACCCATGCACTGTTTTCAGTCAAGCTGCCTTACCTTAGGCTAGGGAGTGTCCTCCCTTCCTTAGTGGCCGCTCTGGTACAGAACCCCCTCCATGGAAGACCCTTCTCTTCTCCCCTCCCCACCTATCTCTTGTATGGCCTAGCCTATACTTAGGTTAGTCTATACCCATCTGTCCCCTGTCCTACAACTCCTCCTTAGGGTGGAGTGATAGGGCTACCTTGAGCTTTTGTGTGCAGTCCGCTCTGGTACATACACCCTTCATAGTGTGCTATGGGGTTAGCCACTGGATGTGTTCTGTATGCAGGGGTCTCCCCCCCCCCCTGGGTGTCCCCTAGCCCTCCCTTGGGCTACCTTAGCTCCCGGTCCTCTGCGGCCCCTGCTTCTGGGTGATAGAGTCAGCCTCTATCATGGGTACACCCACTCAGGGGGGATGTCTGGGAGTCCATGACCGGACCCCTACATCCCTCCTTCTGTCTCTTTCACTATCCGGGTGCCGGTCCCTTGCCGCCTCCACTGTCGGTGATACCCACCTCCTACCTTGGTGACTCATTCCATATCCCCTCGGCCGCCAGTCCTCCGTGTGCCGGGGGACTGCCGCCTGCCGCCGGCTTCCAGCCGATGGCTCTCCCTCCTTCCTCATAGCTTGGTCGTCCGCCCGCCGACCGGCCCCCGGAGTGCCGGCATCCACTGCCGCCAGTCCGGTTCTGCTATAACCATCCTTGTTCCTGTCACCAAACCGGCAACCTCCGGCTGCTGGAGCCGCCGCTCCCTCTGCCGGCGTGCCGCCGCTGTACCGGCGGCCGCCACCCTGGTATTTTTCTTGACTTTTATATTGTCTGTCCTAATGCCAGAAACTCTGCTGGAGCGGCCTCCGGCGTGCCGGCGGTCTGCCGGAACCCTCCGGAGGCGTCAAGGCGACTTGCACCCCCTTCTACTAGCTATCATCTGATATTGATAGCCCTTCACTGCAACCAGATGGCTTGTTTACGTAAATGGATCAGTATCTTATTACTGTTCTATTGGTAATCATGCTGTCTTCTTGCATTTACAGATTTCCAGCATGCTGCGTGTATCTTAGCGCGGCTGGTTGCCGGAAGCCGTTACCCTATGGGATCTTTTAGTCCCCTAATCTGGAACTGAGTGACCTCAGTCCCAACCTTATATCCTTGACAATTCCCATAGAATTCTATCTGCCCTATGGACTTCTACTGGAATTCTATCCTGTGCCTTCGGTCACCTCGGATTGTCAAAGGATGAAGGTTACGGTAACCAGCCGGGCGGGATGCACGGAGTATGTTCCTATTCTATCTCAACCCTTCCTCTGTGCATCACACCCTTTATCAAGTTAAAATTAATGATTAATATTAACTTAGTCTTAGAGCCATTCTTATGACTCCCCCCATACTCATTTTCTCTTTCTTCCACAGGAGGAGCAGATGAAGTGTGACTACGACTTCTGCGCTGTGAAACGCCCGCACTTCTACGGGCATACGGCGTGTAGGACTCACGCCCCTTGTGCCAACAAGAAAGGGGATTTGAAGTTCTGGGACCCGCAGAACTGTACGGTCTGCCAGGCTCGCCTAGTCGATGCCTTCCATAATCCTCCCTCAGCGGAGGTCAGGGACACTTCTCGGGATAAGCTACGCAAGTGGGTGCGTGGCTTCCAAAAGAATGCCACTGGACCGTACCTGGCCACTGAAGAAATGAGGTCCCTTCTGTTCCCAAAGGCCTCCCCCGATTCTGTGGTGCCCAAAGAATTGATCCCCACTGTCCAAATTACGGTGGAACCAGACGTAGTCATGGCCCAGTCCATGCACGAGTGCCACCTGGATTCCCGAGAACGACGAACACATGTCGGATATTTCGGAGGGCACGGAGAAGACCCTTATGGCCCAAGGTGCAGAAGAGGAAAAGGACCAGGTGGAATACACCGAGTCGGAGCAAGAGGTCGCTCCTCCTTCCATCACCGCCCCTACTCCTACACCGACGGAAGTGTCTCTCCCGTCTACCTCCGCTACCCCGGGACCCATTCCATCCGCCCAAGAGATGTTCCGGATGATCAAAGCCATTATGGACGACAGGCTGAAAGAAAATCAAGAGTTCATCAGGTCCATGATGGGATCCAAAGAACCAAAGAAGATCTCGGTTAAGGATCTCCCTGCATGCTCACACGCCAACCCCTGGAGGTATGCTGAGCATATGGTTATCGCGACCGGCAGGATCTTTGTCAGCGATAAGATCGGCACGGTCCCCCTGGAAGATGTGGAGTTCTTCCCAAACTTCGAGGCCTACCCAGACTGTTACGTCCGGCTCCGTTCTGAACCTGCCTCTAAAGAAGAGACCGAACCCAAGGAGGAGATAGTGTTCGATCTCGCGAAGGCCCAGGCTATGCTAGCCAACACATTTGAAAGTAGGGGTTTTACCTGCTCTAAGCTTCCGGCCCTGAGCAAGAAGCACCCTATCTACGTCGCTCCCGACGATGCAGTCCTTCCTTTCATGGAAAAGGCCTTCGCTGCGTGCCTCAAGGCTGTGGAAGAAGGAAAACCCTGCCCTGCACTGGAGGAGTGCAGACCCTTCTCCATAGTGACTCCCCCCAACGCTCGACACTGGAAGGATATCCAGCATACTTTCGTGGTGGGAAAGCTAGATCCTGACGTAGCCGGACGTCAGTTCAACGAAGACCTCCCAAAACTCAACGACCACCTCCTTCGTCGGGAACAAGATACGAAGGAGAGGCTCGCAGCATCCATGTCCCACCAGGTCCAACTTGACATCATGGCTTGGGACACCAGAGTCCCAGACCACTACATGGTACTCGCCAAATCCCACATGGCAACCCTGGTGAAGGATTTGTATCACTTCATGAAGGCTCGGAGAGCCTGTCGTGAATTCGTGTTCTCAGGTGCCACTGTGAAACACGAACCCCGGAGGCTGATTTCCTCCAACATCTAGGGTAAACACCTTTTTCCCTCTGACCTCGTGAAAGAGATTACCGACAAAGCCGCCACGGAGAACAGGAACCTTCTCCACAAGTGGGGCATGTCAAAGAAGAGGAAATCCTCCCAGGACGACGGACCTCAACCTAAGAGGAAATCCTCCAAACAGAAACCCCAGCAACGTCAACAGAGACGACAGTTTCCGGGACCCGCTACTCCCCAAGTGGCAGCTCAGCCACAGCAGACCTTCCAGCTGGTCACCCAACCGGTCTTGTCACAGTCACCGGTTTTCACCCCTGTTTTCGAGCAACAGACGACTACCTTTCGTCCCAAAGGTAGAGGCTCAAGCAGAGGTGCAGGCAGAGACGCGTCTCGCCGTCCCTCCAGAGGCAGAGGAGGAAAGGGAGCTAGCGGCCGAGGCAGTAAGCCCTCGGGACACCAGAAGCAATGAAGTGCTTCCGGTGGGAGGAAGACTCCGCCAATTCCAGTATCGTCGGACCTTCGATCCCTGGGCACACAGCATCGTCAAGAAGGGTCTAGGCTGGAGTTGGACTCAACCACCCCCAACCTTCCAGCAATTCTTCCAACAATCAACCCCCCTTCTGGAAGAATATGTCCTAGATCTCTTGAACAAGAAGGTGATAAGGAAGGTAAAGTCCACCAGGTTCCAAGGGAGACTGTTTTGCGTCCCCAAGAAAGACTCAGACAAACTCAGAGTCATTCTGGACTTATCCCCCCTCAACAAGTTCATAGCGAACGACAAGTTCAAGATGCTGACTCTTCAACAGATAAGGACCCTTCTGCCTCGAGGTTCTTACACGGTCTCCATAGACCTGGCGGATGCCTACTGGCACGTTCCAATGAACCATCACGCTTCCTCCTACCTAGGATTTCGACTCCAAAGGAAAAGCTACGCCTTCAGGGCCATGCCCTTCGGCCTCAATGTGGCCCCTCGGATCTTCACAAAGCTGGCGGACGCCATAGTACAACAGCTCCGCCTCCGAGACGTCCAGGTGATGGCCTACCTCGACGATTGGCTAGTCTGGGCTCCATCGCCAAAGGATTGTTTAAAATCCTGCAGCAAAGTCACCCAGTACCTAGAACACCTGGGATTCAAGATAAACGTGAAGAAATCTCGCCTCTCTCCAGCTCAGAAGTTCCAATGGTTAGGAATCCAATGGAATCTTCAGTCACTCCGCCTTTCCATCCCCCAGAAGAAAAGGAAGGAAATAGCAGGGTCTGTCAAGCGACTACTGAAATCCAAGCGGATCTCAAGACGCCAGCAGGAACGAGTTCTAGGCTCTCTACAGTTCGCCTCAGTAACAAACCCAGTGCTTCGTGCACAGCTAAAGGATGCCGCGGGAGTCTGGAGACGTTCTGCATCCATCGCTCGAAGAGACCTCAAGAGACGGCTCCCAAACAGACTTCGACTCCTCCTCAAGCCATGGTCGGAAGCAAAGGCCCTGAAAAGGTCCATTCCTCTTCAACACCCACCTCCATCACTCAACATCCAAACGGACGCTTCGCTGGAGGGTTGGGGAGGTCACTCCCACCAACAACAGGCTCAAGGCACATGGTCTTCCCTGTTCAAGACGTTTCACATCAACATCTTGGAGGCCATGGCGGTCCTTCTGACTCTGAAGAAGCTCTCCCCGCCTCCCTCGATCCATATTCGTCTAACCCTAGACAACTCGGTGGTAGTTCGATGTCTCAATCGCCAAGGCTCAAGATCGCCCCAGATAAATCAGGTGCTTCTTCCAATCTTCCGTCTAGCAGAGAAGAAGAAATGGCACCTGTCTGCAGTTCACCTACAAGGATTCCGCAACGTGACAGCGGATGCTCTATCTCGGACAAGCCCGATAGAGTCGGAATGGTCTCTAGACGCAAGATCATTCTCCTTCATCTCTCACCAAGTCCCAGAACTTCAGATCGATCTCTTCGCAACGAGCGACAACAATCA
>NC_090767.1:28310811-28322254 GCF_036898095.1 Palaemon carinicauda
ATTGCCAAAGCCAAAAGGAAGTTAGGTGGTCGCAAAGCAACTGCTAGGGAATTCATCGTTACCTTTGTAGGACCTATCCCATTTTCCTTGGAGCTAGGATTGTGGGGAACTTTTCCCAAAATGGACTTGGACAGGGAACCTCTCAGTTGCTTAAATTGACTACGATTCAGACACCACAAGTCTGACTGCAGAAGCCAGTCGGTCTGTTTAGTCTGCAGCGGCAAGCATCTAACCCAAAATTGCATCGAGTAGCACAAGTGCCCCAACAGCACCCGGCCTCACCACGCCTAGAATAAAAGATTTCTAGAGTGCCTCAAAAGGCTAGAAACTCTTGAGACTACCACTCCTACAACTACAAAAGACACACCGACAATGCAACTAAAGCCGCAAGAAACCACGTACAGCTAGCAAGAACCTAGCAACAGTGAGATGTTTATCTGTTACCGAAGTAAACCAAGGCGCAACAAAAACAATTAGAAGCGCCTTATGGAAATCATAGATAGTTATGATGCTTTAAATTCACGCCACTTACATGAATAAAAAAAATTTCTTGTAGTTATCCTATGTTTATTGTGTGCTACCCATCACTATTGCAGAAAATCACTCGTTATTGATGTCTCCCCATCAACAGCCCGCTAGGATCTCTCATAGTTGTTATAACCGTATATGGCTGGTGATGTTAAGACAAATAAACGGGTGTTTTCCATATTCATTGTCAGAAATGGATGAAAGATAAGATAACAAATAAGAAAATTATAAAGGTCGAATAATTAAAATTTAAGTATCATAAAGTTACCCAATATTTAATTAGGTAATTAAAGTTTCCAATATCACATAACACATGGCTAATTCTCATAGTGTAACTTGCAATAATTTCTGAAACAGAGGAGTAATAAGCGGAGCAAATATCACCGCAACCCTTTGTTCTAACCTTATGTCAAGGGGAAAGACGGAGGAAGGCCTATGGCCCACATCGAGTTAAAATGAAAGCCTTATGTTCAAATGGCTCTGCTCCAGCCTCTATAAACCCATTGGGGGCACGAGAGACCACGCCAGAAAATTTGTATAAAAAGAGCACTCTCCAAGAGGGAGGATCACTTACAATCAGTTAGAGCTGGCCTCAAGAGCTGGTCCACACTATTATCGTACTGTGTCCTCGCGCACCTTTATTATGAACTTATAAAATAGTATCTCTAATTCCCCTCTTTTTCACCAAGACTGGGATATTAATCGATGCACTTTAACATATTTACCTGAAAAACGAAGTATTCACCTCTGAGACATTTAAAAAAAAAACTTTTCTTCTCTGAAGAGTAACTCTTTCCTACCCCATAGCTTCTAACATGTATTGTCTGTCACACAGACCTTCTTGACATATAATAACCATATAGCGTGTGACAACTGGAGGCAGCATAGCAGTGGGATCAAAGTGAACAGTTATTTAGAAATCTGTGTTTTTAGTGATATAAAAATTTGAATTACAAGAAACGCAACTTAATTTTGATGGTCGAGGCAGGTGGAATAGGTGGGATTCACCACTATAAGGAACAGCTATATATTTAGAAGTAGACTGAGAAAAAGTAGAGGAGGAAGAAGATTTATTAGCAGAATAGCGAAAAACCTCAGACAACAAGGGCGATACCCAAAATTAGCTCAAAGGAGAAGAAACAAACATGAAAACGGCAGATATAAGGGAAAGTTTTCCCTTCCTACCCAAATATGTTCCAATCTTCAAGGAAATGGTCCCTCAAAGAGGGAAGATATATTTTTCAATATAAATATTCATTAACACGATTGAAGTAGCGACATCAGAGAGGTTTAGGACAGAATGAAATACTTTTGACAACACAGAGAATTATAGGAGATGCCAAACGGAAAGTTAGGAGGGATCCGGGATTTGAAAATCTGGCTTGATAGTAGACACTGAAACATCATTTCTGACGAAAATTGGGACTTACAATGGTAAGCCTTCACAAATATCTGTGCAACTATGTGGCGACAAAAAGAAGACACACACCACACATTTTTTACAAGAATCAGTGAGGATATAGAAATCTTCCTAGATGGCAACGATGCTCTGGAGGACTTGAAAATTCAAAGGCTTTGAAAAATAATGGAGAAGACATAACCCTCTTAGATGTAGGGTACGTTCAGTCAATCAATTCTACTGGAGAGAGCCATGGAGAACATCTGGACCAGGACAATGGAACAGCTACGAGAAGGGGTAGCAGAAAAAAACCATCCACCAAAGAAAGCCAGGTGAGACACTAGGTCAACAACTGTTTCTGGACCAAAAACATCATGACTGGTAACAGCAGGGACGGGCAAAGGTGGTCGTCCATCAGCAATTTGGAGCAGGGCAGCGGTCAAAGGATCAGGCACCATAGAGGAGCCAGAAGGAAGTAGTTGAGGACTGAACCCCAGCTCCCACTAACACCTGCATGAGGAGGATATAGAAAGTTGGATAGCAGTAAGACTCAATGAGTAGAAGAGACTGAGTGAGGAATGGAAGGTCTTTAATAGGAGAAGTTGAAAGCACTGGGGTCAAAGCCCCAGTATTGATCAGTTCAGAGAGGTATTGGCTCAAGCTCAGCACAAGAGCTTCCGGGGTTCTCAATCGAGGTTGAGAGTAGTCAATAATTTTTCTTGATATACCAATGGAGAAAACCCAGTTTGACCAGGCCCATGAGCCAGTCCTCAAAAAAGTAAAACCCAGGGGAGTACTTTCTGAACTAATGTAGATGGCAGAGTGGGGTTCTGGTGGCTAGGAACAGTGTCAAGTAATTATTCTTATATTATGGACCATTTTTATATTTTTGGGCATTAGGACAAGCCATAACGATGTATGGCTTAATTAAGGGATCAAGGATAATTGCCAGGCTTTGTGTCCGGCAGTGCATTTCCCCAAGAGAGAAATGGAAAATTTTTAATTTGAAGAAAAAGGACTGACATTACTAAGGCCCAGTGAGGGGAAGAGACTGGGTGAGGAGTTGGAGGTTATTAGTGGTATGTTAAAGATGGGATGCAGAATCCCAAGCTAGCTTAAGCTGGAGTTATAGGGACTAGGTTGCAGGAGAAAGACATCAGTATGAGTGAGAGGGAGAAGGACCTCGTTCACCTAACCAGGTGAGCATGCGGGTTAGTAAGGGAGGAGGACTGATATGGGTTAAAGGAGTGATTTGATAGAATGGGAGAGATACCGCTCTCAAGCAGCATGTAGAGTGTGGCGTGTAGGGAATCAAAGGGGCTAGTTGTATTGGTAAGTATGGGAAAAGGTGTACAGGTCCCAGTGTATTGTAGTTACCCGTGTGGTGGATAGGAGCGCAGAAAACCTGAAAGTGTTTGTATGTTTTCCAGTACGTGCCTGTCTACAAGGACGGGAGTGAGCTGATGGCTCGGGTTGAGGAACTACCTGAGCGGGAGGGTTTCGTTACACTGAAGCAGGTAATGGTCTAAGGGAAGGCCTGCAGGTTGGTCACGTAATGAGCAGTTTCTATTTCCTCTGTCAATCAACTCCCAGGAGCATCAGTATCATAGTCTGAGTCTGTGGGTTATGACTGAGATCAACCTGTGGGTGTTCTTAGGGAGGCACTGCTGAACAAATTTAGTAACTTTTATATACCAAGAGGCTGACCGAGAGGAATTTAATAGGGCCTGCCTGTTGGTACTTAAGCGCTGACTATGGCAATGGTACTTTATTGACTTTTTTAACTGCTGCAGGGAGGGAACAGGGGTAAACTTGTTGTGTCTACTGCAAGGGCTCCCCTGGCAACACTCTCCGCGGCTTCGTTATACGGAATCCATATATGACTGGGCATCCAGATGATACTTACCCATCTGGGATTCTGGTAATGTGTATGGGCTGAGTGCTTGATTTTAGAGATGATCAGTGAGTTTTCTTTAATGTTGGGGTTCTTTATGACTGTGCTTGAGCCCATTGAGTCGATGAGGATAGAGGTGTGACCATATACAGTGGCAGAGTGTTCCAGGGCCTTCAGGATTGCCACAAGCTCTGATTTTAGGGTGGAAGCGCTGTTTGAGAGCTTCCAACTGGCTGGGTTCGCTACAAAATATACAACAGCAGCAGCAGCTGGGACAGTTCTGTCAACGGAGATATCTTTGAAATAAACCTTATGAGCAGGAGAAATCTGAAGGGATGCAAGTTCAGCTCTGAAGGCTGTTTCAAGGAGGCAGAGGTCTTCAGAGAATGGGAGGGATGTGGAAACTTCAAGTGTAATAATGACTTGACCTGCATAGGAACGTGGTGGGGGGGGGCCACATTAAGATCAGCATACAAGTAAATTAGGGGCCTTAGCTTATTTTGAAGAGGTCCTTTCTTGCCAGTTTTAATGGTTTTGATGATGATAAGACTATTTTGGATGTTGATCCTGTTCGCAAGACGGAGAAGGTGAACCTCAGATCTGAGCAGAGAGAGCCTGGTCCACATGGCGGCTCCAGGATGGTCCTCATTGCCTTGTTTTTTTACTACTTCCAATACAGCCTTGACATAGAACAGTCAGAGAATTTAATGAGACCGCCCTGACTGAGGGAGGTAAATCTTCTGAGTGCTGAGATACTGGGTTCAGTTCAAAGTTTCAACACTTCTATCTGTGGACTGGCTTTGAGCCTCAAGCTGATATTTACTCCTAAGTAGACATATTTATATACCCACTTGATAGGTGTGCCTAGTAGGAGCGGGGTTGGAGGATACGTATTCTTCACTTCCATGTGTTTAGTTTTGTTAAGGTTGATTTTTAGAGCAAGATCCTTAACCTTATTAGCTATGATGTCATTGCCTATTTGCATTTTGTGATGCTTGTTGAAGACAGAGTGCAGGGTTACGATACATACATCATTGTATATATAAATACCTGTAGGCTACACTGTCAGGGTACACCCCATCAAGAAGGTTTTCAATGAAAACATGAAATATGTATTATGTAATATATGTAAAATAGAATACAGCACTCTGAGGAGTGTTGCTAGGAGGTGTTAGTCCCCCCCCCCCCTCCCCGTTAAATATATAGGTAAGAACACGGCTTGTACGTTATTTGTGGGTAAAGTTTAGGTCCAATTTTAATCATCCCACGAGGAACTGGCCGCTGATATACAAAGGCTCCCACCTAAAATATTAAGGCTCTAAGAAAAGTGGTAACGTGCTTGCCTGGCATACGCATGGCAGTATGTCGATGAAAGGCCGGGACTGTGAGTTTAAGCAGCTTACTGTGGAGGCCAATATCATGGTTGGACCCAGAATGGTGGGTTAGGTGTGCCTGGTTGATGTTCTGGTAAGCAGCTATTCTGATTCTGTATGGCCTATAGGGATTCGGTGCAGTATAGGACCAGGAAAGCAAATCTTGAAATTAATAGTTACAAATTTCCGGATTCTTTTGATAAAACATTATGGCCTCAAAAATCCCTGAAGTTGGGTCTTACGAGCTTCTACAAGTAAAAACCCTATTTTTCAGAAAATCATATTGAGAAATTATTTATATAAATGTTATAAAATTAAGATTGTACCCAATCTATCATAAAATCTAATTTTTGGAAATTATTTACATATACGAGTGTTTTTTTTATAGAATTGACCTGTCGAGGTAGTGACATACTGGTTTTTACATGCTTGTATAAAAAGTTATCATATTGCGTATAATTGTGTGAGGTAAGACACTCAGGCAATGTTGTCCAATGTTGTTTACCTTAATAACTGTGAATTGCTGGGTAATTATATGACAAAAATGTGATTAAGTAACAGTAAAAGTGTGTTGTGTCTAGACCTATGGCTTAGCCGGCTTAGGCTTAATTATGTGTACATTCTTGAGAATATAATTATTACACCACCTAACCTACAATATGTGTCCTAAAATAGTGGGAAGTGCCTTAGTATATATATATATATATATATAATATATATATTATATATATATATATATATATATATATATATATATATATATATATATATATATATATATATATATATATATATATATATATATATATATATATATTTTGGCTCAATCCATGACGTCCTGATGGAAGGTTCCTTTTTGGTAGCTTCCTTGGGTATATTAACTACTAGGATATTCCCAGAGAATTAAACCACAGCTTATCACAGAATTCTCACTTCTGGAGCGAGTATCCTAAAGGTTTCCCTTTAAGACATCGTATATCAACAGGGGACGCATGTATTAACATGCCACATAGCTATCTGCACCCCATATAGAGTTAACACTTCGATATGGAGGGGCGGAGAATAACTGGAGAGCCGTTCCACAGCTACACTCGTCCGTGGCTACTTTTGGTACTCGAAACGTAAACAAACGGGCGCCATTGCTAAATGACGTCACGTCCGTCCTCATCCTTCTTTTAGTAGCTTGCCTTGCTAAGACGGATTTCCCCTTGTGCTTTTTTAATCGGCTTGCATCTTCGTAATGTCTCTACCTTCAGCCTCGCCTTCTTCTGGAAAGTTAAGTACCAGGTCCCAGTATTGTTTAAATAAGCTCTGACCGTAAAGTAACTTATACTTTTCGAGATATTTCATGTTTTCTGGCGGAGCTGTGCTGCTACCGGACACGCCATTTTATGGCGTCGCTGTTCCCTTGCATGCCTTATTTAGCTAGCCTGAACAGCTTATTCCGGCCTATTAACTAATTGATACTGTTAGTTATTTAGTCTTCATAGCTAGGAACTTCATATATTATGTTTTGACGCTCTTTTATCCGGTCATCGCCTGACCCCATACTAGATTGCTAGCTCAGCCCCTAGGCCAGATTGCCTAGCACCAGTGTTCATGCATGATATATTCCAGTGATCCTAGGTTAAGTTATGAAGATAGTGGCATTATTTATTATACTGTTTACTGTGATGCAAGTGTTTTTTCGCCTTCAAGGACCATATAGGGGATCGGTTTGATAGTGTGCCTTTCGAACCTAACCTAATTGTAGGAGCCCTATATGCTCCCTTCACCCCCTGCCTTCGGGCATTCCCTCTGTTTGGCCATGCTCCCCCTGCTATGTAGGGGGATCAAGTCCGTATCAGAGTATTTATCGCTTCTCTGTCCTCCCTAAGGGAATGATCCCCCCTTAGGGTTGCATCCGAGAAAGAGGAACGGCCTGTCCTTCCTCAGTTGCTATGGTTAGGTTACTTAACCTTCCATGCAACTTAAGATGTGTCTTTCAGCCTACCTAGCTTGGGGTTTAACATCCCTTTTCTAGGTTAGGCCTCGGGGGGGGGGGGGGGGGCTAGTTCTGTACTGTTTTAGTTTGAGACGGTACCCATGCACCGTTCTCATTCAGGTTACCTACCCTAGGCTAGGAAGCTTCCTCCCTTCCTTGGTGGCCGTTTTTGTACAGAGCCTCCCCTATGGAAGACCCCTCTTCTTCTTCCTCTACACTTATCCCTTGGTATGGTCTAGCCTATACATACGCTAGCCTATACATATCTGCCCCTAGTCCTACAACTCCTCCTTCGGGTGGAGTGATAGGGCTATCTTGAACTCCTGTTGAGCAGGCCGCTCAGGTACATATACCCTTCATACCGTCCTATGGGGTTAGCCACTGGAAGCGATTTGTCCGCAGGGGTTCCCCCTCTCTTGGGTGTACCCTAACCCTCCCTTGGGTTACTCTGGCACCCGGCCGACTGCCGCCCCCCTGCCATTGGGTGATAGGACCCACTCCTATCATGGGTACACTCTCTCAGGTGGGATGTCAGAGGGGTACGTGATCTTACCCCTCCAATCCCTCCTTCTGTCTCTCTACCTATCCTGGTGCCGGTCCCTTGCCGCCTCTACTGCCGGCGATACCGCCCTTCTCTTGTTGACACATTCCTGAGATGCCCTCCCTCCCCTAAGTCGACAGCCTTCCGCGTGCCGGAGGGCTGCCGCCTTCCGTCGGCGTATAGCCGATGGCCCACCCTTACACTACCTAGTTTCGGTTGTCCGTCCTTCGGGCCGGCCTCCGGCGTTGCCGGCGGTCTGGGTATACCATACCTTCCTGCCTTATCTTATGAACTGGTCACCAGGCTGCCGGAGCCGCCGCCTCCTGCCGGAGTGCCGCTGATGTGCCGGCGGCCGCCAAGCTGGCATTATACCTGAATTCTCTATGTGTCTTCCTTAATACCATAAACCCAGCTGGAGCGGCCTCCGGCGTGCCGCCGGTCTGTCGGCGCCCTCCCGAGCCACCAAGAGACTTGCACCCCTTCTACCAGCTATCAACTACATGCTGATAGCCCTACACTGCAACCAGATAGCTTGGCTACTACGATGGATAGGTATTGTCTTACCGTTCTATTAACGGCCGTGCTGTCTTCTTGCATATCCCATCCAACACTCAGGAGATCTTCAAGATGCTTGAAGCTCTCATGGATAAGAAACTTCGCGAGACGCATGAGTTCTTCAGGTCCAACCTCGGAAGTTCGAAGCAACCGAAAAGGATTTCGGTTAAGGACCTCCCTGCATGCTCAGATACAAACCCATGGAGGTATGCCGAGCACATGCCGATCACCACGGGCAAGATCTTTATTAGCCGAAAGGTCGGCTCGATCACGCTGGAAGAAGTGGAATTCTTCCCAAACTTTGAGGCTTACCCGGACTGTTACGTCCGACTTAGGTCTGAACCTGCCTCTAAAGAAGAGACCGAACCAAAGGAGGTTATCGTGTTCGATCTCCCGAAGGCCCAGGCTATGTTAGCCAACACGGTGAAAAGTAGGGGCTTCACCTGCTCTAAACTACCGGCGCTTAGCAAGAAGCACCCGACCTACGTCGCACTAGACTATGCGACCTTCCCCTTTCTGCAAAAGGCCTTCACTGCGGTGCATAAGGCAGTGGAAGAAGGGAAACCTAGCCCTGCACTGGAGGAGTGCAGACCCTTCTCCCTGACCACTCCCCCTGATGTTAGACACTGGAAAGACGTCCAGTCAAGCTTCATAGTGGGGAAACTAGAGCCTGACGTTGCTGGTCGTCAGTTTAACGAGGACCTCCCGAAACTTAACGATCATCTCCTTCGTCGGGAACAAGATACGAAGGAAAGGCTCGCCGCATCTATGTCCCTCCAAGTACAGCTCGAAGTCATGGCCGGTGACACTAGAGTCCCTGACTACTACATGGTCCTTGCCAAACCACACACCTGGCAACAGTAGTAAAGGATCTGTACAGCTTCACGAAGGCTCGTAGAGCCTGTCGTGAATTCGTGTTTTTAAGTGCTACAGTGAGATACGAACCCCGGAGGCTGATTTCCCCCAACATCTGGGGTAAACACCTCTTTCCCTCCTCCCTAGTGAAAGAGATCACCGACAAGGCCGCCACGGAGAACAGGAACCTTCTCCATAAATGGGGCATGTCGAAGAAAAGGAAATCCTCTCAGGACGACGGCCCTCAACCTAAGAGGAAACCCACAAAGCCGAAACCCCAGCAAAGTCAACAGAGACGGCAGTTTCCGGGATCCGCAACTCCCAAAGTGGCAGCTCAGCCACAACAGACCTTTCAATTGGTCACCCAACCGGTCTTGTCACAGTCGCCGGTCTTCACCCCTGCATTTGAGCAGAAATCCACTACCTTTCGTCCCAAAGGTAGAGGCTCAAACAGAGGTGCAGGCAGAGATGCATCTCGCCGTCCCTCCAGAGGCAGAGGAGGAAAGGGAGCTAGCGGCCGAGGTAGTAAGCCCTCGGGAAGCCAGAAGCAATGAAGTGCTTCCGGTGGGAGGAAGACTCCGCCAATTCCAGGATCGTTGGACCTTCGATCCCTGGACACACATCATCATCAAGAAGGGTCTAGGCTGGAGCTGGACTCAACCACCCCAACCTTCCAGCAGTTCTTCCAACAGTCAATCCCCCTCCTGGAAGAATATGTCCTAGAACTCTTGAACAAGAAGGTGATAAGGAGGGTAAAGTCAACCAGGTTCCAAGGGAGACTGTTTTGCGTCACCAAGAAGGACTCCGACAAACTCAGAGTCATTCTAGACTTATCCCCCCTTCAACAAGTTCATAGCGAACAACAAGTTCAAGATGCTGACCCTTCAACAGATACGGACCCTTCTGCCTCAAGGTTCCTACACGGTCTCTATAGACCTGGCGGATGCCTACTAGCACGTTCCAATGAACCACCACGCTTCCTCCTACCTAGGATTTCGACTCCAAAGGAAATGCTACGCTTTCAGGGCCATGCCCTACGGGCTCAACGTGGCCCCACGGATCTTCACCAAGCTGGCAGACGTCATCGTTCAACAGCTCCGCCTCCGCGGCGTCCAGGTGATGGCCTACCTCGACGACTGGCTGATCTGGGCGACATCGCCCGAAGATTGTCTAAGATCCTGCAACAAGGTCACCCAGTTTCTAGAACACCTGGGTTTCAAGATAAACACCAAGAAATCTCCCCTCTCTCCAGCTCAGAAGTTCCAATGGTTAGGAATCCAGTGGAATCTTTAGTCACACTGCCTTTCCATTCCCCAGAAGAAAAGGAAAGAAATAGCGGGGTCTGTCAAAAAACTGCTGAAATCCAAGCGGATCTCAAGACGTCAGCAGGAACAAGTTCTAGGCTCTCTACAGTTCGCCTCAGTGACAAACCCAGTGCTTCGTGCACAGCTAAAGGATGCCGCGGGAGTCTGGAGACGTTCTGCATCCATCGCTCGAAGAGACCTCCAAAGACGGCTCCCAAACAGACTTCGGTTACTCTTAAAGCCGTGGTCGGAAGCAAAGGCCCTGAAAAGGTCCATTCCTCTTCAGCATCCACCTCCATCACTCAACATCCACACGGACGCTTCGCTGGAGGGTTGGGGAGGTCACTCCCACCAACAACAGGCTCAAGGCACATGGTCTCCCCTATTCAAGACATTTCACATCAACATCTTGGAGGCCATGGCGGTCCTTCTCACCCTGAAGAAACTCTCTCCGCCTCCCTCGATCCACATTCGTCTGACCCTGGACAACTCGGTGGTAGTCCGATGTCTCAACCGTCAGGGCTCGAGATCGCCCCAGATAAATCGGGTGCTTCTCCCAATCTTCCGCCTGGCAGAGAAGAAGAAATGGCACCTTTCTGCAGTTCACCTACAAGGATTCCGCAACGTGACGGCGAACGCTCTATCCCGGACAAGCCCGATAGAGTCGGAATGGTCTCTAGACGCAAGATCGTTCTCCTTCATCTCTCACCAAGTCCCGGAACTTCAGATCGATCTCTTCGCAACGAGCGACAACAATCAACTTCCTCGTTATGTGGCCCCGTACGAGGACCCCAATGCAGAAGCAGTGGACGCCATGTCACTGGATTGGAACAGATGGTCCAGGATCTACCTGTTCCCTCCCACCAACCTTCTGCTGAAAGTCCTCTCCAAGCTGAGAATCTTCAAAGGGACAGCGGCCCTAGTGGCTCCCAAGTGGCCCCGGAGCAATTGGTACCCCCTGGTCCTGGAGCTGCAGCCCACGCTGATCCCTCCCCCGGGCCCAGTCCCTC
>NC_090767.1:28330254-28337754 GCF_036898095.1 Palaemon carinicauda
TGGAGCTTCTAATGTATATGCCTTTGGCAGGGCCATTATCTGCCGGCTTTGTCCTCAACTATCGACACATTATACTCTTCTATATTACCTGTACCGACAATACGTCGCTGCTTTTAGCAGGGCCGCTATAGCGACACTGCCTTCACCTTTGTCAAGGTGATTTCTGCGGAAATCTTTGCCCGTTATCTCCGCCGCCCTTAGGCACTATTGCTCTTGACAGCATTGCTGTTACTGGCGGAGCAGTTAGTACTAGTCTATGGGAGTGGATGTCTCTACCAGTACCTTAGGGCACATAGGACGTTGGCGGCAATGCTCTTAACCTCCTGGCACTGCCGGTACTTCCGGCAACGCTGGTACCTATAGGGTACATGGCTTTCTGAGCTTTTTATCTGAGACCATCTTACCTAAGCTAAGATGAGTTCTCTACTGACTGTAGGGTACTTCAACTACAGATCAACATAAAAGCCTTACTCCTTCAACTTTGAGGCTTCTTTATGCATGGTGGGCTTGGGACTCCTTTTCAGAAGGTCTTTTAGGCCCTGCATGAAAAATAACTACTACATATAGTTATTGGTTTTTATCAAATTGTCCATTACCCTATGAGGATGTGGATTGTATAGCGGGTTGATAACTATATAGGCTAGGTCCCAATTCCGGGTCTTCCCTCATTGAGGTTATTAACCTGTGGTTATAGCCGTCAGGTTTTTATAGACTTTTACTCATTATTCGGTGCGTCAATTGCTTAAATTGTTGAGTTTACCCGTACCGTTGCCATCTAATTAGCCATTTCTCTGGGGAGATATGGGAGCAACCGTTCTTTCCATGAGCACTCCCCTCGCCCTCTTTGGGCTTATAGCAACGGACTTTAAGGAGGCTATTTTTTTCAGTCTCACGTCTCTCAATAGGGGAATAGACATTTCATATTTTATCCTCTCCTTCCTCACCAATTGCAATTACACGCAATTTGGGGACTCCTATTCCACCAATTGTCAACAATTGTTACCATCCCTAAAGAATCGATCCTCCTGGAACACACAAGGGTCCAACACCGGGCAGTGAAAGAGATGAAGAGGGCAGGGTGTATCAATACACAGATTATTACCCTCGGTAAGAGATTGGCCACCTTCGTGGCTCCAGACAATATGGTCTTCCCCTTTGCCTCGATGAGCTACGCGGCAGTGTAGAAAGAAATGCATGAGAGTAAGCCTCTCTCAGCTTTGGAAGAGTACAAACCAGTCTCAATTGTCTTACCACATGATGGCGTCCACTGGACCAATGCCCATTTTACTTTTGCCGAGGGTAAACTGGATAAGGATGCAGCTGGCCGGCGATTTCATGAGAAGCTGCCTAGGATTCCCGAACACCTTTTCAAGGCTTAGTCGTGAGCGTGTGAAAGGTTGTCAGCGTCGATGTCCTTGTAGTGCTTTGTAGGAATGAAATGATCGGAAATTTTGCAGATACCTCATTCTTTTCCCTGCCAGTGGAAACTAATCTCGCCACATTTATGAAGGACTTTTATGCTTTTTTGAAGCCCAGTCGAGCCTGTAGAGAGCATGTACTTATCACAGCTACCATCACCTACGATCCTAAAACTTCTATCACCTCTAGCATCTGGGAAAAATACCTCTTTCCTTAGAATGTGTGAATGATGTTATAGATAAGGCAGACGCAGAGCACAAGAGCCTTTTCCTGAAGAGGGGGATCTCATTGAAGAGGAAGTTTACCCCTAGAAGAGGTCCACAACCCAAGAGGTCTTGAAACTGACCTATCATCGGAAGTCGTTTGCTCCTCCCCATGCCGTCATCCCTCAGACTGTCTACGCTGTGCCCTAACAAGTGGTGTCACAGTCACCGGCCTTCAACCTTGTGTATGACTAAGGGTCATCTTCTGATGCCGTCCTGTTGTTGTGAACATTGAAACGGCAGTGGAGGAAGAGGTTCACGTCCTCAACACAAATAATGAAGGTCTCCCGGTAAGGGGACAGCTGGCCTTGTTCAAGGACTGTGGGTCTTTCAGTCTTTGGACACAGAGCGTCATTTACAATGGCTTAGATTGGAAGTGGTAACAAAGGCCACCAAGGCTCAGGATATTCTTCCAGCAAACAACACCTTATGTGGACAAATATAGATAAGACCTTTTGAAGAGAAGAGCTATCTATTGCATTAGATCTATGAGATTTCAAAGTAGTCTATTTTGCATGCCAAAGAAGGTTTTGAGCATATATCAAACTATTTTAGTCTTGTCCCGTATAAATCTGTTTGTTAAGTGTGACAGGGTCTGGATGTTGATTTTTTTCGCAAATATGGACCTTACAACGTTTACCGACGCCGTTGTACAACAACTTTGTGAGAAAGGCCTTCAAATAGTGGCGTGCCTTGACGACAGGCTAGTGTGAGTTCCCTCAACACTGAGTGCTCAGAAGCAGCCACTCGAGTTGTACGGTTCCTCCAGTCCCTTGGATTTTGGATCAACTTCTAAAAATGAAGACTGTCTTCAGCTCAACACTTCTGGTGGTTGGAGATTCGTTGGAATCTTAAAGTCTCACTCCCTAGCTATTCCTCCCTCCAAAAAAAAGGAAATAGAGATGTCAGTCAGGTCCCTGACCAAGTCGAGGATGATCACCAGGCGACACCACGAAGGGGTTCTAGGATCTTTACAATTCACCTCGGTAACGAACCCTGTCCTCCAAGTACGACTCAAAGATGCAAGCAGAATTTAGGAAGAGAGAGCCTCCAAAGCTCTTTGCAACCATCTGAAGCAGACTCCTGTTCTAGTGCACTAGCAATTTAAACCGTGGTCCACTGCCAAAAGTCTTTCTCAAACGGTGCCATTGTGCTTTACTCCTCCAGTAGTGACACTTTGTGCGGATGCCTCGTTGGTAAGTGGGTGGGGGGGGGAGGGGGGTCATAACCCACTCAAGAAAGTGCAAGGCAGTTGGTCTCAGAAATTTAAAATATTCCACATCAATATTCTGGAGTTCATGGCAGTCATTTGGCCCCTCAAGAAATTATACTTGAAGGAGAATATTCATATCTGTCTGGACCTTGACAACAGGGTGATAGTCCATTTCATGAACAGACAAGGGTCGAGGTCTCCTCATATAAACTATGTAATGATAGCCGTTTTTACGTTGGCTCAGAAGAATGGTTGGCACTTGTCAACATCCCACCTTTAGGGAGATCAAGTCCCTGGCCTTCAAGTAGATCTGTTTGCGATGAGTCTCAACAAGATACTTCCCTGCTAGGTAGCACCAAACATGGGGCAGGTACGCGATGTCCCAAGGTTGAAATCGTCGAACCAAGATTTACCTGTTTCCATTGTTCAACCTCATCATTAAGGTTATGGACAACCTTCGTTCTTTCAAAGAAACTGAAGCTCTGGTGGCTCCTCTGTGACCAAAGAGCAACTGGTTTCCCATCGCCACGGATTTGAAACCCAAGTTGGTGCCATGACCAACCAGATTCTGTCCCAAAAGGAACAGCAGGAGATTGTTTACGCTTCATCATGGAGAGCGAACAACCTTCATATCATGATTTTTCACTCTAGCCCTGGGAAAAAAGTTCCAACTCCAACGTGATAAGTAGGAATCTTTGGAAACTATGAGTCGTCTAACACCATGACTTAGTATGAAACATAATGGAGGTTATGAGTCAAATACGTCAAAATAAAAAATCCAGGGTCGATTCCTATGGGTTATTGTCATACAATTCAGTCCTCACCTGGCCTTTACTCTATGCCTTTGATGTTGACTTTAACCCTGAATAGGTACGCTCCTCGGACACCCCTTTAAGGGTATACTCGGACGCGAACGACCCCGACGCCAAAAAAAATTCTTGAAAAATCAGTTTTTGCAGTAACCTCCTTTTTTCTTTTGCCAAAAAAAACTTCAATGAATGCTTAAAACAACTGTAAAGATAAATACTACTCATCTGCAGAAAAACTATTTATTATAAATATTTTAAAAAATTAAGTAGAAAAAAAAGACCTGACATAAAAATTCATAAAAAAAAAGTTTATACATATATACACAAATCCTTTTAGGAATTGATTCTTGAATGTTTAGGACACATCTTGATGTATTTTGGATGAAGTCAGACCCATGGAGGTGAAGATCTGAAATGAGAAAAAAAGGGTAACTTTTTTTGGCCAAAAAAATTTTTCCAAATTTTATGAATTTTTTTGGGTACCCAAATGAAATAGGAAGTGGCTAATTTTTTTAGGGAATAAACATATGTTATCCTAAAATAGAAATATGTAAAAAAATCTTCATTATTTTGTAAATTACATTTATATCAGGGGCCATATCTAAAGGTCATTTTTTGAGTACTTAGAAATTTCGTAAAAAAATACATATATTTAATATATAATATGATATTTATGCAGGTAAAAATATACCAAAATATCACAAATTCTATAGGGAACAAGAATATATATAGATAGGGCAACTTACGCTTCGGATATGTCCACAAAATGGCCGCCAACCACACTGACTCAGACTCCCTAATCTGCCACTTGAAATGTAGGAAGGGTATGTCAATTTCAAGGTGTTATTTACTAATCTAATTATTATTGGATATGCATAAAAATTGTATGGTGGGTTGCTGGATAATTGTCGATTATTTTACGACTATAAAATTAAAATTCTGACCCAAAAAAAATTTTTTGAAGGGAAATAAAATCGAAAAAAAAAATGTAAAATATATTATTTTAGCTAAAAAAATTTGATGATATTCAATCAAAAAAGAAGTAAACAAAATTTTCCGACAAATAAACATCTAGAGGAATCATTACTCTGTGATAGTTCCTTAGTACGTAGTAATTTTGAAAGAATTGGGAAAAAACGAAAAAATGGCAATCACCGGAAAATCGAACACATACCTATATATACGCCATATCTGGCTAAAAAAAAGATAGGCATGGGTAGCCAGATCATCTAGAAACACTTTCCAACACTATAAAAATATAAGTTTTGCGACACTACTTGCCAATTCCTTACGGTAACATGACTAAGCAAAAAAATGCAAAACAAATAAAAAGGGGCACTCGCGGAAAAATGGCTAACATTCTAATATACGGCATTTCAGAAAAAAAAAATTCAGCCACGTACTAGGCAAACCATCAAGGCACATTTTCCGACAAATAAACATCTAAATGAATCATTACTCTGTGATAGTTCCTTAGTACGTAGTAATTTTGAAAGAAATGGGAAAAAACGAAAAAATGGCAATCACAGGAAAATCGAGAATCGAACACATACCTATATATACGCCATATCTGGCTAAAAAAAAAAGATAGGCATGGGTAGCCAGATCATCTAGAAACACTTTCCAACATTATAAAATTATAAGTTTTGCGACACTACTTGCCAATTCCTTACAGTAACATGACTAAGCCAAAAAATGCAAAACAAATAAAAAGGGGCACTCGTGGAAAAATGGCCATTCTAATACACGACATTTCAGAAAAAAAAAAATTCAGCCACGTGCTAGGCAAACCATCAAGGCACATTTTCCGACAAATAAACATATAAATGAATCATTAATCTGTGATAGTTCCTTGGTACGTAGTAATTTTGAAAGAAATGGGAAAAAACGAAAAAATGGCAATCACAGGAAAATCGAACACATACTTATATATACGCCATATCTGGCAAAAAAAAAAATAGGCATGGGTAGCCAGATCATCTAGAAACACTTTCCAACACTATAAAAATATAAGTTTTGCGACACTACTTTCCAATTCCTTACGGTAACATGACTAAGCAAAAAAATGCAAAACAAATAAAAAGGGGCACTCGCGGAAAAATGCCCAACATTCTAATATACGGCATCTCAGATAAAAAAAAAGACATGCACGTGTTAGCCCAACCATCAAGGCACACTTTCTAACACATAAACATGAAAAAAAAATCAATAATATACGGCAATTCCTTACTACGTAGTAAATTTTTACAAATATTGAAAAAAAACAGAAATTGGCAACCGCAGTTAAATACCCAATATACCAATAACTACGTCGTATCTGACAAAAACAAAATCACGCATGGGTAGCCAGATCATCTAGACACACTTTCCAACACTAAAAAAGCAAAAGTTTTACGACACTATTTGGCAATATCTTACGGAAAAATGACTTGGCAAAAAAATGAAAAAAAATGAAAAAGGGGCACTCGCGGTAAAATGCCCGACATTCTAATATACGGCATCTCAGATAAAAAAAAAGACATGCACGTGTTAGCCCAACCATCAAGGCACACTTTCTAACACATAAACATGAAAAAAAAAAATGAATAATATACGGCAATTCCTTACTACGTAGTAATTTTTACAAATATTGAAAAAAAACAGAAATTGGTAACCGCAGTTAAATACCCAATATACCAATAACTACGTCGTATCTGACAAAAACAAAGTCACGCATGGGTAGCCAGATCATCTAGACACACTTTCCAACACTAAACAAGCAAAAGTTTTACGACACTATTTGGCAATATCTTACGGAAAAATGACTTGGCAAAAAAATGAAAAAAAATTAAAAAGGGGCACTCTCGGTAAAATGGTCCTCGTGGTGATGAACGACATTTTAACTAAAAAAAAAATCATGCACGTGGTAGCCAAACAATCCACCAAGACTTTCCACAACTGATAACCTATACAAGTTGCACCATTCTACGACAATTTCATAATACGTAATAACTTTGATAATTAGGCAAACTACCTTAGAAGGGTAAACTCGGTCGCGCTCGACCCCGACGCGTCTCAGAAATCGGGGAAGGAGTACAGCTACAGCAATGCACATCTGGACACTACTAGAGCGTGTAGGGGAGACACCTCCTGCAGGTCGATCACCCACAAATTCAGTCACGGGGGTGAGTCACGTGAGAAAAACCTGTTTTTTTTTTACGCTCGGGGTCGCGAACGACCCATCGTACCTATCCAGGGTTAACTCGGATCTCTTCAACAAAATTCCGAAGGATTGTGCAAAGTTGCAGACATCGAATCCACCGAAGCGTATCTCTTGGTCTTTGGCCAAAGTTTTGCAATTGTCTTCGGACATAGAAAATCAAACGGCTTCTATTCATGATCTCATTCAGAGAGTCATCTTTTTAATTATGATGGCTTCCGGTGTTCGAATTATTGACATTGTGGTGCTTTCTAGAGACAAGGACCATATTGAATTAGTGGATAATGGTAAGGATAATTTATACCCTCATCCCACTTTTCTAGCGAAGAATGAACTTCCATCTACACATTGGGGTCTATGGAAAATAGTCCACCTATCAGGTGATCCTTCTCTGTGTTCAGTGTAGCGTTCAAAAATGTTATTTACTAAGAACAGTACAGTTTAAGGATGGTAATTTTTTTCAAAAAGAAACACTGGGGTTTGATTTGTCTCTGACACAGTTAAAGCAATAATTACTTACTGTATACGAAGAGCTGACCTGGCTAGTATGCTACCGGGTCACAACCATAAAGGAAGTGGTTTCCTCCTTGAACTTTT
>NC_090767.1:28342754-28345254 GCF_036898095.1 Palaemon carinicauda
TACTAGATATTACTCCTAATAAATTTGCTAATGACCAACTTAAAGATGAATCTTTACAGTCATTATTTGGGAAGGTGATCGATCAACCAGAGAAGGATCAGAAGTCTCCTTACTTTTATAAGGAAAGGGGAATCCTTCTACGACATTTTCGTTCTCCTAAACTGCGGTATGAAGACGATTGGGGGGACAAACAGCAACTGGTGGTTCCGGAGTTGCACCGCAAAGCCCTTCTAGAGATTGCACACTCGGTGGATAGTCACTTAGGAATCACCAAAACTTATCAGCGACTGGCAGAAGATTTTTATTGGTTAGGTATGAAAAAGGATGTAAGAAACTTTGTAAACGCTTGCTCGACATGTCAACTGGTAGGTAAACCCAATCAGTCTGTTCCTCCAGCACCATTAATACCTGTTACTGTACCAAAAGTTCCTTTTGATAAAGTTATTATAGATTGTGTAGGTCCCTTAAATAGAACTAGTAAAGGAAATGAGTATATACTGTCTATACTATGTCCCACTACTAGGTTCCCTATTGCCATTCCAATACGTAATATAGCATCAAAAACAATTGTTAAACAATTGCTAAATGTTTTTACTATCTTTGGTTTTCCAAAAGAGATACAATGTGATCGTGGAACAAATTTTACCAGTAAGGTTTTTAGAGATACATTGAAACTGTTTAGAATTAATCATGTTCTGGCCTCAGCTTACCATCCTCAGACCAATGGAGCCCTAGAAAGATTTCATCAGACAATGAAAGCTTTACTAAGGAAGTATATCTTCGAGACGGGAAAGGACTGGGATGAAGATCTAGACCTATTAATGTATGTATTGCGTAGTGTTCGCAATGAATCTACTAACATCAGTGCTTTCGAACTTATGTTTGGACGAAGACCACGCACCATACTCACTTCTATAAAGGAGAGAATTCTTCAGGGTGATAGAAAGGGAGAAGGGTTTGATGCATCGAAATATCTTGCTTCACTGAATCGGAGATTGAGTAAGCTTCTGCAATTTGCTCAAAGTAATCTGCAAATGGCACAGGAAGGTATGAAACATCTGTATGATAAGAAAGCAAAGGTAAAAAGTTTTAATGTTGGTGATGAGGTATTGGTGTATCATCCCATTCCTGGTAATTCATTACGTGAGAAATTCATGGGACCTTATGTAATTGCTAAACGAATTTCTAAAGTTAACTACCTGATTAAGACTCCAGATAAAAGACAATCTTCTCGGGTAGTCCATGTAAATCTTTTGAAACCTTATGTAAGATCGCCATCAAAGGAAGTATGTAACCTTGCTGTTGTACAGTCTCTACCCCTAATGGAATCTGATAACAATTCTGTTGCAGAAAAATCTTTATCGGATGAAATTGTGATGTCATGGAAGGACTCTGAGAACTCGCAAATCCTACAGTCCCTCCCTTCCTACCTGGATCTTGAGGCAGATGACAAAAAGAAACAAATGGTAGAACTTATCCAGCAATATAACGATCTGTGTTCGGATACTCCTGGGAAATGTACAATTGTGAAACATGATGTTGCTATCCAGACTGATGTGCAACCTATAAGACAGTCCTACTACAGAGTTTCTAAAGACAGACTGGCTATTCTGAAAGAGGAAGTGGATTATCTACTGGCAAACAATCTGGTTTTGCCGAGTTCCTCTCCGTGGGCCTCTCCTTGCTTGTTGGTGAGGAAGCCCAATGGCAAATATCGGATGTGCACAGATTATAGGAAAGTAAACGCAGTTACCCTTAAAGATTCTTATCCATTACCTAGAATAGTAGATATCATAGATGCCATTAGTGATGCTAGATACTTAACTCAGATTGACCTTATGAAAGGATATTATCAAATTCAACTAACAGAGAGAGCTAAAGATATTTCAAGTTTTATAGTGCCTTTTGGACTCTTTTCATATAATGTCATGCCATTTGGAATGTGTAACGCCCCATCTACTTTCCAGAAGATGATCCAGACAGTGACTCAAGGACTTGAAGGAGTATATGCATATTTAGACGACATTGTGATAGCAACCTCCTCTTGGAAAAAACATCTCCAACTCCTGGAAGAAGTTTTTAGGAGATTAAAAGCAGCTAATCTTACCATAAATCTTTCTAAGAGTAACTTCTGTAAGGCTACTGTAACTTACTTAGGTCACGAAGTAGGTAGTGGTAAGGTATTGCCTAAAGAGGTTATTATAAGATCTATAATGGTGTATCCAACACCCCATGACAAAAAGTCTTTACGTACATTTTTGGGTATGACTGGATACTATAAGAAGTTTTGTCCAAATTATTCTAGTATTACGGGGCCATTGTTTGAACTTACCTCGAGCAAGAAAAAATTTGAATGGACTAATCAGCATAAAGAAATTTTTCACCAACTGAAATTATTAATGTCATCTTATCCTATTCTTAGGGCACCAAAGTTTGATAAACCTTTTTATCTTCAAGTAGATGCCAGTAATTATGGACATGGTAGCGTGTTACTGCAGAA
>NC_090767.1:28352754-28358911 GCF_036898095.1 Palaemon carinicauda
TCTTTACAGAAGGACACTCCGAAGTGCGGAAGTGCTTTCTGCAACGTCCGCAGCAAGAACCTCTGCGGACATGAGTTTTGTAGGAGACACGCAGCATACGCTGTCTCCAAGGATGATCTCCGGTATTGGGACCCTCAGGTATGTACTGTGTGCACTAACTTGATTACTGAGACCTTTGATTCCCCTAGGACAGAGGAATCAAGGGATATAGCTAGGAAGAAGCTTCGTACCTGGGTAAGGGGCTTCCAAAAGAACACTTCTGGCCCTTATCTTCCAAGTGAGAAGATGAGGGCGTATCTTTTCCCTAAGGCATCAGCTGATGCAGTGATTCCCCAGCCTCAAGAGGAGATCCCCTAAGTTCAGATCCAGGTGGATGCCGAAGTCGCGGTCGCGATGTAAGACATTCAGTTAGATGAAAGGATGTCTGATGTGGACGAGTGTCTGGAGGAAGACCTCCTGGCAGAAGCCCAGGATGAAGTTCAAGCCCCAGACGTTGTAGAGGTAGACGTCGACGAAGTGTCGGCTACTCCGGTTAAGATTCCGGAGCCTATTCCCTCAACATCGGCCGGTCTCCCAGTAGAGCTGGGAAAGGCCCTCTCTTCTATTGTTGGAATGATCCAACAAATGCAGAAGGAGAATCAGGAGAAGGCGGCTGCAATGGAACTGCGAATGCAGTGCCTTGCAGAATCACATGGGCCCCAGAAAAAGCTCAATGTGAAAGACCTTCCCTTGTGCTCAGATGCTAACCCATGGAGGTATGCTGAGCACATGCCGATGACGACTGGAAAGATCGTCATCTCGGATAAGCTGGGCTCAGTTCCCCTGGAGGAGGTGGAATTCTGGCCCAGCAAGGCATCATATCCGGACTGTTATGTCTGGCTGAGGAAGGAACCAGCTTCAAAGGAGGAGACAGAGCCGAAGGAGGTCATAGTGTTGGACCATGCTAAGGCTCAAGCTCTTCTTTCATCCTCGATGAAAGAGAGGGGCTTCTCTAACTCAAAGGTAGCCGCATTGAACAGGAAGCTCCCTTCCTTTGTGTCCTCGCCTACTAGAGCCTTCCCCTTTTTACAGAAAGGGTTTCTGGCTGTACTAAAAGCAGTCGAGGCCGGCAAGCCTTGCCCCTCCTTAGAGGAGTGTAAACCCTTGTCGCTGGCCCTGCCTATGGACCACAAAGACTGGAAGGACGTCCATCTTACGTTCTCAGTTGGAAAGTTGGAGGCTGATATTGCCGGACGTCAGTTCGGCGAGGACCTCCCTAAGCTGTCTGACTTTCTTTTGCGAAGAGAGTTCGATACAAAAGAAAGACTGACTGCCTCAATGTCTCTTCAGACTACTCTCGAGACGATGGCAAGTGACCCCAAGGTCCATGAAATGTTCATGGTAGTGGCCAAGACTCATCTGGCCACAGTGACGAAGGACCTTTATGGCTTCGTCAAGGCAAGGAGAGCTTGTAGGGAGTTTGTGTTTACCTCGGCTACGGTGAGGCACGAGCCAAGGAAACTAATCTCCTCCAACATTTGGGGAAAAGACCTTTTCCCTACCGACTTGGTCAAAGAAGTTGTTGATGAGGCCGCCTTGGAGAATAGAAACCTTCTCCAGAAGTGGGGCCTGGCTATCAAAAGAAAGTCTTCCCCGGATGAGGGTCCTCAACCAAAGAGGAAGACTATGAGAACTAGGCTACCGTCTCGGCCAGCCAAGCCTGTTAGACAGCAAGAGCAACTGCAATTGCCATTGCCCCCAGTGCCTCAGATCGTGGCACAAACCCCGACCACTTTTCAGTGGGTACCCCAGGCCGTGTCGACACAGTCCACGGCATTCACCCCAGCGTTCGAAGGGCAGTCTACTTCTTTTCGAGCAAAGCCTAGAGGAGCAGCCAGAGGCTCGTCTAGACGCCCCTCAAGGGGAAGGGGATTCAGGGGTGGTCGTGGTCAGGAAGGCAAGACCTCAGGACGGCAGTCAAAGTGAGGTGATACCGGTAGGAGGGAGACTTCTGAAATTTCGGGATCGGTGGACCTTCGATCCCTGGGCCCACAGCCTACTCAAGAATGGACTGGGCGGGAGCTGGTACAGCACTCCACCCCCATGCCTTCGGTTTTTCCAACACTCCACCCCCGTTATGGAGGAGTACGTTCAAGAACTGTTGGAGAAAAATGGTGATCCGAAGGGTGAAGCCCATCAATTTCTAAGGGAGGCTGTTTTGTGTTCCCAAGAAAGACTCGGAAAAGCTCAGAGTCATTCTGGACTTGTTGCCACTCAACAAGTTCATAGTGAATTGCAAATTCAAAATGCTAACACTGCAACACATAAGGACCTTACTGCCCAAGAGGGCATATTCCGTCTCTATAGACTTGTCAGACGCCTATTGGCTCATTCCAATTAGCCATCGACTCTCCCCCTACCTAGGGTTCAGGCTACAACGAAGACTATACGCCTTCGGAGCCCTGCCATTCGGGCTAAACATAGCCCCAAGGATTTTTACGAAGCTTGCGAGCGTAGCTCTCAAACAATTTTGCCTAAAGGGAATTCAGGTAGTAGCCTACCTGAACGACTGGTTGGTGTGGGCAGCATCCGAGACAGAATGCTTGCAAGCTTCCAGTCAAGTGATCCAGTTCCTAGAGTACCTAGGCTTCAAGATCAACAGAAAAAAGTCTCGACTTTCTCCATCTCAAAAGTTCCAGTGGCTGGGAATCCACTGGGACCTTTTGTCACTCCGTTTCTCCATCCCGGCGAAGAAAAGGAAGGAGATAGCGGGTTCTGTCAAGAGACTTCTAGATTCCGAAAGGATATCAAGACGCGAGCAGGAGAGGGTACTGCGCTCTCTCCAGTTTGCTTCGGTGACAGACCCAGTGCTAAGAGCACAGCTAAAGGATGCAATCGGAGTTCGGAGAAGTTATGCATCAAACGCGCAAAGAGATCTGAGAAGACCAGCCGCTTCGGCTAAGTACTCTTCTCAGGCCTTGGTCCCAAGCCAGACATCTAAAGAAATCGGTTCTTCTTCAGCCACCTCCCCCGTCGGTGACGATTCACTTAGACGCCTCGAAGGAGGGATGGGGAGGTCACTCTCATCGGAAAAAAGTCCAGGGGACTTGGTCCAAGCTATTCAAGACCTTTCACATAAAACTTTCTAGAAGCTAGGGCAGTGCTCCTTACCTTAAAGAAAGTCTCCCCGCGTCACTTGATCCACATAAGGTTGGTGATGGACAGCGAGGTAGTTGTGAGATACTTGAATAGACAAGGATCGAGGTCACCACCTCTCAACCAGGTGATGTTGGCCATCTTCCGATTGGCGGAAAAGAAGAAGTGGTACCTGTCGGCAGTTCACCTTCAAGGAGTCCGCAATGTGACAGCTGACGCTCTATCCAGGTTCACACCGATAGAGTCGGAATGGTCCTTAGACGCAGGATCATTCTCCTTCATTCTGAATCAGTCCCAGAACTTCAGATAGACCTATTAGCGACGAAAGACAACAAGAAGTTGCCCCTGTACGTGCCCCGTACGAGGACCCCTTAGCGGAAGCAGTGGACGCGATGTCCCTCGACTGGAACAGATGGTCCAAGATTTATCTGTTCCCTCTTCACAACCTTCTGTTGAGGGTCCTCAACAAACTGAGATCCTTCAAGGGGTAGCGGCAATAGTGGCCCACAAGTGGCCGAACAGCGTGTGGTTCCTCCTGGCATTGGAACTGTAGCTGAAGTTTGTACTGCTACCAGATCCAGTTCTGACCCAGCGAGTCCAGAAGTCAACTGTCTGCGCTTCATTACAGAAAACCCGTACCCTGCAGCTCATGATTTTCTCTCCCTAGCGGTGAGAAAGCGTTTCGGGATTTCGAAAGCCAGCATAGACTTCCTTGAGGAATATAAGTGCAAATCTACTAGAAGGCAATATGAGTCATCTTGGAAAAAAAGGGTGGCCTTTTGTCATGGCGAAGAATCCGCAGGAGATCTTGACAGACTTCTGCTTATCTTTCTTCTCCACCTCCATGGTCAAAGATTGGCAGCTAACACGATTTCAGCGTGTAAGTCTGCTTTAACAAGACCCATTCTATATGCCTTCCAGGTCGACCTAGGTAACGAGATCTTTAATAAAGTCCCGAAAGCCTGTGCTAGGCTCAGACCTTCAGCACCTCCAAAGCCCATTTCATGGTCTTTAGACAAGTTCTTCATTTCGCTTCTCTGTTGAGCAATGAAGAGTGTGCGTTAAAGGATTTGACACAAAAAGTTATTTTCCTATTTTGCACTCGCTTCCGGGGCCAGGGTTAGTGAGATTTTAGCCTCTCGAGAGAGGCAGGTCGTGTTCAGTTCCTGGTTGGGGGAGAACTGAACCTGTTTCCGGATCCTACGTTTCTTGCGAAGAATGAGTTACCCACCAACAGGTGGGGTCCCTGGAGAATCTGCCCTCTGAAAGAAGATGCATCTCTATGTCCAGTAGAATGCCTAAAGGTCTATCTTCATAGAACTTCAGACTTCAAGGGTGGTCAACTATTCAGGGGAGAAACATCAGGCTCAAATTTATCTCTGAATCAACTCAGAGCGAAAATCACATATTTTATTCGCAGAGCGGATCCTGACAATACACCCGCAGGTCACGATCCGAGGAAAGTTGCCTCATCCTTAAATTTCTTTAATTGTATGGATTTTGAACATCTCCGTTCATACACTGGCTGGAAGTCTTCCAGAGTGTTCTTTCGCCACTATGCGAAGCAAGTAGAGGAACTAAAGAGATCTGTGGTAGCAGTGGGTCGCGGTGTTAACCCTACTGTTTAACTCTGCGAGGAACAGCGGTCTTAATTGGGACGATTAATTCCAGGGTGAGTTTGTAGTTACATACTGTACTACAAACTAAGTGAGGGCACTGTGTTGCCCATGTAGACTGTTCCATTTCCGAAGGTGAACCTAGCATAAGTGCAGACATGTGTGCCGAGCGTTTCTAACGCTAATGTCATTGATTTGTAATACAGACTTTTATGACTTTGATACCTCGGTATCTTAAAAGTGGCATTTAATGTTTTTCTTTCAGACAAACAAGCTCTGTTTACTATCATACTTATGCTTAAAGTTTTGGGTTATCCTCTTCTTATGTATATATATATATATATATATATATATATATATATATATATATATATATATATATATATATATATATATATATAATTGTGGTTAACCTGTCTATTTATTGCCTATCAATAAACTGGTTCTTGAGAACATTGCGTCTCCTTCACCTGTGTCAATTTATTGGTATAATTGAGCATTCATTCTATGTACCTTATCTGGGATAATTCTAATAGAATTGTTCCTTTATGCAAGCTATGTTGCATTGGGTTTCCTCCTATACGGATATAAAACCTTTGTCCAATACAAGTATTGTGCGGAGAACTGGTCGATATTTCATATTGACGCAGTGGTTCTTTACAAACTATGCTTTACTTAATATAGGGCGAGACCACTATATTAGCTTGCCTGGTATTCATACATAGGTATATGTACTCTTCGAGACTTTTCCAGAGTCCAGTAGGACTCTTCCCTGTAGGGGGCAGGAAGCTCTAACATGGTTTATAGTTAGTTGAAAAGATATATAACGGTAACATCTTAGGTCTCTAGGTCTAGTCGACCGGGAAAAATTACATCCGGGGAGTACGGCACATTCTGAGAATCCACAGATACAGTAATGCTCTGGTACACTTCCATCAGGACGACATGGCTTGAGCCCAAAAAACGGATTTTGTGCGAAGCGGAAAATCTATTTTTGGGTGAGATGGCCATGTCGTCCTGATGGACCCGCCCTTGCCTTTCTAAGAAAGGGCTGTAGGACCCCTCCCTACATACAGTATCTGTAGCACCTCGTGTACGCTACAAGGAATACAGATGGCGCCAGGATTGGCGCCAGGCACGCATACGAATCGGAGGATAGGGAAGCCCTGGGAGTGGCTCCCCTTTTTCTTTCCCGAATTCGTTTCTTGCCAATCCCTCCTACGAGACGAAATCTCTGTCCAGGATGCAGATTGCCATGTGGCGTGTCAAGAATACGTCCTCTGATATGTCGCGATATCCCTTTTACGAGGGATACTCGCTCCAGGAGTTAGAATTCTGGTACCTTAAGGTAAATTCTCTGGGAATATTGCCGTAGTTGTAATATACCCTAGGAAGCTACCCTATAG
>NC_090767.1:28359411-28369411 GCF_036898095.1 Palaemon carinicauda
CTTGTTCTGGAAGTCATACCTCGCCTACATGCTGAAAGAAAATACGGAGTTTCATTGAAAAGAATTGATTTTATAGAAGAAAACAAGTCCTTTACTACAAAAACACATTTGTCCTCTTGTAAGAATTAGGAAAACTTTGTGAAGAAACATAGGGCCAACTTCGATTACATTATAATTCTCTTTAGCATAAGTTATAACAACACATGAACATGACCTAGCCTCCACAATTATTTCCTCATGTAAATCTGCCCTAACCGGACCTATCACTTATGCTTTCGATATAGAACGGCTTTTGCTAAATTGAAACCAAATGTTCCCCCCAAAACCATTCCGTGGTCTTTTGACAAAGTATTTCATTCAATGACCTCAATAGATAACTATTCTGCTTCCTTGAGGGATCTTACTCAAAAATTAACCTTTTTACTAGCTATGGCTCCTCGTGATAGAGTCGGCGAGATTGCGTCACTATCAAGGGATGATGGCCACATCAAATTCTTTTAGTCGGGAGAAGTTAATTCATATCCAGATCCTGAATTCCTGGCTAAAAAATAAACTCCCCACAAAACACTGGGTGCCTTGGAAAATCGTTCCTTTAAAGTAAGATCATTCTCTGTGCCCTGTGGAATGCCTCAAAGGTTACCTGTCAAAGAATGAAGCTTTTAAAGGCGGACATTTTAAAGGGGGAAACAACATGATCTAATCTCTTTGAAAAATCTGAGGTCCAAACTCACCTATGTTATCTAAAGGGCTGATCCTGATAGTATACCATCAGGTCATGATCCTAGGAAAGCTGCCTCTTCCTTAAACTTCTTCCAGTATATGCCCTTCAAAGTGTTACAAGCCTACACTAGATGGAAATTTTCAGGAGTGCTTTACAAACATTAATTGCGACAATTGGAGGAGATTAATCGCTTTGTTGTGGCAGCAGATAGTGTGATTTAACTATCTTTTTTATGTTGCGCATGGACTCACGAGGACTGTATAAAACGAGACCATTACAGATGGCATAGTGGGGGTTGAATTTTCTTCAAAATGGTATCGTATTATAAACAATGTTTATAGTGAAGAATGACAAGGTGACCTTTTTCATCATATAAAATTGTATTTTCTTTTCTTTAGGATGTTACTAGGGTAAACATCACTTATTCCAAGAACAAAAAAAATTAAACATTATTACACCAATTCTGCTAAATTTGTTTGCTTTCTGAAATGATAAGAAAATCTACGTGTTTTTGCGTTTCCTTTTTTTGGACCTACTGTTTCAGAATTAAAAGTAGTGTACTTATATTTTCTAAACCTCCTTTTACAGATTATGTGTTCTCACGTGTGTTCCTTTGTCATAGTGTGTGGGGATTTGATGATAACTGTTTGATTTTATCACAGTTTACAAAGACTTTCTTAGTCCACTCATAAAGTTGGACTTTTGCCCAAAATTGCAATGTTTGGAAGTGTAAAACAAACCAGCATTTCATACATTAATCTTAGAGTAATTTTATATCATTTATAACTAGTGAGCGTGACACAAAAGAGCACTTAGGAAGTTAAAACTCTATGCCAAAACAGAGTTTTTGTTAATTATCTGGTACACTTCCATAAGGATGACATGGCTTGAGCCGAAAAAAAAAAGGAATTTTGACACAGAAAAAAATCTATTTCTGGGTGAGATAGTTATATCATCCAGATGGATCCACCGTTAACTTCATAGCATCAAGATTCTCTGTGTGAGGCAATTTTTCATACGAGGGCTGTTGATGGAATGGTGAGCAAGCAAACGTATTCACAGTAAAACAATGCTATCTTAGTTGTAAAGGCTCTCCCACATATCCAATCCTATCCCATATCCTTCGAGACAAGGTTAACTCTATTCGGGGAAAGATAGCCATGGATGTTTTAAACATGTCCCTGTTATATGCACAATATCTTTCACAATATTCGCTCCTGGGGTAGTAACACTCTGATACCTCTACAGATAAAATTCTTTGGTATATCACTCGCAGAAAATATCTGAAGTAGAGATAAAGGAACTTAGAAGAACTTCCATCAGGATGACATGGTTATCCCACCCAAAACTATCTTCGATTTTTGAACACCACAAAGACATTTTCTATTCTCATTAATAAATTTCTGTTGAAAGTTTTTCTAAGTATCCAAATAATTTTCACCATCATAACCTATATATTAAAATGTCATTCCATAACTAGTCTTGAAGAAGGGTCGCAAAGTACTCTGAAACTTGTGTCGACACCAAGCAATAAAGGGAGAGGAGTTGTATTTCTGCTGTTATCCTGAAAACTATTAGCTAGGCATTCAATCCGAGGACAAAATATCTTCGAATTTTTATGCCACTTTAGCATTGTCTATTCATTGTAAACATTGATCAACAGGACCCAGTACCATAGTTAAAAGTGGCAAGCAAAGGACAACCTGGATGGAACCACACAGGACACTTCATCAAGGAGGGAATGATGGTGCCAAGATACTTCAAGCTGTTGTGGAGAGTGATGTGCTTCTAGATAAACTGGACTCAGAGATCAATGTGTTCTTCATGTGTGGTATTTCTGATGGAGTGAGAGAGCTTCATGTCCTAGGCAGCGTTGCACAAATGAGATACATTTTAAAAGGTCAGCATCAACACCTGTGAACTTTGGAAGCTTGTGCAGCATCGGAAAAAGAAGGATAAAATACAGGAGCCTCGAAACCACAATATGTCACAAGAAAACACTCTGCTATAAATGGAATTGAGTCCAAGATCAAGGTAAATCACATACCATATCTCTGCGGGAGTGAGTAAGCTTCACAATTTGATCTTTTTTGAAGAAGAGATGGCTATCCTGAGGAACCGACGTCAAGTTGGCTGAAAAGAATGGAGTTGGGATCATCATGAAATTCCTAATGACCTTTGAAATATCTTTAATGTATTTTCGTTTCCATATTTAAAAGAATCTAATATTTTCATTTAATGATTTTTATATTTTTATTGAGTATTTTTTCCTAATATCCAAATAATTTTGGGCAGAATTCTCGCAAACATAATCTATATATTAAAACATACTTCCGAAATCCAATGTAGTCAAGAAGAAGGGTAGGAAAATTATCCCAAACACTTGTCAATATCAAACAATAAATGGAAAAAAGCTGTATTTCTGCTGATATCTTGGAGACTATATGCACGCTACTCTGACCAAAGAAAAAGTATCTTCAATTTTTGGAAGCCAAAAAAACATCAATGTATATTAGCATATATATATATATATATATATATATATATATATATATATATATATATATATATATATATATATATATATACATATATATATATATATATATATATATATATATATATATATATATATATACATATATATATATATATATATATATATATATATATATATATATATATATATATATATATATATATATATCTATATATATATATATATATATATATATATATATATATATATATATATATATATATATATATATATATGTATATATATACATATATATATATATATATATATATATATATATATATATATATATATATATATATATATATATATATAACGGATTTTGAGCGAAGCGAAAAATCTATTTTTGGGTGAGATAGCCATGGCGTCCTGATGGAAGGTTCCTGTTTGGTAGCTTCCTTGGGTATAAGACTACTAAGATATTCCCAGAGAATTTAACCACAGGTTATCACAGAATTCTAACTTCTGGAGCGAGTATCTCAAAGGTTTCCCTTTAAGACATCGTAATACAACAGGGGACACGCATGTCTGAACGTGCCACATAGCTATCTTCACCCCGAACAGAGTTAATGCTTCGGTGTGTAAGGACTGAGAATAGCTGGGAGCCGTTCCACAGCTAATCTCACTCGTGGCTACTACTGATACTCGAGACGTAAACAAACGGACGCCATTGCTCTGATGACGTCACGCCCGTCTTCATCCTGAAGCCAGTTGCTGCCCATCACCATGATACAATTGTGTAGGGTGGGAACAAAACTGGACGAAGTAGTAGGGAGGGTCCATCAGGACGCCATGGCTATCTCACCCAAAAATAGATTTTTCGCTTCGCTCAAAATCCGTTTTTTGGGCTCAAGCCATGGCGTCCTGATGGAAGAGTACCAGAGAATCAATGTATCGTGGTAGATTTTCCCCCAGTGTTAAGTGCCTAGGCATTGACAAAACAGCAAAGTAATCTTAGATAAAGAACCATAGGAACGAAGTATCCTGCCCCCCTTGGTAGGAAGTTCCCATGGGCTATGCCGACGTCAAAGTGGTATTGAAGGGCTATTCATCCTGACAGAAGAACTTGAAGAACTTAGAGATGAAGCGGAATGTTTGATATTTGTATAGGAACATTCTGAATTAGACCAGTGGTGGTTGGGCACTGTGTATAGAGTTCATCTCTTGGTTATCAGAAGTAAGTATTCGTGTAGGAACCTTACTGAGACAGGGTGAATATAATTTAGGATTAGACATCTTAAATTCTTCATGACCATAAGAAAGGAGGAATAAATAAAACTATGACAGTATGTATTTCATAGTAGGTAGGAGCTGAAAGAGACGCATAAGTAATAAAATAGAAATTTTATTTCACAATGCAGAAATTAAATAATTTACAGCAAAAGTAAAGTTCATTTACAGTAATAATAATGTACATAGAAATAAAGGCTTGCTCTTGAATCTGAAAAGGAATTTCAGGATTAGTAGGTACTCGTTCTCGAGGAACGCAAGTCTTTAAACAACACATCATGCTCAAGGCATGCGGCACTTGTGTGACACTATGACATTTCACCTGGGATAAGAACAGTTATAAAAGCACTAAGTATTTTTAGACATCACTATGAATCGCTCGAGGGTCAACATAGGCACCCGAAGAGTTAGAGTCCCAAGTAACTCACTGTTCTACGCAGAGTTAGGTGCAGGTTTCATAACACTACCTGCGGCTACCACAAAATGTTTGACTTCGTGCACTTGTTTCGCATAATGTTTAAAGAAAACTCGCGAGGACTTCCAGCCCGTAAAGTTTTTAAGGCTTTCAAAGTCCATGCTCTGAAAGAAGTTCAGAGAAGATGCCACTTTTCTAGGATCATGACCAGCGGGTGTACTGTTCGGATCCGCTCTGCGAATGAAGTAGGTGATTTTCGCTCTTAATTGTTTCAGTGACAGGTCGCTGCCCGATGTTTCTCCTTTGAAGAGTTGGCCTCCACCAAAGTTCGAAGTTCTGCGAAGATAGACCTTGAGACTCTCTACTGGACATAGAGAGACATCCTCCTTCAGGGGGCATATTCTCCAAGGGCCCCATCTTTTGGTGGGTAATTCGTTTTTAGCGAGAAACGTCGGATCAGGGGAGAGGGTCACTTCTCCTGAATCGGTAAACAGGATGTGTCCCTCTTCTCTTGATAATGCCACTATTTCGCTGACTCGAGCTCCCGAAGCGAGAGCAAATAAAAATATAACTTTCTGAGTCAGATCCTTGAGGGGGCATGAATCGTTGTCCAAGTTGGAGGCGAAATGGAGTACCTTGTCTAGTGACCAGGAGATCGGTTTCGGAGGGGGTGCTGGACGTAGGCGAGCACATGCTTTTGGTAATTTGTTAAAGATGTCGTTGGACAGATCAATTTGGAAAGCATATAGAATTGGTCTAGCCAAGGCCGATTTGCAGGTTGAAATCGTATTGGCTGCTAATCCTTGTCCATGAAGGTGAATGAAGAAGGACATACAGAAATCAATGGTGATTTCTTTAGGATTTTTTGCCTTGACAAAGGAGACCCATTTCCTCCAGGATGATTCATATTGCCGTCTCGTGGATTCGGTCTTGTATTCCTCTAGGAAGTCTAGACTTTTCTTCGAGATCCCAAACCTCTTCTTTGCGGCAAGGGAGAGAAAATCATGAGATGAAGGTCCTTGATTTTCGATGATGAAGCGAAGACAGTCGACTTCTGTACTTGTTGAGAGAGAACTGGGCCCGGGAGAGGGATCAGCTTGGGCTGCAGCTCCAGGACCAGGGGGTACCAGTTGCTCCGGGGCCACTTGGGAGCCACTAGGGCCGCTGTCCCTTTGAAGGTTCTCAGTTTGGAGAGGACTTTCAACAGAAGGTTGGTGGGAGGGAACAGGTATATCTTGGACCACCTGTTCCAGTCCAATGACATGGCGTCCACCGCTTCTGCTTTGGGGTCCTCGTACGGGGCTACGTACAGAGGAAGTTGATTGTTGTCGCTCGTTGCAAAGAGATCTATCTGAAGTTCTGGGACTTGGTGAGAGATGAAGGAGAACGATCTTGCGTCTAGAGACCATTCCGACTCTATCGGGTTTGTCCGAGATAGAGCATCCGCTATCACATTGCGGAATCCTTGTAGGTGAACTGCAGACAGGTGCCACTTCTTCTTCTCCGCCAGACGGAAGATTGGGAGAAGCACCTGATTTATCTGGGGCGATCTTGAGCCTTGGCGATTGAGACAACGAACTACCACCGAGTTGTCTAGGGTTAGACGGATGTGGATCGAGGGCGGCGGGGATAACTTCTTCAGAGTTAGAAGGACCGCCATGGCCTCCAAGATGTTTATGTGGAACGTCTTGAATAGTGGAGACCAGGTACCTTGAGCCTGTTTCAGGTGGGAGTGACCTCCCCAGCCTTCCAGTGAGGCATCCGTGTGGATGTTGAGTGATGGAGGAGGGTGTTGGAGAGGAATGGACCTTTTCAGGGCCTTTGCTTCCGACCACGGCTTTAGGAGGCGTCGTAGTCTGTTTGGAAGCCGTCTCTTGAGGTCTCTTCGAGCGATGGATGCCGAGCGTCTCCAGACTCCCGCGGCATCCTTTAGCTGTGCACGAAGCACTGGGTTTGTCACTGAGGCGAATTGTAGAGAGCCTAGAACTCGTTCCTGCTGTCGTCTTGAAATGCGTTTGGATTTCAGTAGTCGCTTGACAGACCCTGCTATTTCCTTCCTTTTCTTCTGGGGGATGGAAAGGCGGTGTGACTGAAGATTCCAGTGGATTCCCAACCACTGAAACTTCTGAGCTGGAGAGAGGCGAGATTTCTTCTCGTTGATCTTGAATCCCAGGTGTTCTAGGTACTGGGTAACTTCGTTGCAAGACTTTGCACACTCTTCGGGCGATGGAGCCCAGACTAGCCAATCGTCGAGGTAGGCCATCACCTGGACGTTTCTTAGGCGGAGCTGTTGTACTATGGCATCCGCCAGTTTTGTGAAGATCCGAGGGGCCACATTGAGGCCGAATGGCATGGCCCGGAAGGCGTAGCTTTTCCTTTGGAGTCGAAATCCTAGGTAGGAGGAAGCGTGATGGTTCATTGGAATGTGCCAATAGGCATCCGCCAGGTCTATAGAGACCGTGTAGGAACCTTGAGGCAGAAGGGTCCTTATTTGTTGAAGCGTCAGCATCTTGAATTTGTTGTTCTCTATGAACTTGTTGAGGGGGGATAAGTCCAGAATGACTCTGAGTTTGTCTGAGTCCTTCTTGGGAACGCAAAACAGTCTCCCTTGGAACCTGGTGGACTTTACCTTCCTTATCACCTTCTTGTTCAAGAGGTCTAGAACATATTCTTCCAGAAGGGGGGTCGATTGCTGGAAGAACTGCTGGAAGATTGGGGGTGGTTGCGTCCAACTCCAGCCTAGACCGTTCTTGATGATGCTGTGTGCCCAGAGATCGAAGGTCCAACGATCCTGGAATTGGCGGAGTCTTCCTCCCACCGGAAGCACTTCATTGCTTCTGGTGTCCCGAGGACTTGTTGCCTCGGCCGCTAGCTCCCTTTCCTCCTCTACCTCTGGAGGGACGGCGAGATGCGTCTCTGCTTGCACCCCTGAACGAGCCTCTACCTTTGGCATGAAAGGTAGTGGATGGTTGCTCAAAGGCAGGGGTGAAGACCGGTGACTGTGACAACACCGGTTGGGGGACCAATTGAAAGGTCTGTTGTGGTTGGGCAACCACTTGGGAGGTAGCGGGTCCCGGAAACTGACGTCGTTGCTGACGTTGCTGGGGTTTTGGCTTCTGAGGTTTCCTCTTAGGCTGAGGTCCATCGTCCTGAGAGGGTTTCCTTTTTCTGGACATGCCCCACTTGTGGAGAAGGTTCCTATTCTCCGTGGCGGCTCTGTCCGTTATTTCCTTGACAAGGTCAGAAGGAAACAGGTGCTTTCCCCAGATGTTGGAGGAAATCAGCCTCCGGGGTTCGTGTTTCACGGTGGCACCGGCAAACACGAATTCACGACAGGCTCTTCGAGCCTTTATGAAGTGGTACAAGTCCTTCATTACTGTCAGTAAGTGGGATTTGGAGAGTACCATGTAGTGATCTGGTACTCTAGTGTCACAGGCCATCACTTCCAGTTGGACTTGATGAGAAAGAGATGCCGCAAGCCTCTCCTTCGTGTCTTGTTCCCGGCGAAGGAGGTGATCGTTGAGCTTAGGGAGGTCTTCATTAAACTGACGTCCGGCGACGTCAGGATCGAGCCTTCCCACGACGAAAGTATGCTGAACATCTTTCCAGTGTCGAGCGTCAGGGGGGGTCACGATGGAGAAGGGTCTGCACTCCTCCAGTGCAGGGCAGGGTTTCCCTTCTTCCGCCGCTTTAAGGCATGCAGCTAAGGCCTTTTCCAAGAAAGGAAGAACCGCAGTGTCAGGTGCAACGTACGTAGGATGCTTCTTGCTCAAAGCCGGAAGCTTAGAGCAGGTAAAGCCCCTACTCTTAAATGCGGAGGCTAGCATAGCCTGGGCCTTTGTGAGATCGAACACTATCTCTTCTTTAGGTTCGGTCTCTTCCTTCGAGGCAGGTTCGGAACGAAGCCGGACGTAACAGTCCGGGTAGGCCTCAAAGCTTGGGAAGAACTCCACATCTTCCAACGGGACCGTGCCGATCTTATCACTAACAAAGATCCTGCCGGTCGCAATAACCATATGCTCTGCATACCTCCACGGGTTGGCATGAGAGCAAGCGGGGAGATCCTTGACCGAAATCTTCTTCGGTTCTCTGGATCCAATCATCGACCTGATGGACTCCTGGTTCTCCTTCAGCCTGTCGTCCATGACGGCTCTAATCAGCCGGATCAGTTCTTGGGTAGAAGAAGAAGGATCCGGAGTCGAGGAGGTAGACGGAATGGACATTTCCGTCGGTGTAGGAGTAGGAGTAGGAGGAGGGATGGACGAGGGAGCAGCTCCAAGCTCCGACTCGGTGTACTCCACCTTGTCTTCGTCCTCTTCGGCTCCTTGAGCCATAAGCGTCTTCTCCGTGTCTTCCGAGACGTCTGAGATCTGTTCATCATCCTCGGAATCTAAACGACACTCGTGCATGGACTGAGCCATGACCACATCAGGTTCCACCGTAATTTGGACAGTGGGGATCACATCTTTTGGTACCACTGAGTCAGGGGAGGCCTTAGGGAACAAAAGGGACCTCAGTTCTTCGGTGGCCAGGTACGGTCCAGTAGCATTTTTCTGAAAGCCACGCACCCACTTGCGCAGCTTTTCACGAGAAATGTCTCTAACCTCCGCTGAGGGAGGGTTATGGAAGGCCTCAACTAGGTGGGCCTGGCAGACCGTACAATCCAGTGGATTCCAAAACTTCAAATCCCCTTTCTTGTCTGCACAAGGGGCGTGAGTCCTGCAAGCCGTATGCCCGTAAAACTGCGGGCGTTTCACAGCGCAGAAGGCGAAGTCACACTTCATCTGCTCCTCCTGTGGAAGAAAGAGAAAATGAGTATGGGGGAGTCATAAGAATGGCTCTTAAACTAAGTTAATATTAATCATTAATTTTAACTTAAAGAAGGTGTGATGCATAGAGAATGAAAACAGTAAAGGAGAACATGCTCCATGCATCTCGCCCGGCTGGTTACCACAAGCTTGGTCCCTGGATAATCCAAATGACCGAGATCATTGGATATAGATTCCTAGAATTCCCATTATTTTGGAATTCCATGGAAAACCAAGGACAAGATTGGGATCGAATTCATTCGGTTCCCAGTTAAGAGCCAGAAGGC
>NC_090767.1:28374411-28381911 GCF_036898095.1 Palaemon carinicauda
ATAACTTTGTTTAATCTGTCATAAATCCATTAAAACAAAAAATTTAAATCAAAAGATTAATGCAATAATAACATAGAATTTTATGGAAAAAGTCAAACTAATAAGCTTATGCAAGATAGATCAAGATGATTCTTTATGAATTCAGATACTAAAGTTAATACTAGTAAGAAGGCTTCAGCTACATATGACTTTTGGTGTTGGAACAATATTTAAGTTTAAAAAAAAAAAAAACGACGGAAACCCTCTGTTACAATTATTGGACAGACTCTTTTTCGTTAGAAGTTATATTCTATTTCCGGACGACTTTCTGGTCTAAGATGCAAACTGATATAAAGATATCATAATATTGATTAACATAAGTTTTAATATTATTATTATTATTATTATTATTATTATTATTTTTATTATTATTATTATTATTATTATTATTATTATTATTATTATTATTATTATTATCATTCAAGAGAGAGAGAGAGAGAGAGAGAGAGAGAGAGAGAGAGAGAGAGAGAGAGAGAGAGAGAGAGAGAGAGAGATAGAGAGAGAATTCACACCTTCCTGTACTGAGATTAACAATGATGAGGGACATCTCCTCACTCAGCAAACAAATCTAAAAGGTAATCATCACGTGACCATCACATTGCGACATCGTCCGTTGCATCAACGTCACATTTCTCTGAGACATCAACTCAGATCTGTTGATTAGAAGCAACAAGGAAGACACGTACACGTGAAGAATCCCTCCTCCCCCCTTCCTTACCTTCTCTATACACCACTTTTACCTAATGTCCTTATGATGGTAATAAAAGGTTCATATCAAATGCAGTTATTAATAAGAATAAATTTATTGTATCAACAATAGCATATTATCAGTAAAATGTCTATCTATCTGTAAAAAAAAATAGTGAGCGATATAATAAGGTGCAGTGCATAAATTATCCATATCAACAACAAAAATTACAGTCCAGTTTATTTATCAATATTATTTATGATTAAATGTCAACAAGATGATATTCTTCAAATAGCACATAATATATATTAAGCCTATCGCATACCCTGGGCATGCATTAGTGGGAATCAGAATTCAAGGAAGGGTATACATAATACATTAGTATATATGTCAATAAAAAATATTCTACAAGGCTAAAAAATATATAGTTTATTAACAAAACAGTACGTTCAAATTATGTCTTGGATGGGTATTTAGAATAAATAGAGTTTATTCAATTATGTTTTTAAAGGATGAAAATAGTAAATCAAATGGCGTAAATGGGTATACAGTATTAAAATAGGAAATTCAAATTCTGTTGTGAATAGTGTACAGTATAAAAATACAAGATTACTACATACAAATTATGTTGTAAATGGGTATACAGTATAAGAAAATAGTACATCCCCATTATGTCATAAATGGGTATACAGTATAAGAATACTGCATTCAAATTATGTCGGGAATGGGTGTACAGTATGAAAGTAGTACATTTAACCTATGTTGTAATTGGGTATACAGTATAGAAAAATAGTACATTTAATTCATGTCCTGAATGGGCATACGGTATGAAAAATAATACATTCTAAGTATATCGTGATTGGGTATACAGTGTAAAACATTACATTTAAATTGTGTCATGAATTGGTAAACCTTAAAAAAACACAGTATATTTAAATTATGTCATAGATGGGTATACAGTTTATGGGCACTGATATATATTAAGTAAAAGTACGATTTGGTGTAAAGGAATAACTATAGTATATGATGAAAAAATACATTCCATAAGGGCCATGAATACAGTAGGTATCAACCGAAAAAAATATCATTCCTGGTAAGACTTTGATATAATATTATAACAAAAAGATTATACAGCCCTAAGATATTCTGAAAAAAAAGATAACTTGTGAAGGAAAAATTTCTTGTGTTCTGTTACCAGTGAAGAAATATATTAAATTTCTAATTCTCTAACAAATTTTTAGATTGTGAATTCCACCAAATAAAAGGGAATAATCAAATCGATAGTACTTTGGATTAAGGTAGAATTGGCACTGGCTTCCTTGCTCACCCACAATTAACCCATCGAGCCAGTAGGAAATGAAAGGTTTAGACAGAGTTGAGAGGCTGAGGACAGGAGTCTGCAGGTGGAGAGCCTCATAATACAGGACCTTCCTGATGCACTATAGACCTTGGTCTCTATCAGCCTTTAAAACATGGCAGACAGTCCCCTTAGCTGCGGCTAGTTATCAGAATCTGACAATATACTATTGCAGACTTTCCTCACTTAGGATCAGATTCCTGTGGAAAGAAACAGGATGATATTTTCTTTAAGAAGGAATCAAAAGTTATTACAAAGTTTATGGATTTTAGGAAAGTGTTTATATGGGTTATAAGAGATGTTTAGGAAATAGGTTAACCATGACAACAGGAGTGCACAGCTCTACAGAATGGGCTGGATGTAGAGACGAGCAGAAAATAATATGAGTAGTGGAAGTGAAACTCCTGTGAAGAGCATGTGGAATGATACATGATAGAAGAAGACCTGAAGACCTGTTGTTGAGATTGTGCACGTGCAGGTGGACAGAAAAGCAGACTGGAGGAAGGTGGTGAAATGAACACTGATGTGCTGGTTCTGTACCAAAATGCATGTTCTTTATTCCTGGAAATAAGTGATAAAATTCTAAAAAGAGTCAAGTATTTGAGTTCACTGATCACCACCATGTACTTTGGGCCATCATCATCATCATGAGAGATAAACTGCAGGGCTTCATTAATTTCATCTTCCACTTTGGGAAGAGAAGCTAAAAGATTAATTCACAATTTTCATGTCAGTCATGGTAAAAAGTTTCTTGCTAAAGACATTGCTATAAGTTAATGTTGAGAGTAATCATTTCTGTACAGTAGCAAATTTGCAGATAGGAAGGTCGCCCTTATAGCTTTACACATAAACTCATTTTATTATGGAGAGTATGAATACGCTATTAATGAAATAAGGAGTATTTTGTTTTTATTACACTTCATTGTAATTATATGATTATCAATTTGCTTGCTGAGTCATCCCTTAAATCTATTACCTCTACCCTTAATCCATAAGTAAGGTTGTTTCACTTGTGTGCTGATCAAAAGCAAAGCTATAATGTTACTCACCTGTAGATTGTGATTAAACAGGAGATAGAGTAGTGAGTTCTTTTCAGTTCTGATCAATCAAGAGGCTCTAATCACCCAAGTAGATTCCAGATGATTTGCTGGGGTGAAGATGTCCTCGTCTCTCTTCTCAAGGAGACTAGACTACTCTTCTTTGGTTATTTGAATCTGCAATTAAATGAAGTTGATATTAAAAACTTCTCATAGAATATATGAAATAGCATTTGAAAAGAACAGATCATCAAAACGGATTGAATCTTCCAGTTTTCACATTACATTTATGATAGAACAATATTCGAAAGAAAATATTCCATATCCATTTCAATAATCTTAATAAATTTACATGCAAAAGGACAATCCGGAATTAAATGGCTCCTCCATTCCAAGTCTTATCATTCCTGAATTTATCGCCAGAAGAGAAAAGAGAAATATTAATTATGCATCGACCAAATCGGGCAGTAATAAATCTTAAGAAAAATATAGAATTTGAAGTGGAAGATGACTCTTGAGAAGGACAAAGTAAAGAAATGACTGTGTCTGGTACTCACCGACATCGATCCAAGACGAGAAGTGAAGGAATTAACACTTTGAGAGATGACCCTCTTTCCCCTCAGGTCAGACTCTATTTCATGAGTGCAGGCAATGTCTGTTGTTTAGGTACATTGCCGAACCCTTCCGGCCATGCAGAGGCTCTTGTAGTTTTGTAGCCTATAGGAAAAAGGTCTCAAAAAGGCCTTAAAAACTCTCCACTCCTGCCCAAGTACTGGCTTGATGCAGACTGCCCAGACAACAAAATAAAAACCATGAAAAGCTGTCGTATAAGCATGACCTCTCACCAGAGGGCTGATTTAGGTGCCATTTGAAGAAATGGTGGAATTTCCCAAAAGAAGCTTAACAAATATTTCTACTGAAAACATGCAATAGAAAAAGAATTAATTTTTTGTAAAAAAGAAAAAAAAATAGGTTTAAAGCATCTTGCTTAATGACAGAAGACAAATTAGGTAAGTAAAATCCTTATGATGAAACTATTCAGAAGAGGTGATTTTTCCAGGTAGTTTCCAAAGACAAAAGTTGAATGATTGAAAACCCTAAGTTAATCTTTACTTATTTTTTCTGATTTAGAAATAAAAAAGTAATTTAGGACATAACAGATAAAAACACTTCAAGTTGAAATTATTTGAAGACATTTGGAGAACAAAAGGAGTAGAATACTTGTTCAACATTACTTGTCTGTTCCTTTGTGCTTATCTGTCTTTCTGTGTCTCTGTCTGTCTGTGGTGCCGAAGAGAGACATCCAATCTCTTTCACCTTTGTTTGTTTCTTCTAATAAAATTGAGTTTTACTTCCCACTAGAAGGAAGAGGAAAAATTAATATCAAATCAATATAAGACAGTACTTGAATCTTAAAAATGTTCTAATATACGTCTGATATAGTAAATTATCAAAGAAATATATATTTATCATAAATAATGATAGTATCAATAAAATGACAATATAGAAAACTTTTGCAAAAGTTATCGACAGGAAAGTATCTTTACTCATTGCATTTAATTTATTAGGAACAATAAACTTAGATTTTTTTTCCTTCAATTCATTAAGAGTAGTAACTCCAAAATATTTTTTTCCTTAAAATCTCACCTCATCTTTTTTGTCTCTTCTCCAAGTCCGTCTCAGTTCTGTGTTCCTTTTCTCTCATCACAGGTTGACTAAATGTGTCTGACTGACGCTGCTCTAATATATCAGCTTCTCTTGAGTCCAACAGATGACAGTTGTTAGTATCCATGTGCACCAGTCAGTAAGTCAGTCAGTCAGTCAGTCAGTCAGTCAGTCAGTCAACTAGTCAATCAGTCAATCAGTCAATGTTCAGTTCTACCAGTTCATCTGATCTGGAAAATGGAAATAGCATCAGCATACGAGTGCATTATAACGTTTTAGCGCTATACAATAGATGGAGTGTCTGCAATAAAAATCATGTGATATATCTTCACAAAATGGATCAACTAAATTAATAAGAATATGTAGTAGCAGAGCCTATCTTTTCAGTATTATATATTATTAAAGGCATGATATAAGTTCATTGAAAACGATATACTTCTGATGAATATAATTTTGTATTGACCAAATTGTCTGATAAAAAAAAAATAGTAAAATAAAGTTGTAAAAAAGAATGTCTATACACAGAAAAGGAAGATGTCTCTAGATAAGCTTTGAAGACCTGTGTTAGTGCTGCTCCCTGATGTCATATTCTGGTTTTGGAATGCAGATAATGTCCAAAAACTCTTCAAGAGAAACTCTGTACTCAGATGCTGGCTGGATGCAGTGTCCAAACTCCAAAAATAAAAGACCGAGGTGAGGAGAGCTGCTACACACAGAGTATGTCAGGCACCCTGTTCCAACAGACCTCGTTTTGAGCTTCCCTTGTCGATCCGGGCCTCTGACATTCTAGTTCAGGTTTTTGTGAGGAAGGACTCCGTGAGTGCAGAGACATATTGAAAGCACCATTAGGGGAGAGGGAGGAATTTCCAAAGAGAAGCTTGTCACTTAATAATTTCCTGGTAAACGTAAAATAAACATACAAAAATTTATTTAGGAAAACATAATTATCAAGTGCCTCTTACATAATGGTCAATGATGAATTGGTGAAATAAATGCAATGCCTTAAAACTATTATAAGCAGTTAGCTTTTACAATTAATAGCTAAAAATTTTACAGAGCCAAATCTTATATCTCATTGTGTAAAAAAAATGAAAAATATTCTAAGATAAGTCTAATCGCATAAATACGTTTTGAAATTTATGTTCAACATGAATAAGAGAAATGAATATTAATGTTACTCTTCTCATTCAGTTTATTAAAATAGTAATTCCCAATATAACTCTTTCTGTTCCTTTCATTAAGAGCAGTAACTACAAATCTTACATTATCATTCAATTGATTAAAAGAAGTAACTCCTTATCATACCCATTTCATACATTTTATTAAGAACAGTAACTCAAAATTCTTACCCTGAAAATCCTACCTCATATTATTATTTTCTTCTCCAATGTCAGCTTCAGTTCTGCCTTCCTTCCCTTTCTGATAAGAATTTGACTTCATGGGTCTGACGGACGCTGGCCTAACATATCAGCTTCTCTTGAGTCCAACAAATGAGGAACTGTATCTCTCTGCATCAGTCAGTCAGTCAGTCAGTCTTCTGTTCTATCAGTTCATCTGATCTGCAATAAGAAACAGCATCAACATATGAGGCCATTACAAAGTTCAAGCGTTTTGCAAAAGATAAAATCTCTGCAATAAAAAGCTTAGTGTGATAATCCTTTACTTTGATCCTTTATTATAAAAGTAAATTGATTAACTATAATAATATGATTGTTTGGCAGCAAAACTGGTCCATTTTAACATGTACGTCCAAAGAAAAATTTATACTTTCTGATAAGTTTACTTTAATGTTCAAACTAATCAAATACAGAACAAGAGATTTCACAATGAACTCACCTGTCTGAAAAGTTTTAAGATCCCCTTTTCTCATTTCTTTTTTTGTTGTATGATATGAATCCTTTGAAGGACTTAGGTAGGATTGTTGTTTTCATTCCCCTCCATAGAGAGAGAGAGAGAGAGAGAGAGAGAGAGAGAGAGAGAGAGAGAGAGAGAGAGAGAGAGACTCCTGTAGGCTAATATTGAAAAATAAAACGTTAAAGGTGATAAAAACAACATTTGTTTCCTTCAGAGATTTATTTCTGATGATTTCCACTGTTACTTATTTCCTACCATCGCCTCTACTATCATCAACAAGACTTGATTGTCATGAATAGATGTTAGACAATTTTTAAAGTGAATCAGTAAATTCAAGTTTTGCAGCAATTTGCTAAGAATATGACATGATATAAGTCATGCACTATTTTGTCACCTCAAAAAAAAAAAATAGTTGCTTTAAATGATTAAACAAGAGCAAAGTTCTAATAATATATAAAAATGAATAGTACAAACAGGAGAATTAATATAACAATAAACATAATAATAAAGGTTCCCCCCCCCAAAAAAAATAGGTTTTTATATAAAGACGTTGAACTTTCCCTCACATTTGTTATTGTCAAGTAGATGTCTGAGACATGATTAAACAAATATATCACACACACACACACACACACACACACACATATAATATATATATATATATATATATATATATATATATATATATATATATATATATATATACATATATATTAAAATGACCTTTATAATCTAAATTACCTCAGCCAATAACATTTAAATGTTGCAATATAATTGGCTCAGAGAAACCTTTTCTCCCGTTCGGATAACTCCGCCCACATCCTTGTAGAGAACCAATCAGCGAAGGAAGGAGGCGGAGT
>NC_090767.1:28386911-28391911 GCF_036898095.1 Palaemon carinicauda
GTATCTCTCTCTCGCTCGCTCTCTCTCTCTCTCTCTCTCTCCTCTCCTCTCTCTCTCTCTCTTTCGACGTTTCTAGGACCAAGGGGATTTCTAATTGGCGACCTTGCACTTGGTGTGGCCAAGGGTGTGACCACTTCTCACCACCAGCCCAAAATTACCACTTGGCCATTTGTTTACAAAGGAGGAATGTATGACCATACATACTGAATACATGTAATGTTATATATCATAATTTCTTAGGTGGTTTATAATATACAGTATATTTAGTATGAATGCTTTTTTGGGGGGTGGGGGGGACTTTGTGCATATTTCCGATTTTTGTAAAAAAGAATTTTAATGATAATCATGTTCCTTTTTTTTCATAGGAATAAATTTACAAATCATACAGAGTGGAAAGTAAAGAACATATTGTAGTTTTGTCATTTTTTTCGGTCAAAGTGGTCCAAATATAATTTCTCAATTTTCAATAAAGATTTCATTCATCTTATAGGTGCAAATCATACAGGTCTAAAAATTTGGCGTTATTTATTCTAATAATAATAATAATAATAATAATAATAATAATAATAATAATAATAATAATAGTAATAATAATAATATATGTTACACAATAACATGCGAAAAAACGTATTTATTATTTTTAATAAAAATAGACAAAATTCATATTGCAGGATTCATGCAAGAATTAAGTATATTTCTTTTTGTATTCCTTTTTTGTGTGGTAATCTTCAAAGCACTCAGGATGCATTGCAGGTTGCCTGGTACAAGTTTTACAGTAATATTTTGTTTCTCTCCTTCCGCCAGGTCCACGTCTATCATTGCATACAATGCATTCGGCGGAGTGTTTCCTGTCTTGTTTGGCTATTATGTGTAATTTTCCATTCAACCTTTTCTCATCATCAGATGTGCTTCTTCTTCCATTTTGAGCCGCATTTCTTACGTTTCCTACCAATTCTTTCACCAATTCTTTCCGAAACTGAAGATGAGTTAATACCTTCAACCCTTTTGATCTCATATGAATACGACGGAGAATGAAACTATTCACTATGGCTACTTCCAAAAGGAAAAAGTAAACTTTTCTCCACCATTTCAATGATTTTTGTAGGAAGCAGTATGATGATATGTAATGATCTGCACGATCCACTTCTCCCATATTAGAAGTATATTCGGAGACCATCACTGGTTTTTCAATAACTTGTCCTAAATCCCCTTTCATAACACGGCGATGTTGGGTGGTTCTTGCGGTATGGTATGTTGAGCACATAATGACGTCACTCTTATCTTTCCAAGACAGAATATGGCATCGCTTATTTTTCAGATACGACCTTGCTGTTCCTACCGATGATCTTTTTCTTTTCTTCACTTGAGGGGGAAGGCCTTTCTTATTCGTATTTATCGTTCCAGTAATGTGAATTTTTTTCTTCAGAAGTTCCGCAGCTAGAGATAGGTTTGTATAAAGACGATCCGTATAAACATGGTATCCAGTTTCTCCTGTGGCACGCGTAACGATGTCCACTAGTGTCAATACAATGCGAGTGGTGAAGAGATGACCAGCATAACCAAGGCACTCGATAGTAGCTTTGCCGTAATACAGAATCAAACCTAGAATATATCCCGTCAACGCATCGGCAATATCATATATTCTGATGCCCCATTTTGTTGGTTTTTTGCTGTCGTACATCTTGAATGCTGTCCTGCCCTTGAATGGCACTGTGGACTCGTCGACGCTTAGATGACATCCAGGATGATAATAATGTAAAAACCGTTCAGATAAATTGTCATGAACTTGTTTTACCTTTGACCTCCGAGATGCCATGAAGCCGCTGCCAGGGGGTGCTGGAGGAGACACATGAAGACCCCAGAATATCTGGAACCACCTATCTCTCCTAAAGATTTGCCGAAAAAACGAACTTTCGCCCACCCATTGCTTGGAAAAGAAGTCCCTTGATCTCTTATTTCTGTGTAAAGCCATATTAATTATTGTTCCATGAAAGGCCATCATTTCCTCCACGCTTATTTTTTGCCAGTTTTGCCATATAGAATATTGTTGCAGAGGCCTTTTCCTACTTATCAGTTCCTCTGTGTAGCGATTCGGGACCAAGTAAAGATAAGCACCCCCATAACTGACTAGTATAGAAAAGCACCCCCGAATTTGTGCAAGTAAAGAATAGCACTCCCATATTTGAGCAAGTAAAGATAAGCACTCCCTGGTCTTGAATAAAAGCAAGTAAAGATAAGCACTCCCATATTTGAGCATGTAAAGATAAGCACATTATTATAATTATGGTTTAAACTTTAAACACAATAAATTATTTTGAAATTTTATTGATATATGAAATATAAAATGAAATATACAACGCTGAAATAAGATGTCGAGTCCAGAAATCAAAAATACTTGTAAAAATTTAATTAAAATAATACTGTCTTGCTATAGTTTCACAAAATCTATGAAACTTGTCGTTCTTGTTACGTTCGCTCCACATGAATTCATGCAAATAAGAGTTCAAAAATTCTCGTTTACATCCTATCATCCGTTTTATTCTTATTTTGTGTTTGTTCCAGTAGCTCTCTACTGCTTGTGTATGAACGCCTGTAGTCCTGTCAACAAAATTCACGGAGTGGTTAACTGTATGATGCGTATATCCAAGGTCCCTTTCAATGTTCCTGTATGCTTTCCATTGATCACTGTGAATAATTGTTCCAGGCATAACTACTTTCCTAATTATAAGCACTTATATTTACTGCATTCCTTAACTTGGCACTTCCAGACATATTTGTCTTGTATTGAAGAACGTTTTGTCCACTTCATTAAAATGCTACAATGAGGGCATTTTAGTTCAGCTCTCAAAAGTTTCTGCTGCTTCATCCAGTTAATTGCAGGAGTCGGGTCCTCAACCAACAGTGGCTTAAGAATTTCTTCATACAGAGAACGGTCCATGTTAAGGGTTTCTCTCAAGACTTTATACGACTTTCTGAGGTATATCATGCTAAAAAGTAAAATCTATCCGAACAGCAAAAATTATATACTCAAATAAGAAGAGAAAACAACTCGTTAATGTAACTATTTAAACTATTCAGAAGAGAAAACAACCTGTCAGAACATAAATAATCTATCAGAACAGCCAAAATGATATCCTCAAATAAGAAGAGAAAACAACTCGTTAACGCAACTATTTGAACTATTCAAAAGAGAAAACAACCTGTCAGAACAAATTAAATAATTTTGAGCAAGTAAGGAAAAGCACTCCCGAAATTGTGCAAGTAAAGGAAAGCACTCCCATATTTGAGCAAGTAAAGATAAGCACTCCCTGGGCCATGCAGGGGTGCTTATCTTTACTTGATCCGCGATTCGTTTCAACTGCAATTGTTTGGAAAAGTTCCCGTGTAAAAAAGAGCATAAAAAATTGTAAAGGAGTGTTGATAGTTTGATCAGGACAGTTGAATTCTGCTCTTCCTTTGAAAGTAAATCTGGGTAATTCATGCCTCTCTTCATCAAACTCTTCCCAGTTATTTTCATCGGCCCAATTTTCGTCATTTGTGTCTTCGTCTTCTTCAGGGGGCATTACCATATCGTCGGTGTATTCGTCCTCGTCTTCGTCAGGAGATTCCGCTTCTAGGTCTTCATTCACGATAATAAATGAATTATTTTCATCAGATGTGGAAGGAGCGGCAGACGGTTCATCGTTTTCACTTGAATCATCTTCCGATTCAGAAGTCAGTCCTAAAAAGTATTCAAAGATTTCCTCTTCGTTTTCAAGAAACTTCCGGTGTCGGAGAGACATGATTAACTCAGCAATGAGCTCGTTACTAATCAATTACAACTCGGCGAAACAAGAAGTCTGCTCTGTGTATGATCGTCTGAGTGTTTGGGTACCTGGGTTTATAGGGGTATGGTATGGGATTAGCGGCTTATAGCGACCGAGAGGATTGTCAACCCTGAATAACGCGAAACAAATAGCAAATTTGGCTATTTCCCCACGTTTTTGCGCCGAATAACATCGTGATATCTGCTCTTCATTTAGCCAGTTTTTCTAACAAGAAAATTGACACATAAAACACGTTTTTTGTTCACAAAAATAACATTTCTTGAAAGATATAAAACCAAGTATTATTCTGGAATTCTTACAAGAAGGAAACATCATTAGTTGGCTTCCTAAAGCAATCATAAAACGTGCCGGCTGGGAGCCGGGCTTCGGTCGGAACCTACCATTCGGAAAAGCCGGCTGGGAGCCGGACTTCGAGCGCAAAGGGTTAAGGATACTCGCGCAAGAAGTTAAAATTCTGGAAACCTTTGGTTAATTCTCTGGGAGTATCACTGTAGCCAAATATCCCTTAGAAAGCTACCTAAAGGAACCTTCAATCAGGACAACATGGCTGAACCCAAAAAAGCATTACGTAACAACATCAGAGCATCAGTTTGCTTCCGCATTTGTTCATAGATCTTACTGTAAAGGTAGGTGGAACCAAGATGTACTTATTGTACTGCATAACAGAGAGATGTTTTAATGAGTCAGGCCGATTGCAAATTGGTCATGAAAGATAAAGGTGCCATATTGCTTGATTTAAATCTTTATCATACTGCATAGCAGAGAGATGTTTTCAAGAGTCAGGTCGTTCGTGATTGGTTGGATTTGGTAACGAGAGATAAAGGTGAAATATTGCTGGATTTATGTCTTTCTAGGCATATTTGCATAGCAACCTCGATAAAGTATTACCTAATTTGTACAGTGTGATCACTGTAAAGTGTTCAGCTATTATTGAGTTTTAAAATAGTTACCTTCAATACTCCGGAGAGCAGGGTTGGTAGTGTCGCGGATTTATATTATAGAGGTCCCGAGTTCGGTCCCCGCCAGGGACGCGAATACCGTGAGACCTTCTACCGGGGGGTACTCGCAGGGTGGCGCCTGGGGGGAGGTTAGAGGGGACTAGTGATGGTCCCTGCTGGCTAATGGTCGCCAGAGGAGAACGATGTAAATCATCTCAATGGAGACCTAAAACCC
>NC_090767.1:28399411-28416911 GCF_036898095.1 Palaemon carinicauda
TTTAGTCTTCATAGCTAGGAACTTTTATATCGTGTTTTGACGCTTTTTATCGGTCATCGATTGACCTCATACCAGTCGGCTTCTATAGCCCTCAGGCCAGAGCGCCTATATATCAGTGTTCATGCATGATTTTATTAGTGATCCTAGGCTAAGTTATGAAGATAGTGGCATTATTTTACAATACTTTCGACTGTGATGCAAGTGTTTTTTCGCCTTCAGGGACCATATAGGGGATAGGTTAGTTAGTGTCCCTTCCTAACCTAACCTACTTGTAGGACCCCTATATGCTTCCTTCATCCCCCTGCCCTTGGCATTCCCTCTGTTTAGCCTTGATTCCCTTACTAAGTAAAGGGATCAAGCGCCTAACGGAGTATTTTATCGCCTCTCAGTCCTCCCTAAGGGAATGAACCCCCCTTAGGGTTGCGTCCGAGAGTGAGGAACGGCTAGCCCTTCCTCTATGGCTAGGACTAGTCTATGACTGTCCTGCGATAGCGATATGTCTTCTATCTTTCCTAGTTCAGGGCTCTTAGCCCTGCTCTAGGTTAGGTTTTGGAAAGGTTATTCTGTCCCCTGCTGAAACTGTACCCATGCACCGTTTCAGCCAGACTGCCTTATCTTAGGTTAGGGAGCGTCCTCCCTTTCCCTAGTGGCCGCTCTGGTACAGAACCCCTTCCATGGAAGACTCTTCTCTTCTCCCCTCCCCACCTATCTCTTGTATAGCCTAGCCTACACTTAGTTTAGTCTATACCCTTCTGTCCCCTGTCCTACAACTCCTCCTTAGGGTGGAGTGATAGGGCTACCTTGAGCTTCTATATGCAGTCCGCTCTGGTACATATACCCTTCATAGTGTCCTATGGGGTTAGCCACTGGATGTCTTCTGTATGTAGAGGTCTCCCCCTCTTTGGGTGTCCCCTAGCCCTCCCTTGGGCTACCCTAGCTCCCGGTCCTCTGAGACCCCTGCTTCTGGGTGATAGAGCCAGCCTCTATCATGGGTACACCCTCTCAGGGGGGGATGTCTGGGAGTCCATGACTGGACTTCTTACATCCCTTCCCCTGTCTCTCTCACTATCCGGGTGCCGGTCCCTTGCCGCCTCCACTGTCGGCGATGCCCGCCTCCTTCCTTGGTGACTCTCCCCTTACCCTCATGGCCGCCAGCCCCTCCGCGTGCCGGGGGACTGCCGACCGCCGCCGGCTTCCTGCCGATGGCTCTCCTCCTTCCTCATTGCTTCGCCGTCCGCCTGCCGGTCGGCCACCGGAGTGCCGGCATCCACTGCCGGCAACCTGGTTCCGCTATAACCATCCTTGTCCCAGTCACCAATCCGGCATCCTCCGACTGCCGGAGCCGCCGCTCCTCTGCCGGCGTGCCGCCGTTGTGCCGGCGGACGCCACCCTGGTATTACTCTTGACTTATATATTGTCTGTTCTAATACCAGAAACTCTGCTGGAGCGGCCTCCGGCGTGCCGGAGGTTTGCCAGAACCCCCCGGAGGCGTCAAGACTACTTGCACCCCCTTCTACTAGCTATCATATGAATACTGATAGCCCTACACTGCAAACAGATGGCCTGTTTACGCTATTAGATCAGTGCCTTGGTACTGTTCTATTAGTAATCATGCTGTCTCTTTGCATTCTTCAAAATTCCAGTATGCTGCGTGTATCTTAGCGCGGCTGGTTGCCGGAAGCAGTTACCCTAAGGGACCTGTTAGCCCCCTAATTTGGGACTGAGTGGCCTCGGTCCCAAACTTATCCTTGGCATTTCCATGGAATTCCATTGCCCTATGGACTTCTAAGGAATACTATCCTGTGCCTTCGGCCATCTCGGATTATCCAGGGATAAAGCTTGCGGTAGCCAGCCGGGCGGGATGCATGGAGTATGTTTTCTTTACTACTTCAATCTCTATGCATCACACCCTTCATTAAGTTAAAATTAATGATTAATGTTAATTTAGCTTAAGAGCCATTCTTATGACTCCCCCCATACTCATTTTCTCTTTCTTCCACAGGAGGAGCAGATGAAGTGTGACTTCGACTTCTGCGCTGTGAAACGCCCGCACTTCTACGGGCATACGGCCTGCAGGACTCACGCCCCTTGTGCTAACAAGAAAGGGGATTTGAAATTCTGGGACCCGCTGAACTGTACGGTCTGCCAGGCTCACATAGCTGATGGCTTCCATAACTCTCCCTCAGCGGAGATCAGGGACATTGCTCGAGAGAAGCTACGCAAATGGGTGCGTGGCTTCCAGAAGAATGCCACCGGACCGTACCTGGCCACTGAAGAATTGAGGTCACTTCTGTTCCCAAAGGCCTCCCCTGATTCTGTGGTGCACAAGGATTTGATTCCCATTGTCCAACTAACGGTGGAACCTGATGTAGTCATGGCCCAGTCCATGCACGATTGCCGCCTAGATTCCGAGGATGACGAACACATGTCGGATGTCTCGGAGGGTACGGAGAAGACCCTTATGGCTCAAGGAGCTGAAGATGACGAAGACCAGGTGGAATACGCCGAGTCGGACCAAGAGGTCGCTCCTCCTTCCATCTCCGCCCCTACTCCTACACCGACGGAAGTGTCTCTCCCGTCTACCTCCACGACCCCGGAACCCTCATCATCCACTCAGGAAATGCTCCGGTTGATTAAAGCCGTCATGGACGACAAGTTAAAGGAGAATCAGGAGTTCATCAGGTCCATGATAGGATCCAAAGAACCGAAGAAGATCTCGGTTAAGGATCTCCCCGCTTGCTCTCATGCTAACCCATGGAGGTATGCTGAGCATATGGTGATAGCGACCGGCAGAATCTTTGTCAGCGACAAGATCGGCTCGGTCCCCCTGGAAGATGTGGAATTCTTCCCAAATTTTGAGGCCTACCCGGACTGTTACGTCCGACTTCGCTCTGAACCTGCCTCTAAAGAAGAGACCGAACCGAAAGAAGAGATAGTGTTCGATCTCGCGAAGGCCCAGGCTATGCTAGCCAACACGTTCAAGAGTAGAGGTTTTACCTGCTCTAAGCTTCCGGCCCTGAGCAAGAAGCACCCTACCTACGTCGCACCTGAAGATGCGGTACTTCCATTCATGGAAAAGGCCTTCGCTGCGTGCCTTAAAGATGTGGAAGAGGGGAAAGCCTGCCCTGCACTGGAGGAGTGCAGACCCTTCTCCATAGTTACTCCCCCCTGACGCTCGACACTGGAAGGACATCCAGCATACTTTCGTCGTGGGAAAGCTAGATCCTGACGTCGCCGGACGTCAGTTTAATGAAGACCTCCCGAAACTTAACGATCACCTCCTTCGTCGGGAACAAGATACGAAGGAGAGGCTCGCAGCATCCATATCCCACCAGGTCCAACTTGACATTATGGCCTGTGACACCAGAGTACCAGACCACTACATGGTACTTGCCAAATCCCACATGGCAACCCTGGTGAAGGGACATTTACCACTTCATGAAGGCTCGGAGAGCCTGTCGTGAATTCGTGTTCGCAGGTGCCACTGTGAAACACGAACCCCGGAGGCTGATTTCCTCCAACATCTGGGGCAAACACATCTTTCCTTCTGACCTTGTGAAGGAGATCACCGACAAAGTCGCCAAGGAGAATACGAACCTTCTCCACAAGTGGGGCATGTCAAAGAAGAGGAAATCTTCTCAGGACGACGGACCTCAACCTAAGAGGAAATCTTCGAAACAGAAACCCCAGCAACGTCAACCAAGACGTCAGTTTCCGGGACCCGCTACCTCCCAAGTGGCAGCTCAGCCACAACAGACCTTTCAACTGGTCACCCAACCGGTGTTGTCACAGTCACCGGTCTTCACCCCTGCTTTCGAGCAACAGACGACTACCTTTCGTCCCAAAGGTAGAGGCTCAAACAGAGGTGCAGGCAGAGACGCGTCTCGCCGTCCCTCCAGAGGCAGAGAAGGAGAGGGAGCTAGCGGCCGAGGCAGCAAGCCCTCGGGACACCAGAAGCAATGAAGTGCTTCCGGTGGGAGGAAGACTCCGCCAATTCCAGGATTGTTGGACCTTCGATCCCTGGGCACACAGCATCGTCAAGAAGGGTCTAGGCTGGAGTTGGACTCAACCACCCCCAACATTCCAGCAGTTCTTCCAACAATCAACCCCCCTTCTGGAAGAATATGTCCTAGATCTCTTGAACAAGAAGGTGATAAGGAAGGTAAAGTCCACCAGGTTCCAAGGAAGACTGTTTTGTGTCCCCAAGAAAGACTCCGACAAACTCAGAGTCATTCTGGACTTATCCCCCCTCAACAAGTTCATAGCGAACGACAAGTTCAAGATGCTGACTCTTCAACAAATAAGGACCCTTCTGCCTCGAGGTTCTTACACGGTCTCCATAGACCTGGCGGATGCCTACTGGCACGTTCCAATGAACCATCACGCTTCCTCCTACCTAGGATTTCGACTCCAAAGGAAAAGCTACGCCTTCAGGGCCATGCCCTTCGGCTTCAATGTGGCCCCTCGGATCTTCTCAAAGCTGGCGGACGCCATAGTACAACAGCTCCGCCTCCGAAACGTCCAGGTGATGGCCTACCTCGACGACTGGCTAGTTTGGGCTCCATCGCCCGAGGATTGTGTAAAATCCTGCAACAAAGTCACCCAGTACCTAGAACACCTGGGATTCAAGATAAACGAGAAGAAATCTCGCCTCTCTCCAGCTCAGAAGTTCCAGTGGTTAGGAATCCAATGGAACCTTCAGTCACACCGCCTTTCCATCCCCCAGAAGAAAAGGAAGGAAATAGCAGGGTCTGTCAAGCGACTACTGAAATCCAAACGGATTTCAAGACGCCAGCAGGAACGAGTTCTAGGTTCTCTACAGTTCGCCTCAGTAACAAACCCAGTGCTTCGTGCACAGCTAATGGATGCCGCGGGAGTCTGGAGACGTTCTGCATCCATCGCTCGAAGAGACCTCAAGAGACGGCTCCCAAACAGACTTCGACTTCTCCTCCAGCCGTGGTCGGAAGCAAAGGCCCTGAAAAGGTCCATTCCTCTTCAACACCCACCTCCATCACTCAACATCCACACGGACGCTTCGCTGGAGGGTTGGGGAGGTCACTCCCACCAAAAACAGGCTCAAGGCACCTGGTCTCCCCTGTTCAAGACGTTCCACATCAACATCTTGGAGGCCATGGCGGTCCTTCTAACTCTGAAGAAACTATCCCCGCCTCCCTCGATCCACATTCGTCTAACCCTAGACAACTCGGTGGTAGTTCGATGTCTCAATCGCCAAGGCTCAAGATCGCCCCAGATAAATCAGGTGCTTCTCCCAGTCTTCCGTCTGGCAGAGAAGAAGAAGTGGCACCTGTCTGCAGTTCACCTACAAGGATTCCGCAACGTGACAGCGGATGCTCTATCTCGAACAAACCCGATAGAGTCGGAATGGTCTCTAGACGCAAGGTCATTCTCCTTCATCTCTCACCAAGTCCCAGAACTTCAGATAGATCTCTTCGCAACGAGCGACAACAATCAACTTCCTCGGTATGTGGCCCCGTACGAGGACCCCAAGGCAGAAGCAGTGGATGCCATGTCACTGGACTGGAACAGATGGTCCAAGATCTACCTGTTCCCTCCCACCAACCTTCTGCTGAAAGTCCTCTCCAAACTGAGAACCTTCAAAGGGACAGCGGCCCTAGTGGCTCCCAAGTGGCCCCGGAGCAACTGGTACCCCCTGGTCCTGGAGCTGCAGCCCAAGCTGATCCCTCTCCCGGGCCCAGTTCTCTCCCAACAAGTACAGAAGTCGACTGTCTTCGCTTCATCATCGAAAATCAAGGACCTTCATCTCATGATTTTCTCTCCCTAGCCGCAAAGAAGAGGTTTGGGATCTCGAAGAAAAGTCTAGACTTCCTCGAGGAATACAAGACCGAATCCACAAGACGGCAATACGAATCATCCTGGAGAAAATGGGTCTTTTTCGTCAAGACAAAAAATCCTAAAGAAATCACAATTGATTTCTGCATGTCCTTCTTCATTCACCTTCATGGACAAGGATTAGCAGCCAATACGATTTCAACCTGCAAATCGGCCTTGACCAGACCAATTCTGTATGCCTTCCAAATTGATCTGTCCAGCGACATCTTCAATAAACTACCGAAAGCATGTGCTCGTCTACGCCCAGCACCCCCACCGAAACCGATCTCCTGGTCATTAGACAAGGTGCTCCATTTCGCCTCCAACTTGGATAATGATTCATGCCCTCTCAAGGATCTGACTCAGAAAGTTATATTTCTCTTTGCTCATGCTTCGGGAGCCCGAGTCAGCGAAATAGTGGCATTATCAAGAGAAGAGGGTCACATCCTGTTTACTGATACAGGAGACATTACCCTCTCCCCTGATCCGACGTTTCTCGCCAAAAATGAATTACCCACCAAAAGATGGGGCCCCTGGAGAATATGCCCCCTGAAGGAAGATGTCTCTTTATGCCCACTAGAGAGCCTCAAGGTCTATCTTCGCAGAACTTCGAACTTTTGTGGAGGCCAACTCTTCAAAGGAGAAACATCGGGCAGCGACCTGTCACTGAAACAATTAAGAGCGAAAATCACCTACTTCATTCGCAGAGCGGATCCTGACAGTACACCCGCCGGTCATGATCCTAGGAAAGTTGCATCATCTCTGAATTTCTTTCAGAGTATGGACTTTGAAAGCCTTAAAAGCTTCACAGGCTGGAAGTCCTCGCGCGTTTTCTTTAAACATTATGCGAAACAAGTGCACGAAGTCAAACATTTTGTGGTAGCTGCAGGTAGTGTTATGAAACCTGCACCTAACTCTGCATAAAACAGTGAGTTACTTGGGACTCTAACTCTTCGGGTGCCTATGTTGACCCTCGAGCGATACATAGTGATGTCGAAAACACTTAGTGCTTTTATAACTGTTCTTATCCCAGGTGAAATGTCATAGTTGTCACACAAGTGCCGCATGCCCTGAGCATGATGTGTTTTAATCAAAGACTAATGTTCCTCGAGAACGAGTGCCTACTAATAAATTTGAAATTCCTTTTCAGATTCAAGAGCAAGTCTTTATTACTATGTACATTATAATTACTGTAAATGAACTTTACTTATTGCTGCAATTCATTTAATTTTTGCATTTGTGAAATAAAATTTCTATTTTATTACCTGTGCGTCTCAATCAGCTCCTACTTACTATGAAATACATGCCTGTCATAGTTTTATTATCCCCTTTTCCTTATGGTTCATGGAGAAATTAAGATACTAACCCTTAATTTATATTCACTCTGACTATGTAATGTTCCAATACGAATACTTACTCTTCATACCCTGGAGATGAAACCAACCTTCTCAGCACACAGTGTCCAACCACCACTGGTCTGCTTTTCAGAATGTTCCTATACGAATGCCAAACATTCAGCTTCGTCTCCAAGTTCTTCAAGTTCTTCTATCAAGGTGAAGAGCCCTTCAATACCACTTTGACGTCGGTATGGCCCGTGGGAACTTCACTGCCAAGGGGGGCAGGAAGATTCTTCCCTACGGTTCTTTACTAAGATTACTATGCTATTTTGTCAAAGCCCTTGGCACTTACTAATAGGGGAAAATCTACCACGATACATTGATTCTCTGGTATTCTTCCATCAGGACGCCATGGCTTGAGCCCAAAAAACGGATTTTGAGCGAAGCGAAAAATCTATTTTTGGGTGAGATAGCCATGGCGTCCTGATGGACCCTCCCTGCTACTTCGTCCAGTTTTTAGGTCCCACCCTGCTCTGCTGTATCATGGTGATCGGCAAGCAACTGGCTTCAGGATGAAGACGGTCGTGACGTCATTTAAGCAATGGCGCCCGTTTGTTTACGTCTCGAGTACCAAAGTAGCCACGGATGAGATTAGCTATGGAACGGCTCCCAGCTATTCTCAGCCCTTACACACCGAAGCATTAACTCTGTTCGGGGTGTAGATAGCTATGTGGCGCGTTAATACATGCGTACCCTGTTGATATACGATGTCTTAAAAGGGAAACCTTTAGGATACTCGCTCCAGAAGTTAGAATTCTGTGATAACCTGTGGTTAAATTCTCTGGGAATATCTTAGTAGTTATTTACCCAAGGAAGCTACCAAAAAGGAACCTTCCATCAGGACGAAATGGCTATCTCACCCAAAAATAGATTTTTCGCTTCGCTCAAAATCCGTTATATATTCATATAGATATATATATATATATATATATATATATATATATATATATATATATATGTATATATATATATATATATATATATATATATATATATATATATATATATATATATGTATATGTATATATATATATATATATATATATATATATATATATATATATATATATATATATATATATATATATATATATATATATATATATATATATATATATGTATATATATATATATATATATATATATATATATATATATATATATATATATATATATATATACATATATATATATATATATATATATATATATATATATATATATATATATATATATATATATATATATATATATACAATGAGAGAGAGAGAGAGAGAGAGAGAGAGAGAGAGAGAGAGAGAAGAGAGAGAGAGAGAGATATGCCACGTGCTACCAAGGCCGAACAATTTCCCTAAATCTCCCAAGGTACTTTTTCCTGACCCACAAGCCATGTTGTGGATTGTTGACCAAATCACTTGAAGCCAAGGAGAATACTGCAAACATTAATGATCAAAATACGTTGTTTACAGATAAGAAATTCAGGGAAATACTTTTATAGCAGATTTGATCAGCGAAGTACGCAATGAAAACGGAAACAGTAATCGAGTGTGTATACGCACACTCAGGCCTTACCAGCAGTATTTTAATCCCAATGATATATTCTGCGTTAGTTTTATCTAATACAAATGTTGAATGAAATATGTTAAGAGTATATTGATTTTAGTTGAAAAATCATTTTTTTTTATTTCAGGAAGATGAAGAAAGGAATGGGAAAAAAAATAGTATATAATTGAATTATTGGTCATTTTCCAGAAAATTTTTGGGGAGAATGTATGTTCCTAATAACTTTAAAACTAAAAAAAGGTAAATATATATATATATATAAGTATATATATATATATATATATATATATATATATATATATATATATATATATATATAAGTATATATATATATATATATATATATATATATATATATATATATATTTATATATATATATATATATATATATATTATGTTAATTATCACCGTTTAAAATAGTAAAAGGCTTCAGTGCGTGTACCCTTGTGTTAAAGAACTATAAAAAAAATGAGTGAAAAGTATAAATTGAAGTTAAACATATTAGTTCATCTTTATATTCTCCCTCCTGTTTAATTAAACAAGAGTGATAAGATCTGACAGATTGATGAGTGTGGATTAAATGCCTGTTATCTTACCTCAATTTAGTTATCTTGAAAGTGAGTAAAAATTAGCACATGTTTGAATGATAATTGTGTTCGTGTGCGTGACAGTTTGGTTATGCTCCTCTCTCTCTCTCTCTCTCTCTCTCTCTCTCTCTCCTCTCTCTCTCTCTCTCTCTCTCTCTCTCTAATGCAAATATAATTACACACCCTCTCTTTCTCTTGCATACACAATTTCTCCCTCTAACACACAATCTCTCTCTCTCTCTCTCTCTCTCTCTCTCTCTCTCTCTCTCTCTCTCTCTCTCTCTCTCTCTCTCTCCTCATTGACAAATGCACTACAATTACACATTCGCTTTCTGACGAATACACTCTCCCTAATCTATACATGAACGCAATCTCTCTCTCTCTCTCTCTCTCTCTCTCTCTCTCTCTCTCACACGAAATGAAAGACACCAACTCCGGCCCCGTTAATCTTCACGTATGCTGATGGGACACATTGCCATGTGGTCCTCACATGAGAGCACCAAAGGCAGTCCCAACATCATCATGAAGAACGCCAGCAGCGCCTAACAGCACTGGCAGTGCTATCATCATCTGGGCCAGTCACCCTTGCAAGTCATCACGCTTAGTAAGACAGCTTGCTGAGAAATGGGTCCAGTGAAACGTCAGCCTTTCTTTTTTCCACCCTTTTCATATTTTTTTTTTCAGTTTTTATTAGGTTTTTTATCCATTGTCTGTTCCACTTTGGTCTATGAGTTCAGTGACCTGTCTGTCATGTTTTTTTTTTTCCTCCTCATTTCACCAACCGTAACGTCCATTCCTACTGTCAACCATAATGCCTATTCCCACTTTCAACCGTTACGCCCATTCCTACTTTCAACCGTAACGCTCATTCTCACTTTCAACCGTAACCCGTACTCCCACTTTCAACCATAACAATCATTCCCACTTTCAACCGTAACACACATTCCTGCCTTCAAACATAACACCCATTCCTGCCTTCAACCGTAATGTCCATTCCTACCTTCAACCATAATGCCCATTTTCACTTTCAACCGTAACCCGTGCTCCCACTTTCAAGCATAAATTCATTCCCACTTTCAACTGTAACACCATTCCTGCCTTCAAACATAACACCCATTCCTGCCTTCAACCGTAATGTCCATTCCCACCTTCAAATGTAACGCCCATTCCCACTTTCAACTGTAATGCCCATTCTCACTTTCAAACGTAACGCCCATTCCCACTTTCAACCATAACACCCATTCCTGCCTTCAAACATAACATAAATTCCTGCCTTCAACCATAATGCCCATTCCCACTTTCAACCATAACACTTATCCCCACTTTCAACCATAACACCCATTCCTGCCTTCAAACATAACATAAATTCCTGCCTTCAACCATAATGCCCATTCCCACTTTCAACCATAACACTTATCCCCACTTTCAACCATAACACCCATTCCTGCCTTCAAACATAACATAAATTCCTGCCTTCAACCATAATGCCCATTCCCACTTTCAACCATAACACTTATCCCCACTTTCAACCATAACACCCATTCCTGCCTTCAAACATAACATAAATTCCTGCCTTCAACCATAATGCCCATTCCCACTTTCAACCATAACACTTATCCCCACTTTCAACCATAACACCCATTCCTGCCTTCAAACATAACATAAATTCCTGCCTTCAACCATAATGCCCATTCCCACTTTCAACCATAACACTTATCCCCACTTTCAACCATAACACCCATTCCTGCCTTCAAACATAACATAAATTCCTGCCTTCAACCATAATGCCCATTCCCACTTTCAACCATAACACTTATCCCCACTTTCAACCATAACACCCATTCCTGCCTTCAAACATAACATAAATTCCTGCCTTCAACCATAATGCCCATTCCCACTTTCAACCATAACACTTATCCCCACTTTCAACCATAACACCCATTCCTGCCTTCAAACATAACATAAATTCCTGCCTTCAACCATAATGCCCATTCCCACTTTCAACCATAACACTTATCCCCACTTTCAACCATAACACCCATTCCTGCCTTCAAACATAACATAAATTCCTGCCTTCAACCATAATGCCCATTTCCACTTTCAACCGTTACGCTCATTCTCACTTTCAATTGTAACGGCCATTCCTGCTTTCAACCATGATGCCTATTCCCACTTTCAACCGTTATTCTCACTCTCAACCGTAACGCCCATTTTCACTTTCAATTGTAACGCCCATTCCCGCTTTCGACCATAATGCCTATTCCCACTTTCAACCGTTACGCTCATTCTCACTTTCAAACGTAACGCCCATTCCTACTTTCAACCGTAACGCTCATTCCCACTTTCAACCGTAACCCCTATTCCCAGTTTCAACCATGACACCCATTCCTGCCTTCAAACATAACACAAATTCCTGCCTTCAACCATAATGCCCATTCCCACTTTCAAAAGTAACGCCCATTCCCGCCATCTACTGTAAAGCCTATTCTCACATTCAACTGTAACACCTATTCCTACTTTCAACCCTAACGCCCATTCCCGCTTTCAACCTTAACACCCGTTCCTGACTTCAACTATAACACCCATTCCAGCTGTCTACTGTAACGCCCCTTCCCACATTCAACCGTAATGCCCATTCCCACAGTCAACTGTAACGTCCATTTCCACTTTCAACCAAAACGCCCATTTCCATTTCAACTGTAACGCCCATTCTCACATTCAACCATAATGCCCATTCCCACATTTAAGCTAACGCCCATTCTCACTTTAAACCGTAACGCCCATTCGCCAATCTCACCTAAGCTGTGACCCAAATCGACAGTGGCACCCATTTTAATCCTAAAATCCATCCCACCTGCGTAACCGCAGCACCTATCCCACCTGTGATCCGTCCAGCAGCCGTCGGGACGTCCTATCTAATCATGTCATCCATCCCACCTGTCAACGCAACAAAACCAACCCTTTACCACCTTTCCTGACCACACCGACCTCCCACCTGTGTTATCCAATCCATCCCAAATCCTTGCTCGCCTGAACCATCCCGGCCACCCTTTGGCTATCTTGTCTTGCTTCTCACAACGCCCATGACGGCTCACTCCGTTCTTATACAACCAAGTCTGTCTCATCCCTCTTAAAGACTTTGTAAAAACCTTTTGGGCTTCGCGTAAATAGTCTGGCAGTCGTCATGAGTTCAACTCTATAATATCTCGTCGATATCATCGTCATAATCATCATCAATTAACTCTTAAATATCTTGTCATCAACATCATCCAGAAACTCTTTAATAACTCCTCCTCCTCCTCCTCATCATCATCATCAATTACCTCTTTAAATATCTCCTCCTCGTCCTCATCATCATCATCTTCTATTAACTCTTCTGATACCTCGTCATCATCATTATCATCATCAATTAATTCTTTGTATATGTCGTCATACTCATCATCATCATCATCATCATCAATTAACTCTTTAATATCTCGTCATCATCATCATTATCATCATAATCCTCATCATCATCATCATACGTAATCTTGAGGATGATCCTTGTTATCATAATCTTAAGTACTATAATTTTCATGACATTTTCAATTTCTTTATTATCATTAATACGCTTGATAAGAATTATGATTTTGGTAATTTTTTGTGTTTATTTGAATTCTCTCTCTCTCTCTCTCTCTCTCTCTCTCTCTCTCTCTCTCTCTCTGCTTGTGAATATACTTGTATTAACCAAAGTTTTAACAACATAAAATATCATATAGACAAATTGTCATGTTAGTGATGAACAAGACGACAACGAAGTGATTTTTTTGAATAACTAATATTAATTGATTTGAAAAATAACGATAAAACCTAGGGGATTTTTAAATAGCAAATAAAATAAAGGGATTTTTCAAAATAACTAAATTTAAGTGATTTAAAAAAAATAGTTAAAATTAAGCGATTTTTCAATGACAATTTAAATTAAGTGATTCTTGAAAATAATTGAAAACCAATTATTTTTTAAAATAATTAAAATTAACTAATTCTTAAAAATGGCAATTTAAATCAAGTAATTTTTAGAAATAACTAAAATAAAATTATTTATCAAAATAACAATTAAAATTCCTTTTGCAAAAATGAAAAAAAAAAACACTAAACTCCAACCTAACCTTAACCTACAAATGTTGTTGATGTGTGTAGCCAGAAAGATTTAAAGCCTGAGGGAAATTCTAAGGAGGAGACTCTAGAATCGAGGCGACAAATGAAAGATATCTTTTTCTATATTAAATGCCGACAGTCGTCCCTGAAGGAATTCTGTAGGCAACAGGTGTTTTTCTTTTCTCCGTAGGAAGATCTAGTTACACAATAATAATAATAATAATAATGATAATAATAATAATAATAATAATAATAATAATAATAATAGTAATAATAATAATAATAATAATAATAATAATAATAATAATAATAAAATTAACAGTAATACAATAAAATTAATTTTAATAATAATAATAATAATAATAATAATAACAATAAATTATTTTTATTTCGTTATTATTATCATTATTATTATTATTATTATTATTATTATTATTATTATTATCATCATTATTATTATTATTATTATTATTATTATTATTATTATTATTATTAATATTATTATTATATTATTATTATTATTATTATTATTATTATTATTATTATTATTATTATTATTTCAATCGTCTAAGAAATACTCTATCAATATTAATTATGATAATTTTAGTTAATAATAATAATAATAATAATAATAATAATAATAATAATAATAATAATAATTATTATTATTATTATTATTGATATACTTATTATCATTATTATTAGCAAAACTACAACCGTTGTTGGGAAAGCTCAACGCAGGTGTTTATGGGGGTGAGGTTGCTACCGTCACACTTGGAATTTTAATATATCATGAAACAAAATACCTGGTACATAAACCCCATATAAACATGGTATATATTTAGAAGAGGTAGGGGTTGTATGAATCAGATCTTTACAGTTAGGCAGATATGCGAGAAATATTTAGCAAAAGGTAAGGAGGTGTATGTTGCGTTTATGGATCTGGAGAAAGCGTATGATAGAGTTGATAGGGAAGCAATGTGGAATGTGATGAGGTTATATGGAGTTAGTGGAAGGTTGTTGCAAGCAGTGGAAAGTTTCTACAAAGGTAGTAAAGCATGTGTTAGGAAATGAAGTGAGTGATTGGTTTCCGGTGAGAGTGGGGCTGAGATAGGGATGTGTGATGTCGCCGTGGTTGTTTAACTTGTATGTTGATGGAGTGGTGAGAGAGGTGAATGCTCAAGTGCTTGGGCGAGGATTAAAACTTGTAGACGAGAATGACCATAAATGGGAGGTACATCAGTTGTTGTTTGCGGATAATACTGTACTGGTTGCAGACACAGAAGAGAAGCTTGGCCGATTAGTGACAGAATTTGGATGAGTGTGTGAGAGAAGGAAGTTGAGAGTTAATGTGGGTAAGAGTGAGGTTATGAGATCTACGAGAAGGGAAGGTGGTGCAAGGTTGAATGTCATGTTGAATGGAGAGTTACTTGAGGAGATGGATCAGTTTAAGTACTTGGGGTCTGTTGTTGCAGCAAATGGTGGAGTGGAAGCAGATGTACGTCAGAGAGTGAATGAAGGTTGCAAAGTTTTGGGGCCAGTTAAGGGAGTAGTAAAAAATAGAGGTTTGGGCATGAATGTAAAGAGAGTTCTATATGAGAAAATGATTGATGTATGGATCGGAGTTGTGGGGAATGAAAGTGATGGAGAGACAGAAATTAAATGTATTTGAGATGAAGTGTCTAAGGAGTATGGCTGGTGTATCTCCAGTAGATAGGGTTAGGAACGAAGTGGTGAGAGTGAGAACGGGTGTAAGAAATAAGTTTATCAGCTAGAGTGGATATGAATGTGTTGAAGTGGTTTGGCCACGATGAGAGAATGTAAAATGGCTGTCTGCTAAAGAAGTTGATGAATGCAAGAGTTGATGGGAAAAGTACAAGAAGAAGGCCAAGGTTTGGGTGGATGGATGAAATGACGGAAGCTCTGGGTGATAGGAGGATAGATGTGAGAGAGGAAAGAGAGCGTGCTAGAAATACGAATGAAAGGCGAGCGATTGTGACGCAGTTCTGGTAGGCCCTACTGCTGCCTCCGAGGCCTTAGATGACCGCGGAGGTAGCAGCAGTAGGGGATTCAGCATTATGAAGCTTCATCTGTGGTGGATAATGTGGGAGGGTGGGCTGTGGCACCCTAACAGTACAAGCTGAACTCGGTTGAGTCCCTTGTTAGGCTGGAGGAACATAGAGAGTAGAGGTCCCCTTTTTGTTTGGTTTCATTTGTTGATGTCGGCTACCCCCCAAAATTGGGTGAAGTGCCTTGTTATATGTATGCATATATATATGCATACATATATATATGCATACATATATATATGTAGTTGTAGTTGTTATGGGTGACTTAAATGCTAGAGTGGGCGCTGGAGAGGTAGAAGGTGTCATTGGGAAGTATGGCGTACCAGGTGAAAATTAGAGTGGTGAGAGACTGGTAGATATGTGTGTTGAACAAGAGATGGTAATAAGTGCTAGTTTTTTTTAAAAAGAAAGATAATAATAAGTATACATGGGTAAGAGTGGCAAATGGAAGAGTAGTAGAAAGGGCATTAATGGATTATGTGTTGATAACTAAAAGAATGTTTGGGAGATTGAAAGACGTGCACGTGTTTAGGGGTATGGCTAACGGTATGTCTGATCATTTTTTGGTGGAAGGAAAATTAGTTGTAGCAAAAGAGTGGGGGAATAGAGTAGGTGGATGTAAAAGGGAGCTAGTGAGGGTTGAAGAGCTAATAAAACCGGGGGTAAAAAGTAAATATCAGGAAAGGTTGAAAATGGCATATGACGAGGTGAGAGTAAGAGAAACTGGTAATTTAGAGGAGGAGTGGAAGTTAGCAAAAGAAAATTTTGTTGGGATTGCAAGTGATGTATGTGGCAAGAAGGTTGTTGGAGGCAGCATGAGGAAGGGCAGTGAATGGTGGAATGAAGGAGTGAAGGTAAAAGTGGAAGAGAAAAAGAGGGCTTTTGGAGAATGGCTGCAGAGTAATAGTATAGAGAAGTATGAAAAATATAGAGAGAAAAAGGTGGAAGTAAAGCGCAAGGTACGTGAGGCAAAGAGGGCAGCTGACCTGAGGTGGGGTCAGGGACTGGGTCAGTCATATGAAGAGAATAAGAAGAAGTTTTGGAAAGAAGTGAAGAGAGTAAGGAAGGCCGGCGCAAGAATTGAAGAGACAGTGAAAGATGGAAATGGAAGGTTGTTAAAAGGAGAGGAGGCAAGGAAGAGGTGGGCGGAATATTTTGAAAGTTTGCTGAATGTTGGGGATGATAGGCGGGCAGATATAATTGCTGTTCCAGGTGTTGAGGTGCCAGTGATGGGAGATGAGAATGAGAGAGAGATTACAATAGAGGAAGTGAGGAGAGCACTAGATGAAACGAGAGTAGGAAAAGCATCTGGTATGGATGGTGTGAAAGCTGAGATGTTGAAGGAAGGGGGTGTGACTGTACTTGAATGGTTGGTGAGATTGTTTAATGTGTGTTTTGTGTTGTCAATGGTACCAGTAGATTGGGTCTGTGCATGTATTGTACCACTATATAAGGGTAAGGGAGATGTGCATGAGTGTTGTAATTCAAGAGGTATTAGTTTGTTGAGTGTAGTTGGAAAAGTGTATGGTAGAGTACTGATTAATAGGATTAAGGTTAAATCAGAGAATGCAATCTTGGAAGTACAGGGTGGTTTTAGAAGAGGTAGGGGTTGTATGAATCAGATCTTTACAGTTAGGCAGATATGCGAGAAACATTTAGCAAAAGGTAAGGAGGTGTATGTTGCGTTTATGGATCTGGAGAAAGCATATGATAGAGTTGATAGGGAAGCAGTGTGGAATGTGATGAGATTATATGGAGTTGGTGGAAGGTTGTTGCAAGCAGTGAAAAGTTTCTACAAAGGTAGTAAAGCATGTGTTAGAATAGGAAATGAAGTGAGCGATTGGTTTCCGGTGAGAGTGGGGCTGAGACAGGGATGTGTGATGTCGCCGTGGTTGT
>NC_090767.1:28421911-28434411 GCF_036898095.1 Palaemon carinicauda
AACCAGAATAGATTTCCCGCTTTGAGGGGGAAGAGTGGTGAAAATGAGGGGGAGCCGTTATCAAGGTTACCCGGTGGATCCACTTCCAGCACTACTATGGCGTATTATTCCTTTTAACGAAGCCATTTTAGCACGGTGTTCTTCCACGATGCTCTGGGTGTTGTTACTGTTTTCAAAGAATATTATCCTGCAATCTCTAGCATCTTCATCCTCTGGAAAGTTGAGTATTTAATCTTTCCTGTGCATTATTTTTGGCTCCCTTCTCAAAGTTAAATTAACGTAATTTAGGGGTGTTAAGCGGAGCACTGCCCTCCCCGGGGGCGGCCATTTTAGGCCGCTGTCATACACCATAAATGCTTTATTTAGTTAGTAATACGACGTTCCCAGTAATTCGCTATAAAGAAGTTCTAGCTAGTTAGGCAAAATTATACTAGTGAAGATAAGCTTTACACATATAATATTTCCTCTTCCAAATGTTTCTATGGTATTTGATAGGGCCTCGGTGGTACTAGCGTAGCCGAGATCACGGCTCGGGTTAGGCTAGCCTAACTCGTTTTAGTATATTTTAAGAACGTTATCCCCTGTTTAACCTCTTGTATCGTTTTTATTAATTCGGTCGGAGATATAGATAACTCCTAGAATTACTAGTATAATACGATACGCTTCTCTTTTAGAGAAATAAGGATAAACCCTTCATTTCCCCTGGGTGCCGCCAGCCCAGGCGACAACCGTATCTTCCGTCATGGCCATTGAGTAGTGTACTCCGCATTGACTTGGATAGTGTTTTCCGTTGATCTTCTTTGCCGGCGAGTATCCCGGCTTTGAAATACGACGATAACTAAGGGTATTCTGTTTTCCTTTTTGTGAAAAAAAAAAACACCTGATTTAGACCTCTGAATATAATGTTCTACATCTATAGAGTAATAATGATGATGATAATGATGTTAACAATGATATTATTAATGATAACAACAATATTAACAATGAATGGCAGGATGAGGGAAAGGAGGCGAGGTATTATAATGTCACTCAGAGGAAAGAAACAGAGAAAATTCTTACCTAAATGTTGAATCTCTTTTGTCTTTTCCAAAGATCGACAGAGGGCGTCAAGACTGGGTTGGTCTGGAAGACTCACTTGAAGGTTCCAAATATTTGGAGGGATTTGGAACGTTGGGTCCCATATGCCTTCGTATCCCTTACAACTGTTCCAAAGAGAAGAAAAAAAAAGAAAGAAATAGTTATTGGATTTGATTGGGAATTTTATTATCAAGTTGATGATGATGATGATTATGATGATGATGATGATGATGACGAAAACGGAAAGTAAAAAAAAATAATTTTGTAAAATATGGAAATTGATATTAACGAAAAATGAGAAATTAAAATCGGGACTTTTTTATGTTTAGCTGACTTATTATGAGTCTAATTGTGACAATGATGATAATGATGATACTGAAAATATAAAATATATTGTTTACAAGACTCAAGTTGATTATTATACTAAAGTTATGAGTTCTCTCTCTCTCTCTCTCTCTCTCTCTCTCTCTCTCTCTCTCTCTCTCTCTCTCTCTCTCTCTCTCTCTCTCTCTCTATCAGTAGGCCTATATATTTGTGTATGTGCATATGTTTGTATGAATGATCATGTACCATTGTATTGTCATAAAGATATTTGATTATTATATGTGTCTTGTAATATTCAAAATAACTGTAAAATAATGATAACTTACTGGGCTTATAGCATTCCACTTTTCCAACTGGGGTTGTAGCTTAGCAAGTAATAATAATAATAATAATAATAATAATAATAATAACAATAATAATAATAATAATAATAATAATAATAAAGAAAAGATAGTGAAATGAATATTCAGAATGAATGGATATAATAATGAGATGGAAATTGCTATAAATAACAACTCTCTCTCTCTCTCTCTCTCTCTCTCTCTCTCTCTCTCTCTCTCTCTCTCTCTAACTATATATATATATATATATATATATATATAATATATATATATATATATATATATATATATATATATATATATATATATATATATTCTAAATAACAATAACTAATACTGAAAAAGCAAAAGCCAAATCTTAAAGAAATATCAATTTTGAAACTAGGCCTATAGTGAATATAGTATATTAATCCTGGCTCATCACCTGCTGCCGAAAAGTTTGAAATGTTAGTGAGAGAGAGAGAGAGAGAGAGAGAGAGAGAGAGAGGAGAGAGAGAGAGAGAGAGAGAGAGAGATCGTAAAACACCTATGAAGAACAGGAAGAAGTATAAAAAGAAGAAGCAAACTCACCAACGAACATCATTTCTACATCCGGTGGATTCCTTTGCCTTAAGATCCATCTCTCTGACTAAGGCTTCGTCATTTGGTCGTTCTTCTTCTGGGAACACGATGTAGCCTCTCACCCTGACTCCCTTCAAGGAGGCGAGGAGTCTGAGGTTGACCTCAGGGCTCCTCGTCCTCCCCAGGGAACACAGAGGAAAACCGATTTCCCTGAACGATCTGTTGGGAAGAAGAAAGAAAGGAATAAATTGGGATGAAATGGAAGGAAATGAAAAGAAGAAGAAAGGAAATGATGTCACCCACATTTATTCATTATTTTATGCTTTTATTGTTATCTTGTTTTGTTAAGATGAACATTCAGACACAAACACGCACACGCACACACGCACAGAGACCCACGCAAGTGGACAAACACAGCATTGCAATCTTACCAGGAATGATATTTTTTTCGGTTGATACCTACTGTATTCATGGCCCTTATGGAATGTATTTTTTCATCATATACTATAGTTATTCCTTTACACGAAATCGTATTTTTACTTGATATATATCAGTGCCCATAAACTGTATACCCATCTATGACATAATTTAAATGTACTGTGTTTTTTTATGGTTTACCAATTCATGACACAGTTTGAATGTAATGTTTTTTCACTGTATACCCAATCACGATATACTTAGAATGTTTTATATTTCATACTGTATGCCCATTCAGGACATGAATTGAATGTACTATTTTTCTATACTGTATACCCATTTACAACATAGGTTAAATGTACTACTTTCATACTGTACACCCATTCCCGACATAATTTGAATGCAGTATTCTTATACTGTATACCCATTTATGACATTATTTGATTTACTATTTTTATACTCTATATCCTTTAAAAACATAATTTGAATAAACTTATTTTATTCTATATACCCAATCATAACATAATTTGAACGACCTGTTTTTCAATGAACTATTTATTTTTTAGCCTTCTGGAATATTTCTTATTAACATATAATCTACTATACTCTGTATACCTTCCTTGAATTCTAATTAGCACTAATGTATGCCCAGGGTATTCGATAGGCTTGATACACATTATGTGCTATTTGAAGAATATCATCTTGTTGACATTTATTCATATACAATATTGATAAATAAACTGGACTGTAATTTTTGTTGTTGATATGGATAATTTATGCACTGCACCTGATTATATCGTTCAATATTTATTTTTACAGATAGATAGATATTTTACAGATAATATGCTATTGTTGATACAATAAATTTATCCCTATTAATAACTGCATTTGATATGAACCTTTTATTACCATCATAAGGACATTAGGTAAAAGTGGTATATAGAGATGGTAAGGAATGGGGGAGGAGGGATTCTTCACGTGTACGTGTCTTCCTCGTTTCCTTGTTGCTTCTAATCAACAGATCTGAGTTGATGTCTCAGAGAAATGTGACGTTGATGCAACGGACGATGTCGCAATGTGATGGTCACGTGATGATTACCTTTTAGATTTGTTTGCTGAGTGAGGAGATGTCCCTCATCATTGTTAATCTCAGTACAGGAAGGTGTGAATTCTCTCTCTCTCTCTCTCTCTCTCTCTCTCTCTCTCTCTCTCTCTCTCTCTCTCTCTCTCTCTCTCTCTCTTGAATAATAATAATAATAATAATAATAATAATAATAATAATAATAAAACTTATAAAAAAAAATCCTTCATATGTTAATCAACATTATAATATAACTTCTAACGAAAAAGAGTCTGTCCAATAATTTTTTGATTTTTAAACTTAAATATTGTTCCAACACCAAAAGTCATATGTAGCTGAAACATTCTTATTAGTATTAACTTCAGTATCTGAATTCATAAAGAATCATCTTGATCTATCTTGCATAAGCTTATTAGTTTGATTTTTTCCATAAAATTCTATGTTATTATTGCATTAATTTTTTATTTAAATTTTTTGTTTTAATGGATTTATGATAGATTAAACAAAGTTATTTGTTTCAATGCAAATACAAACCCTAATCATTTATTTGGGTTAGTTCCGTATTATTTTCTACGAAGAAATTGAAGAAATATTTTGGGTCTGGCAATCATGTTCCCACCCGACTTTTCTGCGTCGGAGCTTCATCATCACTTCGCTCTTTGTCGTTGAGACGTCCAGATATCCATAATGACGTCTTTCGTTGTTTATTTGCTTTCTCTTATCAATGATGGGTGTTGATTAAGTGTGCATGAGAATGTGCACCGGGCTTGAAAGTCATCTTTGTGGTACCTTTATGTGTTGGGTGAATGACAACCACATCTTATGTGTCCTGGATGCAGAGGAAAGAGTTGAGAAATGAACTCCACCTGGGATTTTTGCAATGAGAGGAGTATCAGGGTCAAAGAAAGAAGAAGGCCAGAAGGGATCATCCCCTTTCTACTTCTTCCTCAAAGGAAAGCCAGAAATGGAAATCACATTTTTTTATAGTCCTGGACAGCCTTCATTTGATCCTTTGTTATCATAGTTTCTAGAGATGCTGGTTACCATGGATGGTGACAATATGTCTCAACAGGCATTAACTTTTGTTTAATCCCATGTACTTCCAATTGATGAGGAAAACGATACTCGTTATCATAAGCCTTTAGAAACTGCATTTAACCAGGCAGAGAATAATGCTACGATGCAGGTACTACTTATTTCTCTCCAGAGTTTTTGGGCATCCCTAATAGATCTCAATCTTCCATAACGAGTTGGTTGAGTTTGTGACAAACTCTTCATTTCAAATTTGGTGATCAATTATTATTCTCTTTTGTTGTCCAAGGGGTTTCTCTTGTTATATCCTTGCAAGTGTGTTCACAGAGTACACCAGAGCATATTACGAAGGTACACCATACACCACTCTACATCTCCTATGATTCTGGAAAATTCATAAAATTCTCCAGCCAGACAATACAGTGAGTAAGGTCTTCCTGTTACCCATTGATGCACTACAGGTAACTTCTCCCATCTTGTGTGAAGGTAGACAGAGCAGGTTGCTCACATCTACATTGTTACTGGTCACCTTTTTTATTTCAGCCCACACCACAGCTGTCCCAAATGTTTTATCCTCCTGACCCTTCGAGAATCGAGCAAAGAAAATGCATCTATATATATATATATATATATATATATATATATATATATATATATATATATATATATATATATGTATATGTATATATATATATATATATATATATATATATATATATATATATATATATATATATATATATATATATATATATATCCCTATGCATGTTACAGTTATTTCAGCACTTAAGGATTTATGTAAACACCACATTAATACCGGAAGATACTCAGTTCCGTTCTCACAGGCAACCTTTCTCACGGACTGGTTAGTGTTTACTCTTCATGAAAAATGTTACATTGCTGAGATATGGTATTCACATCCTGCTATGATATGACTACAGCACTTCTCACACTAGCTTCTACTTCCACAGTGACCTATTAGGTCATGTGTTTTAAACATGTAATATATAATTATTACATATATATATATACAGTATATATATATATATATATATGTATATATATATATATATGTATATATATATGTATGTATATATATACATATATATATATATATATATATATATATATATATATATATATATATATATATGTATATATATATATATATATATATATATGCATATATACATATATATATATATATATATATATATACATACATACATATATATATATATATATATATATATATATATATACATATATGTATATATATATATATATATATATATATATATATATATATATATATACATATATATATATATATATATATATATATATTTATATATACATATATATATGTATGTATATATATATATATATATATATATATATATATATATATATATATATTTATATATACATATATGTATATATATATATATATATATATATATATATATAAATATATATATATATATATATATATATATATATATATATATATACATATGTATGTATATATATATATATATATATATATATATATATATATATATACATGCTAATATACATTGATGTTTTATTGGCTTCTAAAAATTGATGATACTTTCTCTTTGTTTTAATGGATTTATGATAGATTAAACAAAGTTATTTGTTTCAATGCAAATACAAACCCTAATCATTTATTTGGGTTAGTTCCGTATTATTTTCTACGACGAAATTAAAGAAATATTTTGGGTCTGGCAATCATGTTCCCACCCGACTTTGCTGCGTCGGAGCTTCATCATCACTTCGCTCTTTGTCGTTGAGACGTCCAGATATCCATAATGACGTTTTTCGTTGTTTATTTGCTTTCTCTTATCAATGATGAGTGTTAATTAAGTGTGCAAGAGAATGTGCACCGGGCTTGAAAGTCATCTTTGTGGTACCTTTATGTGTTGGGTGAATGACAACCACATCTTATGTGTTCTGGATGCAGAGGAAAGAGTTGAGAAATGAACTCCACCTGGAATTTTTGCAGGAAGTGTTCTGCCTCCCAATGAGAGGAGTATCAGGGTCAAAGAAAGAAGAAGGCCAGAAGGGATTGAAGAAACTTCCAGAGCTGCTAAAAGACAGCTCATCTTCGTTGCAGCCCATACCAACCAGTTGTCGAGGTATACCATCACCTGAAAACGTTTTTTTCATAGAGTGGCTGAACAGAGTTCTAGACAAGTTGTGTGAAAATCCTTGGAGCTATGCTGAGCCCAAAGGGCATGGCTTTAAATACATAGGCCTTTCTGGCCAATCTGAAAACCAAGGTAGGGACAGAAGTGCCCACCTCTCAGAGGATGCCAATAAGCATCGGTAAGAACTAAGGAGACGGTGTAGGTCCCCTGGGGTAGTAGGGTTCTATACGTAAGATATTTACCATCTGGAACTTGTCTACCATCCACTACTGCCTTCCTGACAACCCCCAAAGTCTTTGATGCGAAGGGGAAGACGGTGACTCTAGGAGCTACAGATATAGCCTGCTCCCTGCCGAAAGTAGAAAGTTGAGTAATAGTAAACTCACCTGTCTTGGCCTCCTTAATCAACAAGGTTTGAGCCTCACCATGGCCTAAAGTGATTGTTCACTTGGATTCGTATCATCCCTGATAGATGCTTTGTAATTCAACCTAATTTAACAGAAAGAATAATTCTCGATAGAGGAATAAAACTCTAAATCCAAAACTGGCTTAAAGCCCATGCCTTCACCAATATGAAGGTACTCTTCACTCAGAACCATATATATTGCATGACGCCAAGGGTTCTTTGTCGAATAGTCAGGGAGACTTGAGAATAGTGAACCCTTTGACTTTTGTGCCTATTGAAGCAGCTAAATCTGCACATCTAGGGACTCATGAGCTTTGTTATGCTCAGCATGAATGTTTTCCATGAATGCTTTTAAAAAAGCCATGAACTCCAACTGTCCTGGGAACAAAGGGGCAGTAGGAGTCGTAAGAGGATTAGTAGATGAAGAAGGTGTAGATGATGTAGGATAGGGGTAGGCAATGAATTACTGAGTTCAATACTTACCTAATGACTGTCAAACGAGTTATCCGAAGCTTCAATTGTCAGCAAGAACCTTTATCTGACAGAGAGGAAGAAGCTATCGACTTGTTTTCAACATCCAGATGAATGTCTTGAACCATGTCCCGGACTTCATGGTCTGCAGAATCCAGTTGTACCAACCAAAGTTGCATTTTCGGTATCTGATAACCATACACAGTGGTCAACTCATTTCTGATGAAGTAAGATAGGGGGCAGACAGTTGACTGCTCTTCTGGAATCCCCTCAACCATTGTCCGATGGTTTTTTGATCGGAAGTTTTCTTATCCTTAGAAATGTTGGTAGCGTGGAGTCCAGAATGAAGGAGATCCTTGCAAATACTGTAGTTGGACCGTTCCCAGATAGTAAAGGATCCCTTGGAAACATGACAGTCATCATGTTTCCCGCAGGTCTTATGGCTGCAAGGCAACTTGTCCCGCCTGGTGCAGGGTACTGTCGAACATTCCATGTCATCAGCAGCCTGAAAAGATAGAAAACTTTCAATTATTGTGTTATCGGCACAAAAAAAAATCTAAATCTTTACACAGAAAAAAAAATAAAATATATTTCCTCGAAATTTGTAAGCATTATAAAGTTATAAACACCTTTTGGAAATTCTACCTACTACTAGGTACCGCTAAATCTACACTACAATGGAAACTCACACCAAACAGCTCATAGTTTTATGAGTTCTTATAGTGTTGTGGAATGGAGGGAAGGAAAAAGATCTATACCATTAGAACATTATTTTCCGAAATCGGTCGATCAGATAACCTAAGGTGGCGAAATCAGATACCATTCTACCTAAGGTAGACAATCGTAGAGTGAACTAACCAGAGGGTAAGAAGAACGGTATAGTCCAGTAAAATAGGTCAGCTGGTAGGGCTGAATGCCACCTAGCTAGTTGTTAACATTAAATTTAACAAAGAATGAGAGCCATCTGAAACGGCCAGGATACAAAGAATTCGTGAATTCGATGAAAATCCAGAAAACTAGGAGGTATCCAAACGATCAATTTAGAAGATAATGTTACTCAGATATGATTGAAGTGGTATTATATAATGACTGCTTATTGTAAGCTGTCGTCAAAGATACGCTGGATAAGATCAAAAGATTGTTCATGATCTTTTAACTATTCCAGCTTTACCAAAAAGTTTGCAACTAGTAATAGAATGAAGTATATCTCCATGTGGAAGACATTAGGCTAATAAGCCTGCTGTCTGAGGTCACTTGGTATAATGTGATGGATAATATATCCTTATGCCAAGGGGATATGTGGCCCAGGGAACCCTTTGGGTTAATCATTCAAAGAACATAGGGAGCCAAATGTGAAAGTAGGTGGAGGGTAGGGAGTAGACGCAGCCAGCAAGTCTAGGGTGACGGCTAAGGCAGAAAAGGGAATGCTCTCTTCTAAATAAAGAAGGAGATATCCTCAGCCTACTCATATCTAGTGCTAGTGCCACTCAAGCCGGCTCGTTTGGAAAATATGGCAATGTGGTAACCACTCGAGACAGGGACATTCTGACATAGCAAAACAACTGAGTTTCTACAGCGAGAGAGATATAGTCTAAGTGGAGGAAGCCGTCTACCAGAAACAAGGCAACTGCTAAGGCAGCAAGAGAGAATATCTCTATTAAGAATTTAAGTCTTTTATCTATCTAGGATTAGGCTGACAGAAAATCCAAGCGGTCAAGTGTAGATATATAGAGAGAGATGGGTCCTCAAATGCCGGGGAAATTCAGACTAGGCAAAGGACCTATAGTTCTATAGCTAGGAGAAAATGTAGCCTAACTAGGAAGGAGAAGAGGCAGCCAGCCTACTAAGAGGCGGCCAAGAGAAGGAATCCATATCTATTATTATTCTCATTCCTACTGCAAGTAGACTAACAATCTGACCAAGTTGACACATCCAGGAATAATGGAACTGAGGACTCCTTGGATGCCAAGGAAAATCAGAATTGGCAAAGGAACCTGATATCCACGGCAAGGGGGACGTAGTCTAAAAGGGACCTTAGGAAATGGTAAGGTGGCAGGAAAAGAAGGCCTAACTGTAGTATTGGAACAATCCAAAGTCTCTTCACGGGATCAACATTATGAAGGTACAGAGAACGTATTTATCCAACCGTATCCCATCTAGACAAAGACTAAGGATAATAGCTTTGAATAAGGTTGAGTCAGCAGGTAAGGAAGGCCTTGCTGTCGATATTAGAATAGAATTAGTTTCGTTCTAAGGTAAGCTAAGGGAACAAATTCCCTCAACTAGTGCCGCCTATCCAAAACTGAGGCTAAGTAGATGAGATTCTAATAATTTCGACTTAGGTCAACTGTGTCCATTAATCTATAGCTAACAATAGAATTGCTTCAAGGAGTCAGTTCCAAACTGTGACATATTAATAGATAGTGAGGTGTGCCAACCGCCAAAAATACCATACGGTGTTATGGCACGAAGGGGACAGAACAATTAGCTAGTCTAGGTCATAGACTACGGGTAATAATTAGTCAGCCTAGGTCAGAGACCAGGTAAGACAACCATGCAATAAAGCAAATTGTTAACATAGAATTAAACAAATGTATGCAACAGACTTCAACAAGACTACTGTAGGTAAGAAATCCATATAAAACACTGAGGAATTTAAAAATATGAGCAACCTGCTCTGACCATGTGGCGGCAGTGAGACAAAAAAAAGAAGTATCGCAAGAAATACAAAATTGGAGATGCGAAATTCTTCACCGGCAAAAGGTATTGAACTTAGAAAACGAAAAAGAAGCAGAAGCATTCATAAATCCAAAAACACACAAAAACTTTAAAAAACAAAGTTGAAAACTTCCAAAGCATGCAATCAAGATGGCGGCTGCATGAAGGAATGGCGTACCAGCGAACATATTTACAGTAACACACTGGTGTCACAATTGTAATGGCTCTGTAGCATATCCAATCCTATTCCATATCCATCGGGACAAGGTTTACTCTATTTGGGGAAAGATAGCCTTAGCGTTTAAGGGGCCCCGGCCAGAATGCCCATATATGAGGTATAGGATGAAAACCACAAAATCTTGAAAAAAATTCCCTAAGCTTTGTATGGCAATGGAGAATGCGTTTACAAAATTTTTTGTCAAATCAAAAACATTGTTACCTATAAAAAAAATGCAGTATATCTTTTGCTGTCGTTCATTTTGATAATTATTACTGTTTAATAGGAAACAAATTGTGAGCAATGGTATCTGTATGGATTCCATGTGTCACAAGACGATGTATTACACAGTAATTACACCCTCCGGCCTTCAGTGCTAGCACTAACCTCAGAGAGAGTACACGTTTGAGTATGATCTCTGACATTCAGTTGCTTTTATGTCAGTTTTTCTTTATTTTTCGTAAGAATTTCATCATGGCAAGAGGAAAAGACAATTTCAACATATTGTTAACATAAAGGAGAAGAAAATTCGCTCTAATTAGAGTTCAGAAGTGGGCAAAATAAGCAATATTAGCAGAGTTATTGAAGGAGAGAGATGATGAAGGAGAGACTGTTCCGCCTAACGAAGCAAGATACTGAGCAAAGGGATCGTCATTTGTGATTAAATTATGATATCAATGTTTTAGTTTATTAATATTCAAAAAGGTACGTAAAATTCTAAAGAATGGTTATCTATTAATATTGTCTTTTTTAAATATACAAATAAAAACTTTCAATGCCAGCATCTTAAAACTATACTTATTGACCCTCAAATTTTATATACCTTAGTTTTGAAGATATACCATTGAAATTTAGTATGTGAAATTAAGCCTTTTTTTCCAATTTTAATTTCCATTTTCTTTATATTTTTACCATAATTAAAAAATTCCTCTCCAGCCAGAAAAAGAATGACTTTTAGAAAAAAGATACTTCATTTTTTATGGGGTGTACATCAACCATGTTTATATATTAACCCTGGATAGGTACGGTCCTCGGACACCCCTTTAAGGGTATACTCGGACGCGAACGACCCCGACGCCAAAAAAAATTCTTGAAAAATCAGTTTTTGCAGTAACCTCCTTTTTTCTTTTGCCAAAAAAAACTTCAATGAATGCTTAAAACAACTGTAAAGATAAATACTACTCATCTGCAGAAAAACTATTTATTATAAATATTTTAAAAAATTAAGTAGAAAAAAAAGACCTGACATAAAAATTCATAAAAAAAAAGTTTATACATATATACACAAATCCTTTTAGGAATTGATTCTTGAATGTTTAGGACACATCTTGGTGTATTTTGGATGAAGTCAGACCCATGGAGGTGAAGGTCTGAAATGAGAAAAAATGGGTAACTTTTTTTGGCCAAAAAAAATTGTCCAAATTTCATGAATTTTTTTGGGTACCCAAATGAAATAGGAAGTGGCTAATTTTTTTAGGGAATAAACATATGTTATCCTAAAATAGAAATATGTAAAAAAATCTTCATTATTTTGTAAATTACATTTATATCAGGGGCCATATCTAAAGGTAATTTTTTGAGTACTTGGAAATTTCGTAGAAAAATACATATATTTAATATATAATATGATATTTATGCAGGTAAAAATATACCAAAATATCACAAATTCTATAGGGAACAA
>NC_090767.1:28446911-28451911 GCF_036898095.1 Palaemon carinicauda
AGTGTTTTTTTTTTCATTTTTGCAAAAGGAATTTTAATTGTTATTTTTATAAATAATTTTATTTTAGTTATTTCTAAAAATTACTTGATTTAAATGGCCATTTTTAAAAATTAGTTAATTTTAATTACTTTAAAAAATAATTGGATTTCAATTATTTTCAAGAATCACTTAATTTAAATTGTCATTGAAAAATCGCTTAATTTTAACTATTTTTTTTAAATCATTTAAATTTATTTTTTTTGAAAAATCCCTTTATTTTATTTGCTATTTAAAAATCCCCTAGGTTTTATCGTTATTTTTCAAATCAATCAATATTAGTTATTTAAAAAAATCACTTCGTTGTCGTCTTGTTCATCAATAACATGACAATTTGTCTATATGATATTTTATGTTGTTAAAACTTTGGTTAATACAAGTATATTCACAAGCAAAGAGAGAGAGAGAGAGAGAGAGAGAGAGAGAGAGAGAGAGAGAGAGAGAGAGAGAGAGAGAGAATTCAAATAAACACAAAAAATTACAAAAATCATACTTCTTATCAAGCGAATTAATGATAATAAAGAAATTGAAAATGTCATGAAAATTATAGTACTTAAGATTATGATAACAAGGATCATCCTCAAGATTACGTATGATGATGATGATGAGGATTATGATGATAATGATGATGATGACGAGATATTAAAGAGTTAATTGATGATGATGATGATGATGAAAATGATGATGACGACATATACAAAGAATTAATTGATGATGATGATGATGATGATGATGACGAGGTATCAAAAGAGATAATAGATGATGATGATGATGATGATGACGAGATATTTAAAGAGTTAATTGATGATGATGATGATGATGATGAGGGGGAGTTATTAAAGAGTTAATGGATGATGTTGATGACAAGATATTCAAGAGTTAATTGATGATGATGATGTTTATGACGATGATATCGACGTGATATTAAAGAGTTAAACTCATGACGACTGCCAGACTATTTACGCGAATCCCAAAAGCTTTTTATAAAGTCTTTAAGACGGATGAGACAGACTTGGTTGTATAAGAACGGAGTGAGCCGTCATGGGCGTTGTGAGAAGCAAGACAAGATAGCCAAAGGGTGGCCGGAATGGTTCAGGCAAGCAAGGATTTGGGATGGATTGGTTGACACAGGTGGGAGATCGGTGTGGTCAGGAAAGGTGGTAAAGGGTTGGTTTTGTTGCGTTGACAGGTGGGATGGATGACATGATTAGATAGGACGTCCCGACGGCTGCTGGACGGATCACAGGTTGGAGAGGTGCTGCGGTTACGCAGGTGGGATGGGTTTTAGGATTAAAATGGGTGCCGCTGTTGATTTGGGTCACAGCTCAGGTGGGAATGGGGAATGGGCGTTACGGTTGAAGTAGGGAATGAGCATTACGGTTGGAGGTGGGTGATACGGTTGAAATGGAAATAGGCGTTACGGTTGAAGGCTTGAATGGACGATACGGATGAAAAGAAAATGGGCGTTACAGTTGAGATTGGGAATGGGCGTAACGGTTGAAAGTGGGAATAGGTGTTACAGATGAATGTGGGAATAGGCGTCACAGTAGACGGCAGGAATGGGCGTTACAGTTGAAAACAGGAATGGGCGTTACGGTTGAAAGTGGGAATAGTTATTATGGTTGAATGTGGGAATGGGCGTTATGATTGAAGGTGGGAATGAGCATTACGGTTGAATGTGGGAATGGGCGTTACAGCTGAATGTGAGAATGGGCGTTACAGTAGACTGGGAGAATGGGCGTTACAGTTGAAGGCAGGAATGGGCGTTACGGTTGAATGTGGGAGTGGGCGTTACAGTTAAAAGTAGAAATGGGTGTTACGGTTGAATGTGAGAATGGGCGTTACGGTTGAAAGTGGGATGGGCATTACGGTTGAAGGTGGGAATGGACATTACAGTTGAAGGCAGGAATGGGTGTTATGTTTGAAGGCAGGAATGGTGTTACAGTTGAAAGTGGGAAGGAATTTATGCTTGAAAGTGGGAATAGGCATTATGATTGAAAGCGGGAATGGGCGTTACGGTTAAAAGTGGAAATGGGCATTATGGTTGAGAGTGAAAATGGGCATTACGGTTGGTGAAATGGGGAGCAACAAAAAAAAAAATATAACAGACGGCTCACTGAACTCATAGACCAAAGTCGAACAGACGATGGATAAAAAACCTAATAAAAACTAAAAAAAACTAGAAATATGAAAAGTGTGGAAAAAAGAAAGGCTGACGTTTCACTGGACCCATTTCTCAGCAAGCTGCAGACTGCCCGGACTCCAAAATAAAATCCATGAAAAGCTGTCGTATAAGCATGACCTCTCACCAGAGGGCTGATTTAGGTGCCATTTGAAGAAATGGTGGAATTTCCCAAAAGAAGCTCTACAAATAATTCTACTGAAAACATGCAATAGAAAAAGAATTAATCTTTTGTGAAAAAGAAAAAAATAGGTTTAATGCATCTTGCCCAATGACAGAAGACAAATTAGGTAAGTAAAATCCATATAATGAAACTATTCAGAAGAGGTGATTTTTCCAGGTAGTTTCCAAAGACAAAAGTTGAATGATTGAAAACCCTAAGGGGACAATCTCAGGGTTATATGATGAAAAATAGGAATTTTTTTTTATTGTCTTATAATGATGAAATACCCTTCTCAAACGCTTTCCCCAAGTCGGTTGCCGTGGTTACGCATCGGTGCCAGGCGCACGGACCTTTAATTGCGTAATACTCGTGGATTTAAATGCCCAACTGCAGCTGACAGGTGGTGTAATTTTACCTCTTTACTTCAGATATCAATATCTCAGCAAAAAATTTAGATATTTTCCATCTGTTTGTTTTTGGTGATAGTACAAGCTTTTTCCCTTCTGCCGGCAGCATGAGCTAGAACTGTGCTCTTGGCGACGTTGGCGTTCTCCCTACAGCCGCCAGTAGCCTTGAAACACGAGTGAGGAATGGTGTATGTCTGGTTTCGTCTGGTTTTCCCATATTGTTTAGGTATATAATCATAATGATTATGAAGCTGGGGCATTTTAGATTGCAAACCCAGCTACAAAGAGTCTGTTGGTGCCAAATGATACCCTTCAGATACATATTATCACCTAAGAGTATACTAAACACGAGCTAGGTAGGTGGGAGGGGACTGGGTACCAGCAATCCTTCTATAAGGTTGGGGCTCATTATGATTTATTCTTATTATTTTTATCCTATTTCTACATTTTAAGGTTACACATCATAGGAAACAACATAAATTACCAATAAAACTTTAATTAGAACACATTAGAGGAAAAAATGGTTAAAAGAAATGAAATTTACAACATTTTATCTTTAACTGCGATTATCTCAAAACTTGTTTTTTTAACTTTAAAGTTATAGAACTCGCTTATTTATAAAGATAAAACAGTTTTGTTAAATGCAAAATACTTCTAATGCATGTATAAAAAATATGGCCTACATAGAATTTTTATTATTTTTTTTTCCATAATATTTTTTATGAAAAATTTTCCAAAATTTTGAGTGTTTTTCAAAAATTAAAAAAAAAATGAAGTGTGATTTCTTTAAAAAATGTGTTAAGATATCTTTTTTCCGTTTAATGCATATAATAAGGGATTTGAATTTTATATTCCTTATAGTTTTTGAGTTGTATTGCTTTGAAAATTGCAAAAAAAAAAACACAATTTTTTTTCAAAAAAACTCCATTAACTCAAAAAATTAAAAAGCTATAGTAATAAAATTTGGGGAGAAGCTTTACTGTAAGGTACTTAATGTGTGTATCAAATGTCATTTAAATCCGAGCATAAATACTATAACCCTCAAATTGTCCCCCTAAGTTAATCTTTACTTATTTTTGTGATTCAGAAATAACAAAGTAATTTAGGACAAAACAGATAAAAGACTTTGATAGGAAATTATTTGAAGATTTTTTGGAGAACAAAAGGAGTAGAATAATTGTTCAACATTATTTGTCTGTTCCTTGCTGCTTATCTGTCTGTGTGTGTCTCTGTCTGTCTGTGCTGCCGAAGAGAGACATCCAATCTCTTTCACCTTTGTTTGTTTCTGCTAATAAAATTAAGTTTTACTTCCCACTAAAAGGAAGAGGAAAAATTAATATCAAATTAAATATAAGACAGTACTGGAATCTTAAAAATGTTCTAATATAGGTCTGATATAGTAAATTATCAAAGAAATATATATTTATCATAAATAATGATAGTATCAATAAAGTGACAACATAGAAAACTTTTGCAAAAGTTATCGACAGGAGAGTAATTTTACTCTTTGCATTTAATTCATTAGGAACAAGAAACTCAGATTTCATTCTTTTTTTTCCTTCAATTCATTGAGAGTAATAACTCCAAAATTTGTTATTCCTTAAAATCTCACCTCTTCTTTTTTGTCTCTTCTCCAAAGTTCGTCTCGGTTCTGTGTTACTTTTCCTCTCACCAGAGGCTGACTAAATGGGTCTGACTGACGCTGCTCTGACATATCAGCTTCTCTTGAGTCCAACAGATGACAGTGGTCAATATCCCTGTGCACCAGTCAGTCAGTCAGTCAGTCAGTAAGTAAGTCAGTCAGTTAATGTTCAGTTCTACCAGTTCATCTGATCTGTAAAAAGCAAATAGCATCAGCATACGAGTGCATTACAAAGTTTAAGTGCTATGTTGTGGTATATCTTCACTCTGATATTTTATTGTAAAACAAAATGGATCAGTTAAATTAATAAGAATATGTAGTAGCAGCTCAGATCTATTCAGTATTCTATATTATTAAATGCATGATATAAGTTCAAGGAAAATGATATACTTCTGATGAATATAATTTTGTATTGACCAAATTGTCTGATAAAAAAAAAAAATGAGTAAAATAAAGGAGTTGTAGAAAAGAATGTCTATACAAAGAAGAAGAAGATGACTCTAGAGAAGGTCTAAGTTAAGGAATAACTGAGTCTGGTAATTATCTCCATCAGTCCAAGATAAGCTTTGA
>NC_090767.1:28456911-28461911 GCF_036898095.1 Palaemon carinicauda
GAGCCGCGTTTGACTATGACTGGTGCCGATATTTGTTTCCTATTCATTACAATCACGATCACTATTATTCCTTTCCATCACTATTAACTAAATCAACACCATTAAAATGAGACATTTCCTTTTAATATGTGGAAGGAAAGAAATTAAAACTTAACATTGAAAGCTTTTATTTGAAATTAAAATCAGATGAAAACATTATTTTCCTTTGTGAAAAAAAAAAACACCTGATTTAGACCTCTGAATATAATGTTCTACATCTATAGAGTAATAATGATGATGATAATGATGTTAACAATGATATTGATAATGATAACAACGATATTATCAATGAATGACAGGATGAGGGAAAGGAGGCGAGGTTTTATAATGTCACTCAGAGGAAAAAAAACAGAGAAAATTCTTACCTAAACCTTCAATCTCTTTTGTCTTTTCCAAAGATCGACAGAAGGCGTCGAGACTGGGTTGGTCTGGAAGACTCACACAAAGGTTCCTAATATTTGGAGGGATTTGGAACGTTGGGTCCCAGATGCCTTCGTATTCCTTACAACTGTTCCAAAGAGAAGAAAAGAAAAGAAAGAAATAGTTATTGGATTTGATTGGGAATTTTATTATCAATTTGATGATGATAATGATGTTGAGGATGATGATAATGATGATGATGATGACGAAAACGGAAAGTTAAAAGAATAATTTCGTAGAATATGGAAATTAATATAACCGAAATATTAGAAATAAAAATCGAGACTTTTTGATGTTTAGCCGACTTATTATGAGTCTAATTGGGACAATGATGATAATGATGATACTGACAATATAAAATATATTGTTTACAACACTCAAATTGATTATTATACTAAAGTTTTGAGTTCTCTCTCTCTCTCTCTCTCTTTCTCTCTCTCTCTCTCTCTCTCTCTCTCTCTCTCTCTCTCTCTCTCTCTCTATTTGTGTATGTGCATATGTTTGTATGAATGATCATGTACCATTGTATTGTCATAAAGATATTTGATTATTATATGTATCTTGTAATATTCAAAATAACTGTAAAATAATGATAACTTACTGGTCTTATAGCATTCCACTTTTCCAACTGGGGTTGTAGCTTAGCAAGTAATAATAATAATAATAATAATAATAATAATAATAATAATAATAATAATAATAATAATAATAATAAATGATAGTGAAATGAATATTCAGAATGAATGGATATAATAATGAGATGGAAATTGTTATAAATATCAACTCTCTCTTTCTCTCTCTCTCTCTCTCTCTCTCTCTCTCTCTCTCTAACTATATATATATATATATATATATATATATATATATATATATATATATATATATATATATATATATATATATATATATATTCTAAATAACAATAACTAATAGTGAAAAAGCAAAAGCCAAATCTTAAAGAAATATCAATTTTGAAACTAGGCCTATAGTGAATACAGTATATTTATCCTGGCTCATCACCTGCTGCCGAAAAGTTTGAAATGTTAGTGAGAGAGAGAGAGAGAGAGAGAGAGAGAGAGAGAGAGAGAGAGAGAGAGAGAGAGAGAGAGAGAGAGAGAGATCGTAAAACACCTATGAAAAACAGGAAGAAGTATAAAAAGAAGAAGCAAACTCACCAACGAACACCATATCTACATCCGGTGGATTCCTTTGCCTTAAGATTCATCTCTTTGACTAAGGCTTCGTCATTTGGTCGTTCTTCTCCTGGGAACACGATGTAGCCTCTCACCCTGACTCCCTTCAAGGAGGCGAGGAGTCTGAGGATGACCTCAGGGCTCCTCGTCCTCCCCAGGGAACACAGAGGAAAGAAGATTGACTCGAACGATCTGTTGTGAAGAAAAAAGAAAGGAAGAAAATGCGATGAAATGAAAGGGAATGAAAAGAAGAAGAAATTAAATGATGTCACCCACAATTATTCATTATTTCATGCTTTTATTGTTATCTTGTTTTGTTAAGATGAAGAAGTGCATTTAGACACACACACGCACACGCACAAACACGTACACGCGCGCACACACACACACGCAAGTGGACCAACACAGCATTGCAATTGTTTATATATACTTATATTTCATGACCCGAAATATCATGTAAATTTTGAATAAAAGTAAATACTTAAATTGATAATACTTTTTATTACATTTTTCATTATTGATGTTAATTTATATACTTTATGATCAGTTTACTTAATGCTCAAAGAAAATAGACCTATGTTCTTTCCAAAAATAGATATGGATTTATGTAGGCCTATTTTAACAATTGAAAAACTGTAGAAATAAATAAAAATCTTTTCCATTTCTATAATTATCTTTTTTTTATTATATTTCTCAATATTGCGTTTACTTTATGTTCTAAGAAAATAGGCCTATGTCCAGTCCAAAATAGATATGGATATATGTAGGCCTATTGAGAGTACCCTTTCACACACACACAAACACACTCTCTCTTAAGGGATGATGTCTCCTCACCTCCTTGCATCCTGTGGTTGCAATGTCCGAAGGATGTCCCCAACCTTCTCGATGTCTTCTTCCTTGACGTCCTCGACATGGACATAGACAGTTGGATCCTTCTCCAAGAAAGGGATGGGGCGACTGACGCTGCTGACGTCGATGACACTGAAGCGAATAACTGAAAGAGAAAGAAGAAGAAGAAGAAGAAGAAGAAGAAGAAGAAGAAGAAGAAGAAGAAGAAGAAAAATAAGAAGGAGAAGAAGAAGAACGTTGAGAAAAACGTGTGTGGGAGTCAATGTGTGTGTGTGTGTGTGTGTGCACGCAAGCATTGCATTGACTCGCCTAGGGTATGTCATTAGTCTCCTCATAAAATCCTGACATTATGCAATATCTAAGTCCCATCAGCCAATAACAACTCAGCTTCATTTTTTGTAACATAATCATTGGCTGAAACCTTTTCAGATTCCTTTTGCTGATTGGTTCTCCCGTTCGGATAACTCCGCCCACATCCTTGTAGAGAACCAATCAGCGAAGGAAGGAGGCGGAGTCAGGAGGAGCCGTGTTTGACTATGACTGGTGCCGATATTTGTTTCCTCTTCATTACAATCACGATCACTATTATTCCTTTCCATCACTAATAATTAAATTAACACCATAGAAATAAGACATTTCCTTTTAATATATGGAAGGAAAGAAATTAAAACTTAACATTGAAAGCTTTTATATGAAATTAAAATCAGATTAAAACAAAATTTTCCTTTTTGCGAAAAAAAACACCTGATTTAGACCTCTGAATATAATGTTCTACATCTATAGAGTAATAATGATGATGATAATGATGTTAACAATGATATTGATAATGATAACAACGATATTAACAATGAATGACAGGATGAGGGAAAGGAGGCGAGGTATTATAATGTCACTCAGAGGAAAGAAACAGAGAAAATTCTTACCTAAAAATTCAATCTCTTTTGTCTTTTCCAAAGATCGACAGAAGGCGTCGAGGCTGGGTTGGTCAGGAAGAATCACTTTAAGGTTCCTAATATTTGGAGGGATTTGGAACGTTGGGTCCCAGATGCCTCTGTATTCCTTACAACTGTTCCAAAGAGAAAAAAGAAAAGAAAGAAATAGTTATTGGATTTGATTGGGAATTTTATTATCAAGTTGATGATGATGATGATGATGATGATGATGACGAAAACCAAAAGTTAAAAAGAATAATTTCGTAGAATATGGAAATTAATATAAACGAAATATTAGAAATAAAAATCGGGACTTTTTGATGTTTAGCCGACTTATTATGAGTCTAATTGTGACAATGATGATAATGATGTTACTGACAATATAAAATATATTGTTTACAAGACTCAAGATGATTGTTATACTAAAGTTATGAGTTCTTCTCTCTCTCTCTCTCTCTCTCTCTCTCTCTCTCTCTCTCTCTCTCTCTCTCTCTCTCTCTCTCTTTATTAGTAGGCCTATATATGTGTGCATGTGCATATGTTTGTGTGAGTGATCATGTACCAGTGTATTGTTATAAAGATATTTGACTATTATATGTATATTGCAATATTCAAAATAACTGTAAAATAATGATAACTTACTCATTTGTGAGTAGATTCTTGATTGACTCTCTCTCTTCTACGGTCGGCTCTGAATCTCCTCTGATATGTTTCCTTAGTTCTATTACTGATGGGTTGATATGATGCCGGCAGAGTTGCCTTTGCAGTTCAACTAACCCATCAGTGTCAAAAAGGGATATTCTGATTTTAATTCTCTCTCTGTTTGGGAGAGGGGCCTCTGTGGCTCTAAGGAGGGCAATGTACGCATCAATTGTATGATCTTGAATTGTGGTGTCCTCATCAAACAACTTGAACCTCTGTGCTATCCATCTTGCAGAAGAATGATCACATTTGATATTCTTCAAGACTCTTAGCACAGAACGTTTGTCGTTCACTCCCGACCTTACTAGGAGTTCCAGTGCCTCAATCTTGGCATCTTCTGACACCTTCATCTCGTCTCCGTCACCCACATGGAATAGGCTGATCATATGTATCATCATATTTTGATATTTGTGAAGGTTTTCAGGGAGACTCCCTCCAAGAAGCTTTTTAAAGATCTTTTTAACTCTGGCTGTGTTTACTGATTGGTACCAGGATTGGTTTGTCAATTTCATAGGGAAAAACAGAGCTGCCATGAATTCCATTATCCCTTTATGTGGGAAATTGTAATGAAAGGAGCCTTGGGAAGTGGTCACTTTCTTCAGGAAGGCGCCAGTTAGCTCTTCGGCTGGCAATTTCATATGATAACAGAACTTGGACAAATATTTGATGGTGGATTTTGGAATATTGATTTCATTATTTTGTAATGCTTTGAATGATTCACAACATAGTTTTTCAATAACCTGCTGAACTCTATCATTTAATAGACTTAGTGGTAAGTGAGCTGTGAGCGGGTTTTTCGCCAAACGCTCCTTCAATTTTGATAGAGACAAAAGGTGAAATTGCCAGTAGAGCTCAGCTTCAGTGG
>NC_090767.1:28469411-28473650 GCF_036898095.1 Palaemon carinicauda
AAGTACTTGGACGAGGATTGAAACTGGTAGACGAGAATGACCATGAATGGGAGATAAATCAGTTGTTGTTTGCGGATGATACTGTACTGGTTGCAGACGTGGAAGAGAAGCTTGGCCGAATAGTGACAGAATCTGGAAGGGTGTGTGTGAGAGAAGGAAGTTGAGAGTTAATGTGGGTAAGAGTAAGGTTATGAGATGTACCAGAAGGGAAGGTGGTGCAAGGTTGAATGTCATGTTGAATGGAGAGTTACTTGAGGAGGTGGATTAGTTCAAGTACTTATTGTCTGTTGTTGCAGCAAATGGTGGAGTAGAAGCAGATGTACGTCAGAGAGTAAATGAAGGGTGCAAAGTGTTGGGGTCAGTTAAGGGAGTAGTAAAAAATAGAGGGTTGGGTATGAATGTAAAGAGAGTTCTATATGAGAAAGTGATTGTAGCAACTGTGATGTATGGATCAGAGTTATGGGGAATGGAAGTGATGGAGAGACAGAAATTTAATGTGTTTGAGATGAAGTGTCTAAGGAGTATGGCTGGTGTATCTCGAGTAGATAGGGTTAGGAACAAAGTGGTGAGGGTGAGAACTGGTGTAAGAAATAAGTTAGCAGCTAGAGTGGAAATGAATGTGTTGAGGTGGTTCGGCCATGTTGAGAGAATGGAAAATGGCTGTCTGCTAAAGAAGGTGATGAATGTGAGAGTCAATGGGAGAAGTACAAAAGGAAGGCCAAGGTTTGGGTGGATGGATAGAGTGAAGAAAGCACTGGGTGATCGGAGGATAGATGTGATAGAGGCAAGAGAGCGTGCTAGAAATAGGAATGAATGGGGAGCTATTATGACGCAGTTCCGGTAGGCCCTGCTGCTTCCTCCGGTGCCTTAGATGACCGTGGAGGTAGCAGCAGTAGGGGATTCAGCGTTATGAAGCTTCATCTGTTATGGATGACGGGGGAGGTTGGGCTGTGGCACCCTAGCAGCACCAGCCGAACTCGGTTGAGTTCCTTGTCAGGCTGGGAGGAACGTAGAGAGGAGAGGTCCCCTTTGGTTGTTTCATTTGTTTGATGTTGGCTACCCCCAAAATTGGGGGAAGTGCCTTGGTATATGCATGTATGTATGTAGATAGTAACATTGTAAATAATTATTCTGATGTAATTGCCACAGGAGACGAGCCACATAGGAGGATTGTTCGATTTTTCTTTAGCATTGAAACTTGGCAGGCTGGGGCGATCAGGTCAGGGCCTTATAAGGTACGCATTCATTTCCAGGCAGAGATAGAAAGGGAAATTAGTTAATTAAAGGAACAAGGGATAATCAGAAAGAGCAAATCCCCCTGGGCTTCTCCAATTTCAGCTGTTAAGAAAAGGATGGCTCTGTAAGATTATGTGTTGATTATAGTAAGTTGAATTCAGTCACTAAGGATAATGTATTTCCATTGCCTTCAATCTAAGTATTACTTTTTGAGGTACGGGATAGTAATTATTTTACAACCATTGATTTAAAATCTGGATACTATCAAATAACAATTCAGGAAGATAGTAAATGTAAAACCACATTTATAGCTAAGGATCAACTATTTCAGAGTAATTTTCTTCCTTTCGGTGTATAAAATGCTCCAAGTACTTTCTCTAGAGTAATGATGGCAGTGTTTTTTCCCTTAATGGTCCATAATGTTCTTGTTTATTCAGACGATATCATAATTACAGGGAAAATGGCTGAAGATCATAATAATATTTGTAAAGTTTTAGAAGTGTTGCGACGTAATGCTTTGAAAATAAATTTGTCAAAGTGCAAAATTTTTTGTAAACAAGTCGAATATTTAGGTCAAATAATCCCATAAGGTATCCAACCCTACCCCAGTAAAGTAGCAGCTACTAGAGATTTCCCCAGACTACGTACCCATAAGAAAGTAGCTGGGTTCCTTTGGCTTGCTGGGTATTACCGTAAAGTAATGAGAGGTTTTGGAGAGATAGCGAGACCATTAGATGCTTTAAAACTAAAAGTAGTAAATTTGGAAGTAGAAGAAGAAAAGGCCTATAACCATTTAAAATTTGCTTTAACTAGCAATGACTCACTTGCATATCCTAGATTTGATCGCCCATTTCTAGTGACAACACATGGGAGCAGTTTAGCTATTGGTGGCGTAGTTTCTCAACCAGATGATAAAGTTAGAGAGCGACCCTTATGTTTTGCTTCCACGGCATGGAAAGGGGCAGAAATGAATTTTAGTACATTTGGTCGAGAGGCTTTGACTATTTTTTATGTTCTAGAGAGGCATTGGTTCTTTTTATTAGGCCAGTTGATTGAGATGCAAAGTGATCATCGCCCCTTGAGTGATTTATTTTACAAAAGTGACTTAAAATCTAGACAACCAAGATGGATTGAAAGATTGTTAGGGTTTAATATATAGGGGTTACACCACATGGAAGGTGAAGCTAACAAGGTAGCTGATGCCCTCTCTGAAGGTTCAGTAATAGGTATAACAATTAGGGCACAAAAGAGGAACGAAGAACGAAACCAAAATATTGAAGACCGTATGAAAATAGAAAACTGGACGTAAATTCACGCGAGGAGCAATCAGAAAATGAGATCCTCGAGCAAGAGAGAGAGAGAGAGAAAGAGAGAGAGAGAGAGAGAGAGTTAGAGATGGGAACAGAGAAGCTGAATGTATATGGGTTACCAAGGACATGACTAGGGGTGTCCAGAATATTTTCCCTGATGATGCAGGTGTGATTGACTTTGGAGGTTGCAACATAAAGGAAGTCCAAAAGGGACAGAAAAAAGGGGAATCGGAGAGTTGCCCATCATTTCTGAATGGGCCAATTTTTTGCAGAGAAAATATCTCATACCGTACTTACAATATGAGGGGAAAGGAATTTTGTTCACGGGTAGTTCTTCCTCCCTCTTTAATCGAGCCATCCACATTGTACATGCAAGTTTGTATGCAGGGCATTTAGGAATTGATAGAACATTAAGGAGAGTATGTGAATCGTTCTTCTGGTTTGGAATGAAAAAATCTATAGGGAATTATATAAAATGCTGTCATGCTTGTAATTTTGTCAATAAACATAAAAACACTCTACCAGAAGCCAGAAAGTGGCCTATGATTCCTATCAAATTTTATAGGGTACACTTGGATGTGGTAAGACCATTTCCTACTGACTTAACATAACATAAGTGTATATGTGTATTTGTGGATGCAATGTTGGATGAATCATGAAACTCCTTAGCCCGGGCACTGTGCTCTTTCATTACTAGATTTGGTTGCCTGAAAATTTCGATATATTATAATGGTTTCGTTATTTTGGCACTACCCCATTTGGCGCTAGCTGGAAAATTTTCTGACCTAATATATATATATATATATATATATATATATATATATATATATATATATATATATATATATATATATATATATATATATATATATATATATATATATATATATATATATATATATGTGTGTGTGTGTGTGTGTGTGTGTTTATATACGTTGCCTAAGTCAAAAATAACATAAAAGTAAAGTTCTATTTATTCTCAGCAATAAAATATTAAAATGCTACAAAAATAAAATTAAATGAAATATTCCAGTGGTTCCCGTGAATCAAACTGCTGTACTATAGTTAAATTGCGTCCATCAGTCTTAATGTATTCTAAGCGTTTTCGAGCAGGAGGATTCCCAGCCATTAGTTGTTCATAATAGGAATTGCGTCCTCTCTGAATTCTCTATATGCCATCGATGAATTTCCATATAACTGGGTGGTTCAGACTTGAATATCGTAATAACTGGTTTAATATTACAATTCTCAAATCAGACGAGATTTTGGTATAATGAGGTGATCACTAAACGAGACACAAATTTGCGGATGGTCCTTAAGTTTGTTTCTTGGCGCCAAAACAGCTCATCGCCAAAACAATGAGTGCCAAACTGTGTATCGCCAAAATGGCGGCGCCAAATCTTCAGCGCCAAAGAGTCGGCGCCAAATCGTCCTGTTCCGCTCCAAAGCCCATATCATGGTCATTGGACAAAGTCTTGCACTACGCTCTGAATATGAATAATGAGGATTGCACCCTGAAGGATCAGACACAGAAAGTGATATTTCTGTTTGCTATAGCCTCAGGGCCTAGAGTTAGTGAAATAATGGCCTTATCCAGGAATGAAGGCCAAGCTCAGTTCATGGAAATTGGAGAACTGAATCTTTTCCCTAATCCTACCTTTCTTGCCAAAAACCAGCTGCCCACCAAATGGTG
>NC_090767.1:28474150-28499150 GCF_036898095.1 Palaemon carinicauda
TCTGATGAAGGACCTGGTGACCAAATTCGACACACTTATGGAAAACCAATTCACCATCTTCAATACCTCAATCAATACCCTAAATAAGATGAAGAGGACAACTATTCAACATCAACTGAAGTTCACATGAATGCGGTACGATAAAATGTGGTAGGACACAGACACAAAACCCAGATGTGTAGAAGTGATGACAAAGGCACCCACCACCAATAGGTTCCACCCCTATCTCACACCACAACCAGTGACCTTTCTAGCCACTGAATGACGCACATTGCCCGCAAATATGTTACTACCACTCCAAATTCATAGTTGCTGTGTAAAAATGTGTAAACAGTGGTCAGTGGCATAAAGACTTTTAAGAAGACTTGGGCTTTTGGGAGTGGCCTGCCCTCTCTGCACTCTTTTCTATTTACATGATGGAAGTACAGAAAGAGACTTCTGGTATACAACTTATTCCGATTAAGCCTACCAAAGTCCAAATAGTAGCTGCCAACCGATCTGCGATCTCCCCCCAGTGTTAAGAAGCCCTTATGTTATATTTTGTGAGTGTCAAATATGATTTAAAGTTTCTCTTTGCTGACATCCCATTGCTCATCCTCGGTGTGGATTTCTTCACCCATTTCCACCTCCTGGATGAGGTTGCTCACTGACAGTTAGTTAACACAGACTCTTATCCTCGACACCTGTTCAACACACAACCTCCAAAATTACTCTCCACATCAGCGCACCCATGGATATCTATGCTCGTTTCCTCACATCACGCTCAGAAGTTTTCTGTCTTCAGTTTCACAATATGCCCACCATTCCCACTAAACAGAGTATTGATCACCATATCAAGACAACAGGGCTATCAGTGTTCGCAAGACTCACTACAAAATATTTGCCGAAATGAAAGAAATTTTCCGTTGCCAAAAGTCTGTAAGCTCATGCCTATTGTCCTTACATATATTCCTGCAGTAAGAAAATTCCCTGCACCCATGTGGGAATTACTGGCACATGAACAATCAGACAGAATGGATTAACTACCTCTAAACAAAACCTTGCCACAATTACCTCCTACTCACAACAAAGCAAACGCTTTATCCATGCTTGACTTACTGAAGGGGTGTTATCAGATGTCCATGAACTCATAAGACATCCATAAAACAGCCATCACCACCCACTTCAATAAATACAGCTACAATCATCCGGTTTCAGCCTTAATAAGGAAGCAGCTACTTTTCAACGCTTCATGAATGGCTTTTTAGTCAACCTCCTCTTCAGAGAATGTTACAAGGGTGACATACTTTTGTCTTCTTCCTTCAAAGAGGAACACCTCCTTCACCTCTGTGTCGTGCTCGACTGCCTACAATAGAATGGCTTTGCAGTGGCGTCCGACAAGTGTACCTTTGGTGTCAACGATGTATCCTTCTTAGGGTACCGCATCAATCCTGAAGGAGTTCATCCATTCCAGGAGAGAGTACCAGCGGTTCAAAACATCTCCACACCCTCGACCATCAAAGCAATGTAAGAATTTTTGTTTATGATCAACTATTATTACTGGTTCCTTGTAGCCATCGTCGCTACTCTCGAGCCATCTATGTCTCTCTCAAAGACAAGTCAAAACAGCTTTCTGCACTACAAAAAATGCCCTATCAAACATGGCTGCTCTAAGTTTTTGTGTGTTACCTGATCTTTCCCTTTTCTTCATTGATAGCAGAAACATTATAATTTTTGTAGTACTCAAGCAGGGGGTCATAGGGTAACCACACTCTTTGGCTTTTTACGGTAGGAAACTGTCTAGTGTGGAATCTGAATACTCCACATTTGACCAAGAATTGAGGGAATTGCATAGGTTTCACCACCTCAAAGAATTTGGGCCGTTTAAAATTCGCACGGACAACATAGCTTTGGTGCACTTCTTCACTCAAAGGTCTGACGATTGGTCCGCTCGTCAATGTCTAAATCTCTCTGGCACGTATGAATGCAATTGCACCCTTCAGCACGTCCCTATGAAATTTAATCATGTTTACAATAACATTTCAAGAAATAATTGGCAGCTATTCATTTGGGATTACTGTGCATTGGAAAAATCCATACTAAAAGATCCAATGTATCAAATATGTAGGACAACTACATTTTTTTCCTATAAGACTCTTTTTTTCGGAGGTTTTATTCAAGAAGACAAATGAAGTGACACCACATAAAGAATGAACATATAACAATAATGTTAACCTTTTTTAGAAATACGACATAGTATTACTAAAACTAACAGCCGTCTCTGTCACATTTTGTGAGTAACGAAAGTGGGGGACACGGGGTGGTAGAATATGTTTACTTGTATCTTCAACCCTGTAGGGCCATTACAGTGACTCAAGTATGAATGTGTTCTCATTGGCTACAGTTTCCTAATCATATTAGCAAATACAAAAAATAATAGAGAACCACATACATTCTGAATTGGGGCTGAAGTTAAAGTGAGAGTTGCTCTACCTGGCTAGTAAGTGGAGCCTACCCTCCACATGCCAACTTCGTTAAAATTTTAAATGGACATTCAGGTTTGCAGAAGTAATACTTCTTTTAAATGACGATGGTTTGTATTTTTGTAGGAGCAACTTCTTGATAATAAACCATATGTAATTTCTACACAAAGAAATAGAAGCCTAACACTATTGACAATAGATAACAATTTATACAAAAAGAAATACCATCTTAGCGTTTACATATGACCATTTCTGAATTGACTGAACTCGTGACTGAACAAGTGACAACAAACTTGAGATAATGTTAGTGCTCCAACAAGCACCAACTCTTCAAACAAATCTACCACAATGCAGTTCAATCAGAAATCAAGCCATAGTTTTTAATCTATTTTAAATATCACTTCATGTACACGTGAATACCTATTTATTAAGAGAAAGAGGACATGATATTCAAACAAGTAGCAGATATGTTAATAGTAGCAGGAGTGTAAAACCTCTTTAGGAAGGGCCAGAAAATCAAAGATTTCGATTCTCTGGTGATATTGATATAAACAAGGGTGATCAGTGATAACATGCATATAGTATTATCTCTGTGTTCCAAAATGGTAATCTCTTGCTGTAGACTTACCATCTTTCATGTGTGGGAGAGTGATCTCGACAAAGAGTATAGAGAACAAATGTAAAATTCACTACCGAATATAGTGTTATAAAGCAATCTCCTGTTATTACTTTTATAAATGATGAAAATAAGATGTAAATAAGAATTCAATAGTGAGTACTAAAGCTTACTGAACAGAACATTATCAATTAGAATGCCCAATTTTCAAGATATTATGACTGATGTAATTTGTGAAGACATATGGGTGTGATTTGACCAAATAATTCAAACAAGTAAAGGTGTAGTATAATGGGAAAGCTGATTACTTTGATATGACTGAATCACTGGCCAATTATTTCAGAAAGTCTTTGTGATAAAACTGAGAGACATTTCAAGGCAGGAGGAACATATCTTTTAACTATGATGGAAACTTCTTACTCAGATGGGGAAGCCATCGTTGAAACACTCCCATACGCTTAATATTATAAAGAAAATATCATTTGTAGTCCAATGATATATCCCAACATCATCTTACCAACAAGGGAGTTTTACACAAATTATGCAAGCCAGGTGATGACCCCTTGAAACCTTGCTTCACAAACAAGAACCTCAAGCACCCTGGCTTGCTTATGGTTTGGGTAGTGTTTACTTTTTAAGGTGTTGGGAAGCTAATTGTACTTCCTGCTAATGAGAGAGTGAACCAGTACAACCAGCTGGAGTTATTGGCCGACAACCTTCCTGACTCTTTCGAGCAGACCAAGGCAGAAGTTTTCATGCAGGATGGGGTTCCTGCTCTCACGGCCAAACTTGTAACACACTGGCTAAGGGACTGGGATGTCAACTATTTCAATGACTGGCCAGGTAATAGTCCTGATATTAACCGCATAGAAAATTTTGGCAAGTTATTAAAATAGAAGTTGTGTGATATGGACACCTCCTTAGTGCCACGTTTGGAATCTATTGTTTTGCAGCTTTTGGCCTCCATTCCTAAAAGAACCCTCAAAAACCTAGCACTTCCAGTCCCAGAACGTCTCAAGAAGGCGATAGAGAGGAAGGGATATTCAATTTAACCTTTATATGTAAGTACCATAATTCTATATTTCTACTAGCAAAATACCCTTCACCTTCAGTTTACAGGTTTCATTAAGGGAGGCGGCAACACATTCCGCTCATACTGGAGTTGACACAGAGGTAAACAAAAAAGATCTCAAGTGGGTGAGGAGAAGGGCAGCTTGTAAGGGTTTCGTGACCATCGTGATCATATCTCAGGTCATTACAAGCGAGTTCTCTGATCATGGTAAATATCAAATTCTTTGGCCATAATTGTAACATTAGCCCCTCCCTTCCCTTAATAGAGACACATCACAGTCGAGATAGGGAGATCATTGAGAGGACACCTTTGTGTCCAGAAAATGGTCCCTTCAGTTTTCTGCCTTTCACATAAAAATATTGCAAGTAATAGTGTTCTTCCTGAGGAGGAAGAAACTCTTTCTAAGAAGGGACACCGATAAAAATATTTACAAAGATAAAAAAGAGTAGGGCCCTATAACCTCTAAGGAGAAATCTTGCTCCAGAACTTTCAAGCTTCATCAGACAAGGCAAAATCACCAAGAATGGTAATTTCAAAGGTCTACCCAGAATTTTTGTATACTTCATTGGAAGACTCCCAAGCACTGGGAAGCTAAGTATAGTACAGTACTCTGACCAGTATGATGAAGTACCAAGAACATTCAACACATATTGGAACTTTTACCAAAGAAGGAAAAGTACCTGGAATATTTTTTTTTGACATTGCTATGCATGCATTAAGATTGGACACTTTTAGTAGTAAAAGTTATACTATCTCATAGGAAGCATTAATTTACAACTCTTCACCATGATTCTAGCTTTTAACTCCATCAGAAGCTACAGGAGACACCGGGAAAGCTAGATATGTTGAAGTACCAGGACTATGTAACCTATGCAGGAGGAACCTAAGATGCTTAAATTAGGATTGACCAAGATCATTTTGTTGCCTTTTCAGACTAAGTAAAAAAAACAGAAAAGGTAATTACACCGGATGTAGATATGGTGTTTATTGGCGAGTTTGCTTCTTCTTTTTATACCTCTTCTTCTTCATAGGTGTTGTACAATCTCTCTCTCTCTCTCTCTCTCTCTCTCTCTCTCTCTCTCTCTCTCTCTCTCTCTCTCTCTCTCTCTCTCTCTCTCTCTCTTCCACTGACGTTCCAAACCTTTCGGCAGCAGGTGATGAGTTAGGATAAATATACTGTATTCACTATAGGCCTAGTTTCAAAATTTTATTTCTTTAAGATTTGTCTTTTGCTTTTTTATTATTAGTTATTATTTTTAAGAAGTTATATATATATATATATATATATATATATATATATATATATATATATATATATATCTATATATATATATATATATATATATATATATATATATAGATATAGATATATATATATATATATATATATATATATATATATATATATATATATATATATATATATATATATATATATATATAGATAGATATACATATATATATATATATATATATATATATATATATATATATATATATATATAGATATATATATGTATATATATATATATATATATATATATATACATACACACACATATATATATATATATATATATATATATATATATATATATATATATATATATATATATATATACAGGGAGAGAGAGAGAGAGAGAGAGAGAGAGAGAGAGAGAGAGAGAGAGAGAGTTGATATGTATAGCAATTTCCATCTCATTATTATCTCCTGTTATCTCTGATTCTTCTGTTTGTTATCATTTGATCAAGACCTGTGATCATGTGTGTGTGCACCTCAGTATTTAATGTTCCCTTCAATTATCTCCTCATTGCCTTTAACTCTCATCATATTTATCTTCTTCCTTTCCTTCATTATATTTATTACTTCTTTCAATAATGAATAGAATAATCTTCACCTATGTTTTTTTTTAGCTTTTGTGTTTATTCATTGCATTTAACCAAAGTCTTTTTCTTAATGGTGTTGTCTACTTTGCTCGTCAGGTGGCTTTAAAGTTGATAAAAATCACCGTGAAGAAGAAGAAGAAAAAGGTGAAGAAGAAGAAGAAGAAGGAGAAGAAGAAGACGTTCATCAGAGTTAATTCTTCAACTACAGATGCTTTTTATCTCACTCTAAATTCAAATCACCAAATTTTAATTCATAATCACTGTTCATCATTAAGTGGTCAAAATAGTGTTACAATACCAATAAGGAATTCATGGTAATCTACCTTTCTATAATGATTAGATTATAAAATTCACTTTTAGATTATAAAGGTGATTTCTTTAAAGGATTCTGATATGTGACATTGAAAAAAGGTGACGTAAATTGTGTTGTCCAGGGAACATGGTAAGGAGAAGATTTGCCTTCTGCTGCCAGGATATGAAAAAACTCCCGTTTTAAACCTACTGCTATAACTTGTACGGCTGCTCGCTATGGGCAAACTATAAGCGTGAATCGATGAGACGTATCACAGTCATTCACAATAATATCCTAAGACGCCTCACTAATACCCCGAGGCACCATTCAGCTCCAGCGATGTTTGTTGAAAATAGACTGGATAACCTTAAAACCGTCATTCGACACTCTATAGTGAGTCTCACCTCCAGCCTACGTTCTAGTGAAAATCCCCTAATTCAAAATGTGCTTGCAAGTGCTGCTAGAATAAAATCCAAAATGTGGGAAACCTGGAGTAGGGAAGCGTCAGTGCAATGAATTGTATTTACTAATCTCTGTTGTTGTGGCTCTGCAAAATCTTCATCACTGGATAACACTGGAATAATATCCAGTAATGGTATGATAACGTGTTTTATTATATTATATCTTTGCTGTCTGGAAGTCCTGCTGTTATCATCATTATTATTAAGCAATAATGCTACTATGATTTTATTACCCAGACCTTAGAACTCTGGGATCAACCTGCTAATTGATGTTTGTACTCTATCACCGATAATATTGCATGTCTTATCTTTCTTACTGATGTCATAAATGTAAGATCACTGCACCTCTATTGTAATTCTGTATATGGCTTTTGCTGATATAATGATTATCATTATTATTATTATTATTATTATTATTATATATATATATATATATATATATATATATATATATATATATATATATATATATATATATATATATATATATATGTGTGTGTGTGTGTGTGTGTGTGTGTGTGTGTGTGTGTGTGGGTGTGTTTGTGTTTGTTTAATCCTGTCTTAGACATCTACTTGATAATAACAAATGTTAGGAAACTTTAATTATTAAGTTTATTGTTGTATTCATTCTCCTGTTGGTTCTATTCACTTATATCTATTCTCAGAACTTTGCTTTTGTTAAATCATTTCAATCATGTTAAATCATTATATCTTGTCATATTCTTAGCAAAATCCTGCAAGACTTGAATGTACAAAGATTCACTTTAAAAATTGTCTAACATCTATTCATGACAATCAAGTCTTGCTGGTGATAGTAGAGGCGATGGTAGGTAATAAGTAACAGTGGAAATCATCATAAATAAATCTCTGAATTGAACAAATGTTGTTTTTATCACCTTTAACGTTTTATTTTTCAATATTAGACTACATTGATAATGTCTTCTGATATGTCCCTAATCTTCCCTCAAAGCTCTGGACGGAATCTGTAAGCATAAGCTCTTCAGCAAGAAGTCTCTCTCTCTCTCTCTCTCTCTCTCTCTCTCTCTCTCTCTCTCTCTCTCTCTGGAGGTAAATGAAGACATAATTCTTACCTAAGTCCTTCAAAGGACCCATATCATGCAACAAAAAAGAAATGAGAAAAAGGGATCTTAAACCATTTCAGACAGGTGAGTTCTTTGTTCTGTATTTGATTAGTTTGAACATTAAAGTAAACTTATCAAAAAGTATAACTTTTTCTTTGGATGTACATGTTAAAATGGACCAGTTTTGCTGCTAAGGAATCATATTATCATAGTAAATCTATTTAGTTTTGCAATTAAGGATCCAAGTAAAGGATTATCACACTAATCTTTTTATTGCAAATATTTGATCTTTTGTAAAACACTTGAACTTTGTAATGGCCTCATATGTTAATGCTGTTTCCTATTGCAGATCAGATGAACTGATAGAACAGAAGACTGACTAACTGACGGTTTCTCGTCATCTGTTGGACCTAATAGAAGCTGACATGTTAGGCCAGCGTCCGTCAGACCCATGAAGTGAAATTCTTATCAGAAAATGAAGGAAGGCAGAACTGAAGCTGACATTGGAGAAGAGAATAATAAGATGAGGTAGGATTTTCAGGGTAAGAATTTTGAGTTATTGTTCTTCATGAATTGTATGGAATGGGTATGATAAGGAGTTACTTATTTTAATCAATAGAATGAACATGTAAGATTTGAAGTTACTGCTCCTAATTAAAGTAATAGAAAGGGTAATATAGTTACTATTTTTAATAAATTGAATGAAAAGTAACGTTAACATTAATTTTCATTATTCATGTTGAATATAAATTTTTAGATAATTTATACAATTAGACTTATTATCGAATATTTTCATGTGTTCACACAATGAAATATAAATGTTGACTCTATAAAAGGTAATGATTTCCTCTATATCAACATGAAACAAACAAAGGTAGATTAAGTCAGGTGTGTCTCTCTTATTTTCATGTTGACAGAAAGACCGAAGGAATAGGAGGGAGGAACACAGGAGTAATTATCAGTAACTGTAGCTTGAGGTTTTCTTTTTCTCTGCTGTCTTTAAGTTGATTAGTTTTCCCAAATAGAAGTGAAAATGTTTTTCTTGTGTTTCGGGCAATCTACTATTATTTTTAGATAATAATTATAAAAGGTATCTACTTATAATGATTTTAAGGCATTGCATTTATTTCACCAATTCATCATTGACCATTAAGTAAGAGGCATTTGATAATTCTGTTTTTCAAAATAACTATTTTTTGTAGGTTTATTGTATGTTTGCAGGGAAATGATTAAGTGACTAGCTTCTCTTTGGGAGTTCCACCCTCTTCTCTAATGGTGCTTTCATCAGCGCTATAGAGAAATGTCATTCGGACATCTCCCTGCACTCAGCGAGTCCTTCCTTGCAAAGACCTAAGCTACACCTTGACTAGAGTGTCAGAGGCCAGGACCGAGAAGGGAAGCTCCAAACCACGGCAGGTGGTACGAGGTGCTTGACATACTCTGTCTAAAGTGGCTCTCCTCACCTCAGATTTTTATTCTGGAGGTTGGGCACACTGAATGCAGCCAACACCTGAGCGAAAGTAAAGAGTCTCTTCTTTGTATAGACACTCTTTTCTACATCTCCTTTATTTTACTCATTATTTTTATCAGACAATTTGGTCAAAACTGAATTATAATTATCCGTGAATTTATATCATCCATTTAATAATATATAATACTGAATAGATCTGCTCTGCCACTACACATTCTTATCAATTTAGTTGATCCATTTTGTGAAGATATATCACATGATTTTTATTGCAGACATTCTATCTATTGTATGGCACTTAAACGTTGTAATGCACTCGTATGTTGATGCTATTTCCATTTTACAGATCAGATGAACTGGTAGAACTGAACATTGATTGACTGACTGACTGACTGACTGACTGACTGACTGACTGGTGCACAGGAATATTGACCACTGTCATCTATTGGACACAAGAGAAACTGATATGTTACACCAACGTCAGTCAGACCCACTGAGTCAACTTCTGATGAGAGAAGGAACACAGACCTGAAGCGGACAAAAAGATGAGGTAAGATTTTAAGGAAAAAAATACTCAAATGAATTGAAGGAAAAAAAATAAAACCTGAATTTATTGTTCCTAATTAATTATATGGAAAGAGTAAAATTACCTTCCGTTCGGTAACTCTTGCACATTTTTTTTATATTGTCCTTTTTATTGATACAATCATTGTTAAGATTACTATTTTTTATGATAAATAAATATTTCTTTGATAATTTACTACAGTAGACCTATATTAGATCCTTTTATGTATTCCAGCACTTTCGTCTATTTAGCTTAGGGTTTTAAAACATTCAACTCCTGTCTTTAGAAAATAACTGTAAAAATACCTCTTTTAAATAATTTCATCATATGGATATCACTTAGCTAATTTGTCTTCAGGCATTAAGCAAGAGGCATTAAACATATTTTCTTTTTCACAAAGATTAATTCTATATTTATTACACGTTTTCAGGAGAATTATTTGTTGAGCTTCTTTTGAGAAATTCCACCATTTCTTCCAATGGCACTTGCATCAGCCCTCTGGTGAGAGGTCATTCTTATACTGAATCTTTTCTCGTTTTTCTATTTAGGAGTCTGAGCAGTCTACATCCAGCCAGTACTTACGCCAGAGTAGAGAATTTTTAAGGCATTTTTGACCCATTGCTCCTATGGTCTGCAAAACCGTTTATGGCCGGAAGGGCCAGGCAATGTACCTAAACAACAGACATTATCTGCATTTTGGAAATCGAGTCTGACCTCAGGGAAAAGCAGGTCATCTCTCAAAATGATAATTCCTTCACTTCTCGTCTCGGATCGATGTCGGTGAGTACCAGACACAGCCATTCCTCTACTTTGTTCTTCTCTAGAGTCATCTTCAACTTCTATATTTTTCTTAATATTTGCTGATGGAAGATTTGGTCAAGACACAATTATTATTTCTCCTTTTCACTTCTTGCGATAAATTCACAAATGATAAAACTTGGAATGAAGGAGCCATTTGATTCCAGATTGTCCTTTTAAATGTAAATTTATCAAGATTATTGAAATAAATATGAAATATTTCCTTATGAACATTGTTCTATCATAAATATAATGTGAAAACTGAAAGATATGATCCGTTTTTTCAATTGCTATTTTATATACTATATGAGAAGTTTTTGATATCAGCTTCATTTAATTGCAGATTCACATAATCAAAGAAGAGTAGTCTAGTCTCCTTGAGAAGAGAGACGAGGACATCTTCTTCCCAGCAAATCATCTGGAATCCACTTAGGTGATTAGAGCCTCTTGATTGATCAGAACTGAAAAGAACTCACTACTCTATCTCCTGTTTAATCACAATCTACAGGTGAGTAACATTATAGCTTTGCTGTTGATCAGCACACAAGTGAAACGACCTTTTTAATGGATTAAGGGTAAATGTAATAGATTTAAGGGATTACCCAGCAAGCACACTGATAATCATATAATTACAAGGAAGTGTAATAAAAACAAAATACTCTTTATTTCATTAATAGCACATTCACACTCCATGATAAAATGAGCTAATGTGTAAAACTATAAAGGTGACCTTCCTATCTGCAAATTTACTACTGTACAGAAATGATTACTCTCAACATTCACTTTAAGCAAAATCTTTAGCAAAAAACTATTTAATGTGGCTGAATTCATCTTTTATGAAACATTCATATATTTCAGTGGAAGATGAAATTAATGAAGCCCTAAAGCATATCCCTCATGATGATGATGGCTCAAAGTACATGGTGAGCAGTGAACTTGAATACTTGAATCTTTTCAGAATTTTATCAATTATATCCAGGAATAAAGAACATGCATTTTGGTACAGAACCAGCACATCAGTGTTCATTTCACCACCTTCCTCCAGTCTGCTTTTCTGTCCACCTGTACGTGCACAATCTCAACAACAGGTCTTCAGGTCTTCTCCTATAATGTATCATTCCACATGCTCTTCACAGGAGTTTCACTTCCAATACTCATATTATTTTCTGTTCGTCTCTACATCCTGTCCATTCTTGTTGTCATAGTCAACCTATTTCTTAAAAACTTTTTAGAACCCCTATAAATACATTCCTAAATTTCATGTGCTTTGTAATAACTTTTGATTCCTTCTCAGAAAAAAATCTACCTTCTCAACCTAAAATCCTATGTTTCTTTCCACAGGAATCTGATCCTAAGTGAGAGAAGTCCACAATAGTACAATGCCAGATTCTGATAACAAGCGGCAGCTGAAATAAGGTTTACAGTGCCCCAGGAAGGTCCTGTAGTATGAGGCTCTCCACCTGCTAACTCCTGTCCTCAGACTTCCAACTCTGTCTATGCCCCATGACCCTTATTTCCCACCTGCTCAATGGGGTATTTGGGTGAGCAAGGAAGCTAGTGCCAATTCTACCTTAAAAATCTAAAAATTCGTTAGAGAATTAAAAATATACTATATATCTTCACTGTAACCAGAAGACAAGAAATTTTTAATACATCTACTAATGGCTATATGAGTGGTTACATTTGCCCCCCTTCCAATCTACAAAGAAAGGGCCAGTGTTTCTTTAAACAGATTCTATTGGCCCTTTGCACTTCATTCCCTCCTTTTGGAATCATCCTATTTAGCTGTTCAACTTCTTTAACCTCCCCTTGATCTAATTTTCCATTTCATGTAAGAATAAAGCCTTCAAACGGTTATTGTAGTCTACATCTTTAGATTGGCTGAGACTGAGTGCAGTCAAAAATCTTTTTATATGCTAAGCCTACAAGTATCGTGATTGGCCACTACTCAATGGTCCTTGCTCTGCCGTGGCTCGCTTTACTCACAGATGAACATTATCTCATTGCTCCTCTGTTCTGGCAAGCAGTACATGAATGTGTTGCGCACGCCAGGCATGTGGGTCACTGTACTATAATTGCCATAATTTGTTTTATTATCATTATTAGCATGTTTACATGAATCAATCTTTTTGCTATAATATTTTATCAATGGTTTACCAAGGATGATTTTTGTTGTTGATACATACATTATTCATAGTCCTTATAGAATGTGTTTTTTCATCACATATTATAGTTATTCCCCTCCACAAAATTACACTTTTTCTCAATATATATCAGTTCTCATATACTGTACAGCCATTTACGACATAATTTGAATGTACTATTTTTTACACTGTATACACATTTATGACACATTTCAAATATTCTATTTATTATACCGTATACCCATTCACAATATGATTAGAATGTACTACTTTCATACTACATTTATGACATAATTTAATTTTACTATTTTTTTTACTGTACATCCTTTAAGAACACAATTTAAATATACTATTTTTGTACAGTATACCCATTTACGTTATAATTTTGTTGTACTATTTACATACTGTATACCCATTTACAACATAATTTGAATGTACAATTTTTATACAGTATACCCATTTACAAAATAATATGATTTTACTATTTTCTAAACTGTATATCCTTCAACATCATAATTTGAATATACTATTTTTATACTGTATACCAATTTACGACATAATTTAATTGTACTATTTTTATACTGTATATCCATTTACAACATAATATGAAAATACTATTTTTATACTCTACACCTATTCACAACATTATTTGAACGTTCTGTTTTTATTAATAAACTATATTTTTTGTAGCGTTATGGAATATTCTTTTTTAACATATAATCTATACACTATATACCCTTCATTGAATTCTGATTTTCACCTAATGCTTGCTCATAGAATGCAAATAGATTTAATATATATTTTGTGTTATTTTGGGAATATCATGTTGTTGACATATATTCCTATATGATATTGATAAATAACCTGGATTAAATTTTTTTTTTGTGTTAATATGGACAATTTATGAACTGCACCTGATTATATATTTCGCTATTTATTTTTACCGATATTTAGACATTTTACTGATAATATGCTGTTGTTGATCCAATAAATTTACCTCTAATACTAACTGTTTTTGTATAAACCTTTTATTACCATCATAAGGACATTAGTTAAAGTTGTATGTATATATGGTAAGGAGAGGGGGGGGAGAGATTCTTCACGTGTATTTGTCTTCCTTGTTTCCTTGTTGTTTCTAATCAACAGATCCGAGTTGATGTCACAGAGAAATGGGACGTTACTGCAACAGACGATGTCGCAATGTGATGGTGAAATGATGATGACCTTTTAGATGTGTTTGCTGAGAGAGGAAAGTCCCGCTTCTTTGTTAGTCTCTGTGGAGGATGGTACTCTCTCTCTCTCTCTCTCTCTCTCTCTCTCTCTCTCTCTCTCTCTCTCTCTCTCTCTCTCTCTCTCTCTCTCTCTCTCTCTACCTAAAACTAATTCCATTTTGATTTACTTAAATTACAGAGACATTAGATATACAAAACAACCTAAGTAAGACAATCAGATTTTCTTCTCTTAGAAATACATTCCTGATATAGACTAATGCATTTCCAGATTAAATTTCTAAATATATGAATCACTTATTTTCTCTAATGTCTCTATACTTCGACCTTTAACCTTTGATCTTACTGTATGTGTTTCTTAGCTGTATCTGATTTCTTGGTGTAAATATATAACATGTAAGTAATGACAATTTGTTTTGTTCCATTGAGAAGTTTCTCTTTCGACATACAATATCCCCTCAATGCAGTGACTCAGTACGGATCTCAATGACCCAAGGTCTATCTATAAATCAAGAGAATTTGAGGCTTCTTCAGGAAGGGAGGGAGTCCTTTTGTACATTAAACTACATCACAAAGTGTCCGGTAATCTACAACAATAACAACTACAACAACTACAATCTTCTCAAAAATCTAAGAAGGAAATCCCCTTTGTATAAATCTGAGCGAAAAGTAGTACATTTTTTTTTTTATTTCACGTTGCTTTGAAGGATGTATGAATTTTTGGGGGATTTAATCATAATTAAGTGTTGTTTACTGAAATTGGCTGGAGGTGACCGCCAAATGATTTTCAGTAAACAATCAGTAAAATATCAAGAAAATACTATTGGGAGACTTTGTTATGCGGATGACTATTTTTCCCCGATAAGTCTTGCGGCAGAGAAAGGCGCAGTGACACAAGTTTTCTGTAGCAAGCATAACCAAAACAACAGATATTCAATTTTTTCTCCCCAATAACTGTGAGTATATGAAATTTACATTTCAATATTGTGGTAATATAGTTAATAAGTATTCTCAAATGCTATACATGGTTAGTAAAACCATTGTAAGAGCTGACATAAACAAATGTCAGAGGGTGAATAGCAGAACTAGAGGCATATCATTATATCATTGTATCCTACGCAAATTGAAAACACCAAATATGGACTAATGTAGTCAGAGCTAGAGTGTGCTGTGTGCATTTGCAATGCATTACTTGCTTAAAACTAAATATTTACAGAAATTTGGAAAATGGCATTTTAATAGAGGATTGTTTAAATATATAAGTTGATATTGATAACCAGTCAATCAGTTTTAAAGAGTAGCAAAACGTGGTTGGGTTATTAATCGTGAATAAGATATTTCATCTTAAAATTGTAAAAAAAAAAATTGTAAGCAGATTCTGAATTTACTTGTGTGTTAATTTTTGTTCTTCAATCACTCTCACACTTTTTATATATTATTAACAAAATAGTGATAAATACAAGTTCTCTTGATTCCCAATTGTATTTCATAATAATGTAATTTACAGATAATTGTTATACAGCTGTAAAAATCAATTCTTTCTTATATAATTTTTTTTCACATTTATGCAATTATTCTTATAAATGACAGACTGATTGAAGAATTTCAATGCATAAAGGATGTACAATTTAATAAAAATCATGCTAAATTTTGCTGCATAAAATGGATCTTGAGTAAAGTGAGAAATGGATTTTTGGGTGATATGGCCATGTCGTCCTGATGGTAGCTTTCTAAGGGATATTTGGCTACAGTGATACTCTTGGATTATTAAACACAGGTTTCCAGAATTCTAACTTCTGGCGCGAGTATCCTTAATATAAATTTTAAGGATATCGAATAATATCAGGGACATATTTCTTGGTACGACACATGGCAATCTTCACCCGGAATAGATTTTACGCTTTGAGGGGGAATAGTGGCGAAAATGAAGGGGACCCGTTATCAAGGTTACCCGATGGATCCCCTCCCATTACTACTACAGCGTATTATTCTCTTGTTGCATTTAAGCATGGATAGCCGCAGATAGAGTAGTTTCGGGTGGGGTCTTTCGTTACGTAGTTGTATACTCCTTTTTTTTAAAGAAGGGAGGGTCCATTAGAACGACATGACCATATCACCCAAAAATAGATTTCTTGCTTTGCTCAAAATCCGTTTTTTTGGGCTCAGCTATGTCGTCCTGATGGAAGTTAACCAGAGAATTACTTGAAAGTACTATATCTGCGGGTTTGTATAAGTGCCTTTACTTTGAATGAGTTCCTTTTATGGTCTCCTAGACCTTTATATATGTCATTACCGTTATTTGTCATATCCACTAAGCTTGGAACTAGCTTAGGGCTTCCTACCCCATGCAGGGAAAGTGTAGACTTCGACTATAAGGATTCAAAGTTTGTATCTACAGAGGGACGGAGGGTAAATCCTAGAGATTACCTTTTTCATCCCTTGGAAATCTGTACTCTGATTTCAAGTTGGGGTCTGATTTCAAGTTGGGCCCTTCCAGGGCTTAATTAAAACTCTAGAATACTTTATTCGCCTATAACAGAGATAGCAGCAATAAGACGCAAATACATTTAGTATTTTACCTTGTAACTAGAATATCAATTGTAGTTACAATCAGGAATGAATCTGATCCGGCATTGAAAACACATCTGGGTCCATATTTTCTCCTGTCGGAAAAATATGTAATTTCATCGTGTTACGAACTCCCTCTAGGAGAAAGCCATAACGGGTTCTTTTATCATATTCTCAAATCCAGTGATCAAAACACAAATCAGTAGGAGCGAGGAAAACCAGAAAGACACAAGGGCAGAAATTTCACAATATTTATTACAACAATAAAGGTACTAACACTGATGGCCCACAAAAAGTAATAAATTGATTAAGTACAATATGCCATCGATTAACTCAATGAGTCACCTAAAGTTAAAACTAAACCCTACTCATAGTGAGGAAATCAAATCTTTAATGTTAAGGTACCCAAAAGCCTTTACCCACCACGCTAACCCATTACTAAACAGAAAGGAAAGAAGTGGAAGAACATACTACAAAAAGAAACAATAATCCTACCTATATCAAAATAATCTAAACCTTAATTTTAAAGTACATAATGTTACAACACTCTCATATTAAACTTTCAACAGCTTTGACAATAGTTAAAAGCACAAATATATCGGTCCTATGACACAGACCGGTACTGATATAGATGAGTCCATTTGCTGCTCAAAAATGTGGTCACAAGTAGTCACTCATCAGTAGAACAGCCCTTCACAGCCGTTGGTGGATATGCACTTTCAGTCTACGGCTCGACAAAATAGAGGGGATGTTCCTCTTACCTGAGAGAAGCCTCCCTACTTGCTCCAACAAGACCACTCTGGTGCTGATACAGTAGATATATCCATCAAAGATGAAAAAGGCTCTTGAGCCCTGCTCTACACCAAACTGCCAATGTACAGGTTAAGCCAGTAGATCACTTGAACCACAGTTGCAAGTCTTGTTCTCAGACGTAGCTTCACTGGTAAACTGCCTTCCACATTAAGAAGCAGCTCAATGACAGATTGTATATATATTCCACTATAGGCAGATCAGCAGCTCCAGAGTCTTCAACGGCCTTGAACTCGACTCTCGAGAATACTTTAGGAGAGTCACAAGTCACCTCTCCTTACAACACTCCCAGTCACCACAAAGAAAAATAAATGAGTTAAAAATTTGCCAAGGAAGTAAAAATACTGAGGAAGGCCGCACTTCAAAATGCACTCAATAGATGGCGCCACAAAACTTAAGCTTTTTCAACCAAAGCAAATTAAACATTACATTTAAACCAAAGCAAATTAAACACTACATTTAACCAAAATATATGTACTAAGGTAAAACCAACAGCAAAATACTTAATTTAGCTTTACAAAATTGTAAACAAAATAAAAATGAAAGCCATCAGTGCAAAAAGGCAAAACAACAAGATTTTACTTTAAAATTACGTTACTGCCTGACACATCGAAATGATACCACTCAATGGAGATGTGAAACCAAATCGGACTGACTTGTACAGATTTTGAGAACGCATGAACACCGTGACGCAACGTTTAGTCGTCACTGGTGTTATCGGTCAGATATGCACCTATGTGGAACAGTGTGTTAATCATCGTTGTGATTTGCACTCGAGGGTAAATGCACTGGAAAGTCCCAAAGCAGTTCAATGTTCATCGCAGGCTTAGACAACGGGTTTTTTTAAAACTACCTGCCACCACAACAACATATATTGTTTTATGTACTTGCTTTGTATAGTGTTGGAAGAGGTTCCGTGCAGAAGCAATTTTCTTAGGATCCTGAACTGCGGGTGAGCTGTCAGGATCCTCTTTGTGAATGAGTAGGTGAGCATTGCTCTCAGTTATTTTAGGGATAAATTTTGATCCTGAGGTTTCGCCTTGGAAGAGCTGTCTTTCCTTGAAGTCTGAACTTCTACGAAGACAGACCTTAAGAAACCCTAATGGGCATAGGGAGATATCTTCCTTCAGTCGGCAGATTCTCCAAGAACCCCACCTTTTTGTGGGCAGCTCATTTTTGGCGAGAAAAGTAGGATCGGGGAAAGGATTAAGTTCTCCCTCTTCTGTGAACTGAATATGGCCTACATCCCTGATATGGCCAACATTTCACTAACTCTAGCCCCTGAGGGTATTGCGAACAGAAAATTGACTTTCTGTGTTAGTTGTTTTAGAGTACAATCCTCATTGTTAGGTGTGAAGGATAGTGCAACACTTTTACCAACGTCCATATAATGGGCTTTGAGAGTTTGCTGTCCTTGGTCTAGTGCATGCTTTGGTACCTTATAAAAGGTTTCGCTGATGAGGTCCGTTTCAAAGGCGTATAAAAGAGGTCTAGTCAGGGCCGACTTACACGTGGTTATCGTAGTGGAAGTCAGGCCTCGTTCAAGTAGGTAAAAGAAGAAAGAGAGACAGAAACCTGTTGAAATTTCTTTTGGTCCCCTTGTTTTCACAAGGGTTACCCCTTTCTTCCAAGACAATCCACATTGTCTCCTGGCTGGAATTGACTTGTACTCTACAATGAAGTCGGCCAAATTCTTCGAGATCCCAAACTTTTGTTCGTTGCTAAGAAAAAAAAATCCTAGGATGCACGTTGCTGGTTCTCGAGGATGAAATGTAACAGCTGACTTCTGCACCAGTTTAGATAAAACTGTGTACGGCAGAGGAAACTGCTACAGTTACAATTCTAGAACTAGAGGAAACCAATTGTTTTTGGGCCATTTGGGGGCCACTACAGGAACTGTTCCTCTGCAGGATCCTAGCTTGTCAAGGACTTTTACAAGGAGATTGGCTGCTGGAAACAGATAAATTTGCTTCCGTCCGTTCCAGTCGAGAGACATGAGGCCTATTGCTTCTGCTTAAGGTCCTCGTAAGGGGCTACATAAGGAGGTAGTTTCTTGTTATCGCTCGTTGCGAAAAGGTCGATCTGCAGTTCTGGGACTTTTATAAAAAAAAGGAGAATGAGTCTGCGTCTAGGGACTATTCTGTCTCTATCGGCTTTCAACTTGATAGAGCATCCGCCGTTACATCGTGGAACCCTTGAAGGTGAACTGTTTGATAAATGCCATCCTCTCTTCCTTGCCAGGTGGAAGAGGGCTAACATCACATGGTTGATGTGAGGTGAACTCGAGCCTTGTCAATTAGACATATCACTATCACCTCGTTGTTGAGAGCCAATCTGATGTGGACTGTTCTGCGAGGGGATAGTCTCCTCTACATCAGGAGGACTGTCATAGCCTCCAAGATGTTGATGTGAAATTTTTTTTAACTAGACTGATCAATTTCTTGCCCTTTCCTTTCATGCGGATGATGTCCCCCTTCTTTCAGGGAGGCTTCCGTGTGTGTCACCACTGATGTTTGTGGTGGTTGCAAGAGAATTTTCTGGGCTAGGCTCTTTTTCGTTGACCACGGCCATAATGGCATGCACAATCACGTCGGTGTCATCCTTGTTGATCTCTTCGAGTGTTTGATGCGTATCTTTTCCAGACTCCTGGCACATCCTTTTGCTGTGCTTTTAGCACCGGGTCTGTCACTACTGCAAACCAGAGAGAGCCAAGTACTCTTCCCAGTTGGCACGTTGAAATCCTCTTGTGTTGGATTAGTCTCTTGACAGAAGCCGCTACTTCTATTCTCTTCTTTAATAGAATGGAGAGGTGGTGTGACTGCAAGTTCCCATTGATTCCTAACCATTGAAACTTGTGAGCTGGAGAAAAGCGAGACTTATAGTTATTGGTCTTGAGGCCCAGGTGTTCAAGGAACTGGATTACCTTTCTGGCCGCTTGCAGACAAGTAGTCTTGGATGCTGCCCGCACCTGCCAATCGTCCAGGTATGCTACTAACTGTACTCCTTCGTGCATAGGGGCTGGACGATCGTGTCCGTTAGCTTTGTGAATATCTTTGAGGCTATGTTTATTCCGAAGGGCATGGCTCTGAAGACAAATTTTGTCTTCTGTAGCCTGAATCCTAGGTAGGAAGAGAGGGGGTGACTGACTGGTAGGTGCCAGTAAGCATCTGCCACGTCTATTGAGACCGTATACGCCCCTTTTTGGTAGAAGGGTCTTTATGTGTTGCACTGTAAGCATCCGGAACTTGTCGATTTCGATGAACTTGTTGAGTGGAGACAAGTATAGAATAACTGTGGGTTTGCCGGAGTCTCTCTTGTGAACACAAAACAGCCTTCCCTTGAATTTTGATGTACTCCACTTTCCTCCTTACCTTCTTGTTCAAGAGTTCTGAGGTATATTCTTCCTACCTGGAGCCTCTCATTGTTTAGAGGTTCCTGAGGACATGTTTCCTTGACCGCGTCCTCCTCCACCCTTGGAGATTTCAGGAGGATCCTCTTTTTGGGCCCTTACCTTTGTAGGGCCGAAAGGTGGTCGAGTGCCTTTCAAAGCCTGGATTAAATACAGGTGACTGGCTACCAGCTGATGAGAAACCATCTGGAAGGTGGTTTACAGCTGGACTACTATTTGAGGCACCGTGGTCATGGTCACGGTTGGAAATTGTGCAGTTCTAGTAATGATTTCCTCTTTGAGGACATGCCCCACTTTTGGAGCAGGTTCCCATTCTCCGTGATGGCTTTTGTAATGACTTCTTGGACCACATCCTGTGGGAACCTGTGCCTGAGGCCCAAACGTATTCGATTAAGCCTTAGTGAACAGTAGGAACTTTAAAGATTCGTTAGGTAGGGAGGGTCCCGGAGAGTTCTTCTGGAAGCCTCATACTCTCCTTTGGTGGGATTCCCTTGCTGTATCCCTTGACTCCGTAGTGTCAGGGATATCTTTTAGAAAGCTGTCGGTCAGCAAGGTCAAGCGATTGGAGCGACTCCATTAAGCTAGAAAAGAAGTAGGAAAGACACATATCTGTGTTTCCCTTCCAGGCAATTGCTGTGACCTCCTACAATATTAATATTTTTAGTTTCCTTATTAGTGAAAATACAGAGTGAAATAATTCTTGTACGTAGAGCCGGAGTCAGTGGATACTAACACTAACTCCAACACTTGTAAAATATTAATACTGACAGGTAATCATTGGTGTTCAAATGATCTACGATTCATCAAAATGTTGAAGTAATACTTCACCTCAACATTTTTTAAACGTTCTCAACAATGGACTATGAAAGGATACACAGCGTATGTTGGAATTTCATACTACAGTATCATTATATACTGTAGTTTTCTAACTGCTGTATTGTTATACTGCGGGAATATTGTCTACTGTATTGTCTTATACTGTAGTTTTGCCGGTATACTACCGGGTTAGGCTAGTACCTGGCGGCACTAGCTGACAGAGAGAGAGAAAGAATGGAAAGAAGGACTACCGTATTATTATAGTTTAGTACAATAATTAGGGGTGTAGGGACTACTGTCTCTACTGCCTTCTTTCCAGGATGAGGATTCAAATGGAAAGGGAGGAATACATTGATTCTAGCTTCCATCCAGCCACAATTTCTGTTGCCGGCTGTACTGCCGGTTACAGGGTTTGTGGATGGCATTCCAAAAAAGATCTGAAAAATACTCAAAAGTATAATGGGTTTCCCACCGGCAGCTGTCAGGGCCGGCTCAACCTTTCCCGGAGCTTAACATCCGTTAGGGAGATGGTCAAAGCGGCAACATAACCGCCTTTGTAGGAGCCCGGTCGGTAACTCACTCAGCCTGGCAAACGGGGTGATTGTAGAATACCGGCCATAGGAATCGTGACGGCACTAAAGGACAGAAGGGGAAGGGAAAGGTTCTTATATTCTACAGAGAAAAGGAGGCGGCAGGTATGCCTCCTACTTTCGGTTGTAAATCAAGGAAACATAGTTTCCTATACCTGCGCCGTATTGGGCGGCAGAGGAATAACGATTCCCTAGCCTGAGACATTGCCGGATATGAGACATGTCATTTAGTCCATAGTGGAGAAAGGTGGCAATTATACTACCCACTTTAGATTGTGGACAAGGGAAGCTGAAATTCCTATGCCGACAACGATGTAACCGGCAGGGGAATGACTAGCAATGTCGGCAACAAGACAGAATACCCTTAGTTATTGTCGTATTTCAAAGCCGGGATACTCGCCGGCAAAGAAGATCAACAGAAAACACTATCCAAATCAAAGCGGAGTACACTACTCAATGGCTATGACGGAAGATATGGTTGTCTCCTGAGCTGGCGGCACCCAGGGGAAAGGAAGGGTTTATCCTCATTTCTCTAAAAGAGAAGCATGTTGAATTATACTACTAATTCTAGAAGTTATCTATATCTCTGACCGAATTAATAAAAACGATACAAGAGGTTAAATGGGGGATAACGTTACTAAAATATACTAAAACGAGTTAGGCTAGCCTAACCCGAGCTGTGTTCTCGGCTACGCTAGTACCACCGAGGCCCTATCAAATACGATAGAAACTTTTGGAAGAGGAGATATATGTGTAAAGCTTAACTTCACTAGTATAATTTTGCATAACTAGCTAGAACTTCTTTATAGCGAATTACTGGGAACGTCTTACTACTAACTAAATAAAGCATTTATGGTGTAGGACAGTGGCCTAAAATGGCCGCCCCCGGGGAGGGCAGTGCTCCGCTTAACACCCCTAAATTATGTTAATTTAACTTTGAGAAGGGAGCCAAAAATAATGCACAGGAAAGATTAAATACTCAACTTTCCAGAGGATGAAGATGCTAGAGATTGCATGATAATATTCTTTGAAAACAGTAACAACACCCAGAGCATCGTGGAAGAACACCGTGCTAAAATGGCTTCGTTAAAAGGAATAATACGCCATAGTAGTGCTGGTAGTGGATCCACCGGGTAACCTTGATAACGGCTCCCCTTCATTTTCACCACTCTTCCCCCTCAAAGCGGGAAATCTATTCTGGTTGAAGATTGCCATGTGTCGTATCAAGAAATACGTCCCCTGATATCATGCGATATCCTTATAAGTTATATTAAGGATATTCGCGCCAGGAGTTAGAATTCTGGAAACCTGTGGTTAATTCTCTGGGAGTATCACTGTAGCCAAAAATCCCTTAGAATGCTACCTAAAGGAACCTTCAATCAGTACGACATGGCTGAACCCAAAAAAGCATTATGCAACAATAATAATAATAATAATAATAATAATAATAATAATAATAATATGATAGAGAAAATACTACATTTCCAATAAGATTAAAAATACAAAGAAAATTCAATGGAAAGCCTGAGAATGAAACTCATCTTTACAATACAATGATGATTAGAAAAGATTGCCTCTCAAATCAAGACTTAAATTGTGATTAAACTTGGATGTGTAAACTTAAACGGCTTTTCTTTCTTTTTCTTCTTTCATTTTTCCGCTCATGAATGGCAGGGGCAAGGGACAGTGACATTACCCTAGCAAGCAAGAAAATACCCTAGAGACTTACCATATATGCATATGATCAGCGCCAAGCCCTCCTCTCCATCCAAGCTATGGCCAAGGAGGGCCAGGCAATGACTGGTGATGACTCAGCAGATAGACCTATATGGTAACCCTAAACACATCAATCTTAGCTCACAAGGATGGTGATATTACAGTGACCAAAGAAACTAACGAGTTTGAACCGGATTCGAGCCACAGTCTGGCGTTCACCAATCAGGGTCGTTATCACATCGGCCACCACAACCCTAAAACCCTAACGTGAAAATCAGGTCAGATATGTTAAATCTAACTCAAGTAAGGAAACCACATATGCAAAACTCAAGATGAAAAAGTAAACAAAGCAAGCTTTAAACTAGAGGATAACTCAGTAGAGCACAGACCTCCAACGAGGCAGCTTATTTCTCATCCTTTTGCTCGACCTTTACCTTGACCTTTGACTTTAGCATGTATTAATTGGCGTGGATTTCCATACGCTCAACTATAAACCAAGTTTGAAGTCTCTGTGACAACGATGTCCAAACTTATGACTGATTACGTGAATTGGACATTTTGCTCAACCGGGACCTTGACCTTTGATCTAAACCTTCCAAAATTTAATCATTTCCAGCTTTTTACGTAACAGTTAATGCCGGCAAGTTTCATAACTATACCATTAAAATTGTGACCAAAAAACTTTATATAAACAAGCACACACAAACAAATACAAATGGGGGTAAAACATAAACTCCTTCCAACTTCCTTGGTGGAGGTAATCATGACCCTAGTGGAGATCAGGTCACAAATATAGAGAGCCAACTATAGATAACAGAGTATTCATTCATAAAGATTTCAAAACGAAGAACTTTATGCTTTTCCAACTAGGGTTGTCGTTTGGCTAGTAATAATAATAATAATAATAATAATAATAATAATAATAATAATAATAATAATAATAATGATTTTGTATTGAACATGATGACATAAGTCTTTTTTAGTCTTTATATTAATTATCTGTTTTATTAATGTT
>NC_090767.1:28501650-28517704 GCF_036898095.1 Palaemon carinicauda
ATATATATATATATATATATATATATATATATATATATATATATATATATATATATATATATATATATATATATATATATATATGCATACATATAAAAAGGCACTTCACCCAATTTTGGGGGGTAGCCGACATCAACAAATGAAACCAAACAAAAAGGGGACCTCTACTCTCTATGTTCCTCCATCCTAACAAGGGACTCAACCGAGTTCAGCTTGTACTGTTAGGGTGCCACAGCCCACCCTCCCACATTATCCACCACAGATGAAGCTTCATAGTGCTGAATCCCCTACTGCTGCTACCTCCGCGGTCATCTAAGGCCTCGGAGGCAGCAGTAGGGCCTACCAGAACTGCGTCACAATCGCTCGCCATTCATTCGTATTTCTAGCACGCTCTCTTGCCTCTCTCACATCTATCCTCCTATCACCCAGAGCTTCCGTCATTCCATCCATCCACCCAAACCTTGGCCTTCTTCTTGTACTTTTCCCATCAACTCTTGCATTCATCACCTTCTTTAGCAGACAGCCATTTTACATTCTCTCATCATGGCCAAACCACTTCAACACATTCATATCCACTGTAGCTGATAAACTTATTTCTTTCACCCGTTCTCACTCTCACCACTTAGTTCCTAACCCTATCTACTGGATATACACCAGCCATACTCCTTAGACACTTCATCTCAAATACATTTAATTTCTGTCTCTCCATCACTTTCATTCCGCACAACTCCGATCCATACATCACCGTTGGTACAATCACTTTCTCATATAGAACTCTCTTTACATTCATTCCCAAACCTCTATTTTTTACTACTCCCTTAACTGGCCCCAAAACTTTGCAACCTTCATTCACTCTCTGACGTACATCTGCTTCCACTCCACCATTTGCTGCAACAACAGACCCCAAGTACTTAAACTGATCCATCTCCTCAAGTAACTCTCCATTCAACATGATATTCAACCTTGCACCACCTTCCCTTCTCGTAGATCTAATAACCTCACTCTTACCCACATTAACTCTCAACTTCCTTCTCTCACACACTCATCCAAATTCTGTCACTAATCGGCCAAGCTTCTCTTTTGTGTCTGCAACCAGTACAGTATTATCCGCAAACAAACACTGATGTACCTCCCATTTATGGTCATTCTCGTCTACAAGTTTTAATCCTCGCCCAAGCACTCGAGCATTCACCTCTCTCACCACTCCATCAACATACAAGTTAAACAACCACGGCGACATCACACATCCCTGTCTCAGCCCCACTCTCACCGGAAACCAATCACTCACTTCATTTCCTAACACATGCTTTACTACCTTTGTAGAAACTTTCCACTGCTTGCAACAACCTTCCACTAACTCCATATAACCTCATCACATTCCATATTGCTTCCCTATCAACTCTATCATACGCTTTCTTCAGATCCATAAACGCAACATACACCTCCTTACCTTTTGCTAAATATTTCTCGCATATCTGCCTAACTGTAAAAATCTGATTCATACAACCCCTACCTCTTCTAAATATATACCATGTTTATATGGGGTTTATGTACCAGGTATTTTGTTTCATGATATATTGAAATTCCAAGTGTGACGGTAGCAACCTCACACATATAAACACCTGCATTGAGCTTTCCCAACAACGGTTGTAGTTTTGCTAATAATAATGATAATAAGTATATCAATAATAATAATAATAATAATAATAATAATTGTTATTATTATTATTATTATTATTATTATTATTATTATTATTATTGTGTAACTTGATCTTCCTACGGAGAAAAGAAAAACACCTGTTGCCTACAGAATTCCTTCAGGGACGACTGTCGGCATTTAATATAGAAAAAGATGTCTTTTATTTGTCGCCTCGATACCAGAGTCTCCTCCTTAGAATTTCCCTCTGGCTTTAAATCTTTCTGGCTACACACATCAACAACATTTGTAGGTTAAGGTTAGGTTAGAGTTTAGTGTTTTTTTTTTTTTCATTTTTGCAAAAGGAATTTTAATTGTTATTTTGATAAATAATTTTATTTTAGTTATTTCAAAAAATTACTTGATTTAATTGCCATTTTTTTTAAAATTAGTTAATTTTAATTATTTTAAAAAATAATTGGATTTCAATTATTTTCAAGAATCACTTAATTTAAATTGTCATTGGAAAATCGCTTAATTTTAACTATTTTTTTTTATCACTTAAATTTAGTTATTTTGAAAAATCCCTTTATTTTATTTGCTATTTAAAAATCCCCTAGGTTTTATCGTTATTTTTCAAATCAATTATTATTAGTTATTTAAAAAAAATCACTTCTTTGTCGTCTTGTTCATCACTAACATGACAATTTGTCTATATGATATTTTATGTTGTTAAAACTTTGGTTAATACAAGTATATTCACAAGCAAAGAGAGAGAGAGAGAGAGAGAGAGAGAGAGAGAGAGAGAGAGAGAGAGATTCAAATGAACACAAAAAATGACAAAAATCATACTTCTTATCAAGCGAATTAATGATAATAAAGAAATTGAAAATGTCATGAAAATGATAGTACTTAAGATTATCATAACAAGGATCATCCTCAAGATTACGTATGATGATGATGATGATGATTATGATGATAATGATGATGATGACGAGATATTAAAGAGTTAATTAATGATGATGATGATGATAATGATGATGACGACATATACAAAGAATTAATTGATGATGATGATGATGATAATGATGATGATGATGATGACGAGGTATCAAAAGAGTTAATAGATGATGATGATGATGAGGAGGAGGAGGAGATATTTAAAGAGGTAATTGATGATGTTGATGATGATGATGAGGGGGAGTTATTAAAGAGTTAATGGATGATGTTGATGACAAGATATTTAAGAGTTAATTGATGATAATGTTTATGACGATGATATCGACGAGATATTAAAGAGTTAAACTCATGACGACTGCCAGACTATTTACGCGAATCCCAAAAGCTTTTTATAAAGTCTTTAAGAGGGATGAGACAGACTTGGTTGTATAAGAACGGAGTGAGCCGTCATGGGCGTTGTGAGAAGCAAGACAAGATAGCCAAAGGGCGGCCGGGATGGTTCAGGCGAGCAAGGATTTGGGATGGATTGGATGACACAGGTGGGAGATCGGTGTGGTCAGGAAAGGTGGTAAAGGGTTGGTTTTGTTGCGTTGACAGGTGGGATGGATGACATGATTAGATAGGACGTCCCGACGGCTGCTGGACGGATCAAAGGTGCGATAGGTGCTGCGGTTACACAGGTAGGATGGGTTTTAGGATTAAAATGGGTGCCGCTGTCGATTTGGGTCACAGCTCAGGTGGGAATGGGGAATGGGCATTACGGTTGAAGTAGGGAATAAGCATTACGGTTGGAGGTGGGTGATACGGTTGAAATGGAAATAGGCGTTACGGTTGAAGGCTTGAATGGACGATACGGATGAAAAAAAAATGGGCGTTACGGTTGAATGTGGGAATGGGCGTTACAATTGAAATGGAAATGGGCGTTACGGTTGAAAGTGGGAATAGACGTTACGGTTGACTGTGGAAATGGGCGTTACAGTAGACGGCTGGAATGGGTGTTATAGTTGAACGCAGGAATAGGTGTAACGGTTGAAAGTGGGAATAGGTGTTACAGATGAATGTGGGAATTGGCGTCACAGTAGACGGCAGGAATGGGCGTTATAGTTGAAGGCAGGAATGGGTGTTAAGGTTGAAAGCGGGAATGGGCGTAACGGTTGAAAGTGGGAATAGGTGTTACAGATGAATGTGGGAAAAGGCGTCACAGTAGACGGCAGGAATGGGCGTTACAGTTGAAAACAGGAATGGGCGTTACAGTTGAAAACAGGAATGGGCGTTACGGTTGAAAGTGGGAATAGTTGTTATGGTTGAATGTGGGAATGGGCGTTATGATTGAAGGTGGGAATGAGCATTACGGTTGAATGTGGGAATGGGCGTTACAGCTGAATGTGAGAATGGGCGTTACAGTAGACTGGGGGAATGGGCGTTACAGTTGAAGGCAGGAATGGGCGTTACGGTTGAATGTGGGAGTGGGCGTTACAGTTAAAAGTAGGAATGGGTGTTACGGTTGAATGTGAGAATGGGCGTTACGGTTGAAAGTGGGATGGGCATTACGGTTGAAGGTGGGAATGGACATTACAGTTGAAGGCAGGAATGGGTGTTATGTTTGAAGGCAGGAATGGTGTTACAGTTGAAAGTGGGAAGGAATTTATGCTTGAAAGTGGGAATAGGGGTTACGGTTGAAAGTGGGAATGAGCGTTACGGTTGAAAGTAAGAATGGGCGTAACGGTTGAAAGTGGGAATAGGCATTATGGTTGAAAGCGGGAATGGGCGTTACGGTTAAAAGTGGAAATGGGCAATATGTTTGAGAGTGGGAATGGGCGTTACGGTTGGTGAAATGGGGAGGAAAAAAAACCATGACAGACGGCTCACTGAACTCATAGACCAGAGTCGAACAGACGATGGAGAAAAAACCTGATAAAAACTAAAACAAAACAAAACAATTATATGAAAAGTGTGGAAAAAAGAAAGGCTGACGTTTCACTGGACCCATTTCTCAGCAAGCTGCCTTACTAAGCGTGATGACTTGCAAGGGTGACTGGCCCAGATGATGATAGCACTGCCAGTGCTGTTAGGCGCTGCTGGCGTTCTTCATGATGATGTTGGGACTGCCTTTGGCGCTCTCATGTGAGGACCACATGGCAATGTGTCCCATCAGCATACGCGAAGATTAACGGGGCCGGAGTTGGTGTCTTTCATTTCGTGAGAGAGAGAGAGAGAGAGAGAGAGAGAGAGAGAGAGAGAGAGATTGCGTTCATGTATAAATTAGGGAGAGTGTATTCGTCAGAAAGCGAATGTGTAATTGTAGTGCATTTGTCAATGAGGTGAGAGAGAGAGAGAGAGAGAGAGAGAGAGAGATTGTGTGTTAGAGGGAGAAATTGTGTATGCAAGAGAAAGAGAGGGTGTGTAATTATATTTGCATTAGAGAGAGAGAGAGAGAGAGAGAGAGAGAGAGAGAGAGAGAGAGACATAACCAAACTGTCACGCACACGAACACAATTATCATTCAAACATGTGCTAATTTTTACTCACTTTCAAGATAACTAAATTGAGGTAAGATAACAGGCATTTAATCCACACTCATCAATCTGTCAGATCTTATCACTCTTGTTTAATTAAACAGGAGGGAGAATATAAAGATGAACTAATATGTTTAACTTCAATTTATACTTTTCACTCATTTTTTTTATAGTTCTTTAACACAAGGGTACACGCACTGAAGCCTTTTACTATTTTAAACGGTGATAATTAACATAATATATATATATATATATATATATATATATATATATATATATATATATATATATATATATATATATATGTATATATATATATCTGTATATATATATATATATATATATATATATATATCTTATATATATATATATATATATATATATATATATATATATATATATACCTTTTTTTAGTTTTAAAGTTATTAGGAACATACATTCTCCCCAAAAATTTTCTGGAAAATGACCAATAATTCAATTATATACTATTTTTTTCCCATTCCTTTCTTCATCTTCCTGAAATAAAAAAAAAATGATTTTTCAACTAAAATCAATATACTCTTAACATATTTCATTCAACATTTGTATTAGATAAAACTAACGCAGAATATATCATTGGGATTAAAATACTGCTGGTAAGGCCTGAGTGTGCGTATACACACTCGATTACTGTTTCCGTTTTCATTGCGTACTTCGCTGATCAAATCTGCTATAAAAGTATTTCCCTGAATTTCTTATCTGTAAACAACGTATTTTGATCATTATTGTTTGCAGTATTCTCCTTGGCTTCAAGTGATTTGGTCAACAATCCACAACATGGCGTGTGGGTCAGAAACAAGTACCTTGGGAGATTTAGGAAAATTGTTCGACCTTGGTAGCACCTGGCATATTTCTCTCTCTCTCTCTCTCTCTCTCTCTCTCTCTCTATCATTGTGTGTGTGCGTGTGTGGATATATATATATATATATATACTGTATATATATATATATATATATACACACACATATATACACGCTCACACACACACACACACATATATATATATATATATACACACATATATACACGCTCACGCACACACACACACACATATATATATATATATATATACATATATATATATATATATATATAAATATATATATAGATATATATAGATATATATATATACACACTCACACACACATACATATATATATATGTATATATATATATATATATATATGTTTATATGTGTGTTTAAAAAATACCATAATTCTAATCGGAAATTCTCCGTAAAAATAGATGGTTCTCAACCGTATTTTTAGAAATACAGGCGACCGTAATTTTCACCCTACTTTGTTATTATCTTTTTACGGATTGGTGACCGTTTCTGTGGGGTCTGCTGAACGACCAGTTTCTCATTCACACCCAATGAACATAAAACCGTGCCAGAGTTGCCAAAGTTTGAATCTGAGGCTTGGACCAGCGCCATCACTGTCTTCAACTGTGAATTTTTCAGTAGAATTTACTCCAACTTCGGATGGAGAGGTCTTTAATATCTGGAGGCTAAACTCAGCATTAGACATTCATAATCCATCTCCTATACACCCTGTTCCTTGTTTATACGATGGTGATACCATGTGCTCATGTGGACCCTGGGACGTCTATTTCCCCTTCCACTCCAGACCCTAGTAGGTCAAGGCAATCTTCCGGACAGTTGACCTCTAAGAGTGTCAGGCCATTCTCCAAGGCTGCTCTTTGTCCTTATGGAAACGAGAGTAAGATGGTACAAGCTTGCACTCTGATTTAGAATGAGAAGGCCCTCACAGATCTGAGAATGAAGGCAGAGATGAGAAAGAAGATATAGTAAAAAATTAAGGTATTGTTTGTAAGGAAGACATTGCGAGAGAAGAAACTGTGTGCAATGTACAGGAAGTCTGTCCAGGTATTGGAAGAAGGTGAGGAGGAGGACTTGGATGAGGTTTCTATGCAGCTTGTTGACTCCTCAGGATATTCAGATGGGGTGTACGAGTACTTAGGCAATTGGATAGATTTTTTGTACCATTTGTTGAGAAAGAACCGGATGTGAAGAACTTTATACTTTTGCAGAAAAAAAATCAATTATCGTAATTCATCATCAGGATTAGGGAAAGATTGGACTGGATTGGTGATAGGAATTTAGCAGAATAACACATGATTTGCAATGCTTGCTTACCAGAATGCATGAAATATCACACGAGGTAGGGCTGAAAATAAATAGAAGAAAGACAGAGATGATGAGAACTGAGTATTCAATGGAAGATGAAATATCATTGGAAGGAGAAAGGATTAATGAGGTAGAATCATTTAAGTATTTAGGAACAATGATCTCAAATACAGGCTCTTTAGGATTAGAGTTTAGTGAAAGATTTAAAAAAAAACAAATCAGACAATGGCTAGGTGAAGTAAAATTTTGAAATCAAATAGCCTAAAATTTCATATAAAAATCAGACTATATATCAGTTTAGTGAGATCGGTGTTACTCTATGGACATGCATCATGGTATGACAATGAAACAATCTCCAATAGATCTAGTAGATTTGAGAATAAAGCCTTCAGAAGGATATTGGGAGTTGAATGGTAGGACAGGATTAAAAATGAAAATATAAGAGAGATTACTCGAGTACCATATGGGAATGAGACCATGAGGAGGGGTAGATGGAGATGGTTTGAGCATGCTCTTCGCACTCCCCACGAGAAATTAGTTCACCAAACGTTTATTTGGGATCCACAAGGCACTAGAAGGATTGGAAGACCCAAGCCTACATGGCTTAGGACTATAGAGCGCGAAGTAAAAGATGATGAATGGAGAAGTATTGAATTAAAAGCCCAAGACATAGACGACTGGCGAAATCTTAAAGGGAACTCTGTTCTTGGTGAGCTGAAACTCGAAGAGCGAAAGAAGTTGAACGAATTAGTGTGCTATTTTTCCGGGTCTTGACCATCACGGATAACAGAAGGTTATTCTTTTATTCCACTGTACGAATTCGGTTCTTTCCAAGGACACCTTTATTTTCCTTACCAGAACAGTATAAGAGTTTGGTAACCACCAAGGATGTCACCAAGAGACAGGCTGACCTGGTTAAGATTTAACCACCTCTGATTGTCTTCAATATGCACTTATGAACCTGCAGTAGCCTACAAGTTAGGATGTATACTTAAATGCATATATTGTAATATTATTTTGCTCAAATATAAGTTTTTGTATCAATATTTCTAGTTTTTATGACCTTCAAAAACAATGGTCGATATTCTCTTACTTCCCAGTTAGTATTCTCCTATAGTAGAGGTCCCAAAAATATTTAGGTGCTAAATGTGACACATAATTTCTGAGTAGAGGATTTATGAGTATACCATATGTGGGCTATGCTGTGTAGTTTTTTGTGGGCATATTTTGCACTCTCTCTACTATAAAATGGAATATTTATGCGGGGATTTTTAGTCATAGTTTGGTGTTCCACTTCCTTGCCCTAATAAGTAATTATTTGTGAATGACAATTAGTCTTGAACTGGACACCAAAGTCAACGGATTTAAAACAAATCTATTTAACAAACATAAATGTTGTAATACCTTGACCTTTTGTATTTTATCCACTATGCTGAAGAAACAATTAGTGAAAATCAGGAGTCTATGAACTGGCAGCACTATATATTCTAACAATCTGATTATGGAAAGAAAGTGTTGGTGCATCATCCCCAGACACACAGCTTTACATAGTAGAAGAGAAAGCCAGTGTGCTTAAAGGTAACTATTTTAAAACTCAATAAAATCTGAACACTTTACAGTGATCACACTGTACAAATTAGGCAATACTTTATCGAGGTTGCTATGAGAATATGCCTAGAAAGACATAAATCTAGCAATATGGCACCTTTATCTCTCGTTACCAAATCCGACCAATCACGATCGACCTGACTCTTGAAAACTTCTCTCTGCTATGCAGTATCATAAAGACTTAAATCCAGCAATATGGCACCTTTATCTCTCATGACCACATTGCAATCTGCCTGACTCCTTAAAACATCTCTCTGTTATGCAGTAAAATAAGTACATCTTGGTTCCACCTACCTGTACAGTAAGATCTATGAAGAAATGCGGATGCAAACTGATGCTCTGATATTGTTGCATAATGCTTTTTTTGGGTTCAGCCATGTCGTACTGATTGAAGGTTCCTTTAGGTATCATTCTAAGGGATTTTTGGCTACAGTGATACTCCCAGAGAATTAACCACAGGTTTCCAGAATTCTAACTCCTAGCGCGAGTATCCTTAATATAACTTATAAGGATATCGCATGATATCAGGGGACGTATTTCTTGATACGACACATGGCAATCTTCAACCAGAATAGATTTCCCGCTTTGAGGGGGAAGAGTGGTGAAAATGAAGGGGAGCCGTTATCAAGGTTACCCGGTAGATCCACTACCAGCACTACTATGGCGTATTATTCCTTTTAACGAAGCCATTTTAGCACGGTGTTCTTCCACGATGCTCTGGGTGTTGTTACTGTTTTCAAAGAATATTATCATGCAATCTCTAGCATCTTCATCCTCTGGAAAGTTGAGTATTTAATCTTTCCTCTGCATTATTTTTGGCTCCCTTCTCAAAGTTAAATTGACATAATTTAGGGGTGTTAAGCGGAGCACTGCCCTCCCCGGGGGCGGCCATTATAGGCCGCTGTCATACACCATAAATGCTTTATTTAGTTAGTATTAAGACATTCCCAGTAATTTGCTATAAAGAAGTTCTAGCTAGTTATGCAAAATTATACTAGTGAAGTTAAGCTTTACACATATAATATTTCCTCTTCCAAAAGTTTCTATCGTATTTGATAGGGCCTCAGTGGTAATAGCGTACCCGAGATCCCGGCTCGGGTTAGGCTAGCCTAACTCGTTTTAGTATATTTTAGTAACGTTATCCCCCGTTTAACCTCTTGTATCGTTTTTATTAATTCGGTCAGAGATATAGATAACTTCTAGAATTAGTAGTATAATTCAATACGCTTCTCTTTTAGAGAAATGAGGATAAACCCTTCTTTTCCCCTGGGTGCCGCCAGCTCAGGAGACAACCCTATCTTCCGTCATAGCCATTGAGTAGTGTACTCCGCTTTGACTTGGATAGTGTTTTCTGCTGATCTTCTTTGCCGGCGAGTATCCCGGCTTTGAAATATGACAATAACTAAGGGTATTCTGTCCTGTTGCCGACAACGCTACCAATAGGGGAATAGTCATTCCCCTGCCGGTTACATCGTTGTTGGCATAGGAAGTTCAGCTTCCCTTGTCCACAACCGAAAGTGGGTAGTATAATTGCCACCTTTCTCCCTTATGGACTAATAGACATGTCTTATATCCGGCAATGTCTCAGGATAGGGAATCGTTATTCCTCTGCCGCCCAATAAGGCGCCGGTATAGGAAACTATGCTTCCTTGATTTACAGCCGCAAGTAGGAGGCATACCTGCTGCCACCTTTCTCTGTAAAATATAAGAACCTTTCCCTTCCCCTTCTGTCCTTTAGTGCCGTCACGATTCCTGTGGCCGGTATTCTACAATCACCCCGCTTGCCGGGCTGACTGAGTTACCGGCCGGGCTCCTACAAAGGTGGTTAGGTTGCCGCTTTGACCATCTCCCTAACGGAAGCTAATCTCCGGAAAGGTTGAGCCGGACATGACGGCTGCCGGTGGAAACCCATTATACTTTTGAGTATTCTTCAGATCCTTTTTGGAATGCCATCCACAAACCCTGTAACCGGCAGTACAGCCGGAAACAGAAATTTTGGCTGGATGGAAGCTAGAATCAATGTATTCCTTCCTTTCCATTTGAATGCTCATTCTGGAAAAAAGGCAGTAGAGATAGTAGTCCCTACACCCCTAATTATTGTACTAAAATATAATAATACGGCAGTCCTTCTTTCCATTCTTTCTCTCTCTCTGTCAGCTAATGCCGCCAGGTACAAGCCTAACCCGGTAGTATACCGGCAAAACTACAGTATAAGACAATACAGTAGCCAGTATTCCCGCAGTATAACAATACAGCAGTTAGAAAACTACAGTATATAATGATACAGTGGTGTGAAATTTCCAACATACTCTGTGTATCCTTTCATAGTTCATTGTTGAGAGTGTTTAAAAAATGTTGAGGTGAAGTATTACTTCAACATTCTGATGAATCCTAGATCATTGGAACACAAATGATTACCTGTCAGTATTAATATGTTACAAGTGGTGGAGTTAGTGTTAGTATCCACTGACTCCCGCTCTACAAATGAGAGTTATTCCACTCTGTATTTTCACTAATAAGGAAACTAAAAATATTAATATTGTAGGAGGTCACAGCAATTGCATGGAGGGGAAACACAGATATGTGTCTTTCCTACTTCTTTTCTAACTTAATCGGGTCGCTCCAATCGCTTGACCTTGACCTTGCTGACCGACGGCTATGTAAAAGATATCCATGAAACTACGGAGTCAAGAGATACAGCAAGGGAATCCCACCAAAGGTGAGTATGAGGCTTCCAGAAGAACTCTCTGGGAGCTTCCCTACCTAACAAATCCTTAAAGTTCCTACTGTTCCCTAAGGCTCAATTGAATACGTTTAGGCTTCAGGCACAGGTTCCCACAGGAAGTGGTCCCAGAAGTCATTACCAAAGCCATCACAGAGAATGGGAACCTGCTCCAAAAGTTGGGCATGTCCTCAAAGATGAAATCATTATTAGATCTGCACAATTTCCGACGTGACCATGACCACGGTGCCTCAAATAGTATTCCAGCTGTAAACCACCTTTCGGCCCTACAAAGGTAAAGGCCCAAAAAAGCGGATTATCTGGAAATCTCCAAGGGTGGAGGAGGACGCATCTCGGAAACATGTCCTCAGGAACCTCTAAAAAATGAGAGGTTCCAGGTAGGAGGCAGACTTTTTCACTTTTGGGTTCGTTGGACCTTTGATCCCTGGGTCCACAGCCAAATTATGAATGGATTTGTTTGGAAATGGAACAAAAATCCACCTTTCCATAATTCTTCCAACACTTCACCCCCTTATTGGAAGAATATACCTCAGAACTCTTGAACAAGAAAGTAAGGAGGAAAGCGAAGTACATCAAAATTCAAGGGAAGGCTGTTTTGTGTTCATAAGAGAGACTGAGACAAACCCAGAGTTATTCTACACTTGTCTCCACTCAACAAGTTCATCGAGATCGACAAGTTCCTGATGCTTACAGTGCAACACATAAGGACCCTTCTACCAAAAAGGGGCATATACTGTCTCAATAGACCTGGCAGATGCATACTGGCACCTACCAGTCAGTCTCCTCCTCTCTTCCTATCTAGGATTCAGGCTACAGAAGACAAAATTTGTCTTCACAGCCATGCCCTTCGGACTAAACATAGACCCAAAGATATTCACAAAGCTAACGGACACGATCGTCCAGCACCTATGCTCCGGAAGAGTACAGGTAGTAGCATACCTGGACGATTGGCGGGTGCGGGTAGCATCCAAGACTACTTGTCTGCAAGCGGCCAGAAAGGTGATCCAGTTCCTGGAACACCTGGGCCTCAAGATCAATAACTACAAGTCTCGCCTTTCTCCAGCTCACAAGTTTCAATGGTTAGGAATCAATGGGAACTTGCAGTCACACCACCTCTCCATTCTATTAAAAAAGAGGAGAGAAATTGCGGCATCTTTCAAGAGACTAATCCAACATAGGAGGATTTCAAAATGCCAATAGGAAAGAGTACTTGGCTCTTTCCAGTTCGCAGTAGTAACAGATCCGGTGCTAGAAGCACAGCTGAATGATGCGCCAGGAGTCTGGAGAAGATATGCATCAAACGCTCGAAGATATCAACAAGGTTGACACCGACACGATTGTGCATGCCATTAAGGCCGTGGTCAACGAAAAAGAGTCTAGCACAGAATTCTCTTGCAACCACCACAAACATCAGTGGCGATACACACGGAAGCCTCCCTGAAAGAAGGGGTACGCCATCCGCAAGAAAGGAAAGGGCAAGAAATTGATCATTTCAGTTCATAAAACTTTCACATCAACATCTTGGAGGCTATGACAGTCCTCCTGACGTAGAGGAGACTATCCCCTCGCAGAACAGTCCACATCAGATTGGCTCTCAACAACGATGTGATACTAATATGTCTAATCGACAAGGCTCGAGTTCACCTCACATCAACCACATGATGTTAGCCATCTTCCACCTGGCAAGAAAGAGAAGATGGCATTTATCAAACAGTTCCCCTTCAAGGGTTCGGTGATGTGACGGCGGATGCTCTGTCAAGGTGAAAGCCGATAGAGACAGAATGGTCCCTAAATGCAGGCTCATTCTCCTCTATTTTCGATAAAAGTCACGGAACTGCAGATCCACCTCTTCGCAACGAGCGATAACAAGAAAATCCCTCGTTATGTAGCCCCCTACGAGAACCTTAATCAGAAGTGATAGACGTCATGTCTCTCAACTTGAATGGATGGAATCGAATTTATCTGTTTCCACCAGCCAATCTCCTGCTAAAAGTCCTCAACAAGCTAGGATCCTGCAGAGAAAAAACTCCTGTAGTGGCCCACAAATGGCCCAAAAACAATTGGTTTCCTCTTGTTCTAGAATTGAAACTGTAGCTGTTTCCTCTGTCGTACCCAGTTTTATCCAAACTGGTGCAGAAGTCGGCTCTTACATTTCATCCTCGAGAACCAACAACCTGCATCTCATGGTTTTTTGGCCCTAGCAGCGAACAATAGTTTGGGATCTCGAAGAATGTGGCCGACTTCATTGTAGAGTACAAGTTAAGTCCAACCAGGAGACAATATGGATTGTCTTGGAAGAAAGAGGTAACCCTCGAGAAAATAAGGGGACCAACAGAAATTTCCACAGGTTTCTGTCTCTCTTTCTTCTTTTACCTACTTGAACGAGGCCTGACTTCCACTACGATAACCACGTGTAAGTCGGCCCTGACTAGACCTCTTCTATACGCCTTTGAGACGGACCTCATAAGCGAAACCTTTTTTAAGGTACCAAAGCATGCACTTGACCCAAGCCGGCAACCCCTCCAAAGCCCATTACATGGGCGTTGATCAAAGTGTTGCACTATCCTTTGGACCTAACAATGAGGATTGTACTCTAAAAGAACTAACACAGAAAGTAAATTTTCTGTTCGCAATACCCTCAGAGGCTAGAGTTAGTGAAATGTTGGCCCTATCAGGGATGCAGGCCATATTCAGTTCACAGAAGAGGGAGAACTGAATCCTTTCCCCGATCCTACTTTTCTCGCCAAAAATGAGCTGCCCATCAAAAGGTGGGGTCCTTGGAGAATCTGCCAACTGAAGGAAGATATCTCCCTATGCCCATTAGGGTTTCTTAAGGTCTATCTTCGTAGAACTTCAGACTTCAAGGAAAGACAGCTCTTCCAAGGCGAAACCTCAGGATCAAAATTTATCCATAAAATAACTGAGAGCAATGCTCACCTACTGATTCACAGTGAGGATCCTGACAGCTCACACGCAGTTCAGGATCCTAAGAAAATTGCTTCTTCACGGAACTTCTTCCATCACTACACGAAGCAAGTACATAAAATAAGACATATTGTGGTTGCGACGGGTAGTTTTAAAAAACCGGTCGTCTAAGCCTGCGACAAACAGTGAACTGCTTTGGGACTTTCCAGTGCATCGGGTGCATGGGTACATTTACCAATGAGTGCAAATCACAAAGATGATTAACTCACTGTTCCATATAGGTGCCGAGTGAGCGTTGCATCACGGTGTTCATGCATTTCCAAAATCTTTACAAGTCAGTCCGATTTGGTTTCACATCTCCATTGAGTGGCACCATTTCGATGAAATTACATATTTTTCCGACAGGAGAAAATATGGACCCTGATATGTTTTCAATGTTGGATCAGATTCATTCATATCTGATTGTAACTACAATTGATAATCTAGTTACAAGGTAAAATACTAAACGTATTTGTGTCCTATTACTGCTATCTCTGTTACAGACGAAAAAAGTATACTAGAGTTTTAATTAAGCCCTAGAAGGGCCCAACTTGAAATCAGAGTACAGATTTCCAAGGGAGGAAAAAGGTAATCTCTATGTAGATACAAACTTTGAATCCTTATAGTCGAAGTCGACACTTTCCCTGCTAGTTCCAAGCTTAGGGGATATGACAAATAACGGTAATGACATATATAAAGGTCTAGGAGACCATATAAGGAACTGATTCAAAGTAAAGGCACTTTTACAAACCCACAGATATAGTACTTTCAAGTAATTCTCTGGTAAATTTCCATCAGGACGGCAAGGCTGAGCCCAAAAAACTGATTTTGAGCAAAGCGAAAACTCTATTTTTGGGTGATATGGCCATGTCGTCCTGACGGACCCTCCCTCCTTTAAAAAAGGAGTATACAACTATGTACAGAAAGACCCCAACCGAAACTACTCTATCTGCGGCTATTCATGCTTAAATGCAACAAGGAATAATACGGCATAGTAGTACTGGGAGGGAATCCACCGTTTAACAGTGATAACGGCTCCCCTCCATTTTTGCCTTCAAATGGTAAAATCTATTCGGGGTGAAGATTGCCTATCAAGAAATACGTCCCCTGATATTATGCTATATCCTTAAAAGTTATATTAAGGATACTCGCGCCAGGAGTTAGAATTCTGGAAACCTGTGCTTAATTCTCTGGGAGTATCACTGTAGCCAAGTATCCCTTAGAAAACTACCTAAAGGAGCCTTCCATCAGGACGACATGGCCATATCACCCAAAAATAGATTTCTCGCTTTGCTCAAAATCCATTTTATGCCGCAAAATTTAGCAGGATTTTTATGAAATTGTGCATTCTTTATGCATTTAAATTTTTCAATCAGTCTGTTATGACAGCCACGGCCTAATATAATAATAATAAAAAAAGTTCTTAAAACCGCAGAATA
>NC_090767.1:28518204-28525704 GCF_036898095.1 Palaemon carinicauda
TGAAGTACTGTCAGGCAAGTCTAAGGACCCAATAACTCTTAAACATTAGTATCTCAATGGTGGGCTATTGCATCAGACACCCTACTATCTGATATATATATATATATATATATATATGACCCAAGTTGATGGATAATAAGATGTTGGAATACGAGTTTTCTTCATTTATTACAAAAGGTTCGTAAGCAGACACTATACTGTACACAGCTATCCCTCTCTCAGGCACGAGAGCCATGTCAACTTGAGCGCACAATGGCAACTAAACTCCCTCTGTTACCAAAATGCAATCTTGCTACAACAACATGCTGCGTTATAGGTTTTTGTGGAATTATAATGATTAAAGAGTTCATTTACCTTGATGTACAACACACATCTACATACATGAATTAGGACATTACGCCACCCCCCATCCCCCCCAAGCTCCTCATTCCGGGAGGAGGTGCACGCTCGCCCCAACTAGTCTATGATATATGGAGGACACTCCGACCCGGGATAGGCATGGCGTGTACTAAACAGAAATGCAACATAATATATATATATATATATATATATAAATATATATATATATATGTGTGTGTGTGTATATATATATATATATGTGTGTGTGTGTGTGTGTGTATATATATATATATATATATAGAAATTACCCAAAAATATAACATCTTCCAAAAAAAAAATATATTGCATGAAGTAAATGTACACAAAATAATATAAATAATTACATTCATTTATTTTTTAGACTTCTGCAACTAAAATACAGGGGTAGGAATAGATATTCCTTCATTTCTCTATTTTATTTGTCTGGGTTTACGGCACAATTTCACAACCTAACTCATCACTACCATTTCGCCATTTACTTGAATCACTGCAACACTTCACTTGCAACTTTCAACCGGTGTCCACTAGCCGTTTTCCCAAGAAAATAATTCATCTTCCCGCACTTCTCTTATAACACTAAGTATGAGGTATTCACATCTACACATTCTGTAAAACTGCCTATCCTCAAGGCTGAACTTTAATCCTGAATCTACTTGCCATTCGGGAACCACCCCGGCCCCAGCAACCAGGAATCATATAAATATTTGAATAACACAGCATCAGACTGACAGATCTCACCTGACTTATTCAACCTCTGATTGTTTTTAGGTTCACTCAGCAATGTTATACGTATTGCTAGACTCAGCAAAATTGCCGCAACATTTTACGTATACATTACTCATCAACATAAGAACACATTGTTATCATCAAGTTTATATAAAACAAGTCAAAAGAAGAAATGAGGTCTGTTCAAACAACAACATCAGCAAAGGAAAAAGAAAATTCTACTAATCAACTCGAGGAATGTAACGTATGCAGGGGTAAGGAGGAACACTCTTGAAAACTACTTCTTCAGGCACCACATATATGAGTGCCTGATGATGTTCAGACACTGCGCCATTAATAATCATATTTAGTTGGTACAGACCTAAATACCCTGGCTCTAGTTTCTGTTTCCTAGGTTGTAATCGTTTCAAAGACACACAATCGCCCACAAATACTTTTACAGGTGCGGTTTTGAAACAACCCTCATACTTTGAGCTGTGTTTTTCATTAGCTCTTTTCAAAAACCTTTCAGTGGTGTTCATTACTCTCCTCCATATATTTAATAAATATACGCGGTATTGCTCATTTGAATAATTTGGTAATTGTTGCAAATTAATTAGTACAGTATATAGTAACACAGGATCCTGTCCATACACTAAAAAGAAAGGCATGTCCATGAGCGAAGCATTATAGGCAATGTTCAAAGCTAGCTCAGCTCTAGGGATCATGGCGTGCCAATGAAGGAGGTCATCAGCCTCTAAGTAACGTAAAATTCGCACTACTTCCCTGTTATGTGATTTCACTACGCCATTTGCTGAAGGCCTATATGCGGTCATTGAAAAGTGTTCAATTTTCATCAAGTCTGTGACTGATTTCACCACCTTATTTATAAACTCGAGACCATTATCACTTATCAAAATTTTTGGGCAACCAAACCTAGTAATGAAAGAGCACAGCGCCTGGGCTAATGAATTTGCCGATTTATCCAACATTGCGTAAGTATGAGTGTACATAGTAAATGCATCCACAGATACACAAATATACTTATGTTGTGTTGAACCAGTAGGATATGGTCCTACCACATCCATAAGCACTCAATGAAATTTAATAAGAATCACAGGCCACTCTCTGGCTTCCGGTACAGTGTTTTTATGTTCTTTGAAACAGTTACAAGCATGACATCCTTTTATATAATTCTCTATTGATTTTTTTATTCTTAACCAAAAGAAGGATTCACGTGCTCTCTTTAATGTTATATCAATCCCTAAATTCCCTCTATACGTACTTGCATGTACAATGTGGAAGGCTTGATTAATTAAAGAGGTAGGAGGAACGACCTGTGGAGAAATTCCCCTCCCCTCTTCTCGTAAGCACAATATAATATGACATTTTCTATAAAAAAAATTCTCTCGAGGCACATTCAGCAATGACAGATAACTCTCCATTTCCCTTTAATCACTGCTCGCACTCTTTCCATCCATTCGTCTTTTTTCTGTCCCTCTTAGAATTATTTTATGTCGCAAGCTCTCAAGTCAATTAAACCTGCATCATCAGGACACTCATTCTGGACACACCTTGTCATGTCCTCAGCCACCCACATATATTCACATTCGCCACTCATATGTCTTTTGACTGCTCATCTGGAGAAATCACATCCTGTTCTCTATTTTCTCTATTTTTATGGGGGTCTTCAATATTTTGGTTACATTCTTTGTTCCTCGTTTGTGCCCTAGTTGTTACTCCTATTACTGCACCTCTAGATATAGCATCAGCTACCTTGTTAGCTTTACCTTCTATGAGGTGAAAACCCTTTATATTAAACTTGTCGAGAGGTCAATTTCTTTTTTTAATACAAATCACATAAGGAGAGATGATCACTTTGAAACTCAATCGACTGACCTTATAAAAAGAACCGATGCCTCTCTAGACCCCAAAGAATAGCCAAAGCCTCTTGATCAAATGTACTATAATTCTTTTCTGCCACTTTTCTTGACCGGGAAGCAAAACAAATGGGTCGCTCTCTGCCTTTATCATCTCGTTGAGAAACTACGCCACCAATAGCTACGCTACTCGCATCTGTTGTCACTAAAAACGGGCGATCAAATCTAGGATATGCGAGTAATTCATTGCTAGTTATGGCAGCTTTCAAATGGTTAAAGACCCTTTCTTATTCCTCTCCCAAAATTATTACTTTTTGTTTCTTTAAAGCATCTAAGAGTCTCGCTATCTCTCCAAAACCTCTTATGAATTTATGGTAATACCCAGTTAGCCCAAGGAACCCAGCTACTTCCTTAGAATTGAATGGCATGGTGGAATCTCTGATAGCCGCTACTTTACTGGGATAGGGTTGAATACCTTCTGGAGTTATTATGTGACCTAAAAATTCGACCCGTGTACAGATAAATTTGTACTCTGACAAATTTATTTTCATACCATTACGTCGCAATGCGACGAATATTATTATTATATTCTTCGGCCGTTTTTCTGTAATTATATCGTCTAAATAAACAAGAACATTACGGCCAATTAAGGGAGACAAAACCACCATCATTACTCTAGAGAAATGACTTGGAGCATTTTTAACACTGAAAGGAAAAAAATTAAACTAAAATAGTTGATCGTTAGCTATAAATGCCATTTTTACATTTACTGTCTTCCTGAATGGGCATTTGATAGTATCCAGATTTTAAATCAACAGTTGTAAAATATTTACTATCCCGTACCTTCACAAGTAATTTTTCGATCGAGGGCAATGGAAATGCATTACCCTTAGTGACTTCATTCAACATCCTATAATTAACACACAATCTTACCAAGCCATCCTTTTTCGTAACAACTACAATTGGAGAAGCCCAGGGGGATTCGCTCCCTTCGATTATCCCTTGTTCCCTTAACCCTGGATAGGTACGGTCCTCGGACACCCCTTTAAGGGTATACTCGGACGCGAACGACCCCGACGCCAAAAAAAATTCTTGAAAAATCAGTTTTTGCAGTAACCTCCTTTTTTCTTTTGCCAAAAAAAACTTCAATGAATGCTTAAAACAACTGTAAAGATAAATACTACTCATCTGCAGAAAAACTATTTATTATAAATATTTTAAAAAATTAAGTAGAAAAAAAAAAAGACCTGACATAAAAATTCATAAAAAAAAAGTTTATACAAATATACACAAATCCTTTTAGGAATTGATTCTTGAATGTTTAGGACACATCTTGATGTATTTTGGATGAAGTCAGACCCATGGAGGTGAAGATCTGAAATGAGAAAAAAAGGGTAACTTTTTTTGGCCAAAAAAAATTGTCCAAATTTCATGAATTTTTTTGGGTACCCAAATGAAATAGGAAGTGGCTAATTTTTTTAGGGAATAAACATATGTTATCCTAAAATAAAAATATGTAAAAAAATCTTCATTATTTTGTAAATTACATTTATATCAGGGGCCATATCTAAAGGTAATTTTTTGAGTACTTGGAAATTTCGTAAAAAAATACATATATTTAATATATAATATGATATTTATGCAGGTAAAAATATACCAAAATATCACAAATTCTATAGGGAACAAGAATATATATAGATAGGGCAGCTTACGCTTCGGATATGTCCACAAAATGGCCGCCAACCACACTGACTCAGACTCCCTAATCTGCCACTTGAAATGTAGGAAGGGTATGTCAATTTCAAGGTGTTATTTACTAATCTAATTATTATTGGATATGCATAAAAATTGTATGGTGGGTTGCTGGATAATTATCGATTATTTTACGTTTATAAAATTAAAATTCTGACCCAAAAAATTTTTTTTGAAGGGAAATAAAATCGAAAAAAAAAATGTAAAACAATATTTTAGCTAAAAAAATTTGATGATATTCAATCAAAAAAAAAGTAAACAAAATTTTCCGACAAATAAACATCTAGAGGAATCATTACTCTGTGATAGTTCCTTAGTACGTAGTAATTTTGAAAGAATTGAGAAAAAACGAAAAAATGGCAATCACCGGAAAATCGAACACATACCTATATATACGCCATATCTGGCTAAAAAAAAGATAGGCATGGGTAGCCAGATCATCTAAAAACACTTTCCAACACTATAAAAATATAAGTTTTGCGACACTACTTGCCAATTCCTTACGGTAACATGACTAAGCAAAAAAATGCAAAACAAATAAAAAGGGGCACTCGTGGAAAAATGGCCATTCTAATATACGGCATTTCAGAAAAAAAAAATTTCAGCCACGTGCTAGGCAAACCCTCAAGGCATATTTTCCGACAAATAAACATATAAATGAAATATTACTCTGTGATAGTTCCTTAGTACGTAGTAATTTTGAAAGAAATGGGAAAAAACGAAAAAATGGCAATCACAGGAAAATCGAACACATACTTATATATATGCCATATCTGGCTAAAAAAAAAATAGGCATGGGTAGCCAGATCATCTAGAAACACTTTCCAACACTATAAAAATATAAGTTTTGCGACACTACTTGCCAATTCCTTACGGTAACATGACTAAGCAAAAAAATGCAAAACAAATAATAAGGGGCACTCGCGGAAAAATGCCCAACATTCTAATATACGGGATCTCAGATAAAAAAAAAGACATGCACGTGTTAGCCCAACCATCAAGGCACACTTTCTAACACATAAACATGAAAAAAAAATCAATAATATACGGCAATTCCTTACTACGTAGTAAATTTTTACAAATATTGAAAAAAAAACAGAAATTGGCAACCGCAGTTAAATACCCAATATACCAATAACTACGTCGTATCTGACAAAAACAAAATCACGCATGGGTAGCCAGATCATCTAGACACACTTTCCAACACTAAAAAAGCAAAAGTTTTACGACACTATTTCGCAATATCTTACGGAAAAATGACTTGGCAAAAAAATGAAAAAAAATGAAAAAGGGACACTCGCGGTAAAATGCCCGACATTCTAATATACGACATCTCAGATAAAAAAAAAGACATGCACGTGTTAGCCCAACAATCAAGGCACACTTTCTAACACATAAACATGAAAAAAAAATGAATAATATACGGCAATTCCTTACTACGTAGTAATTTTTACAAATATTGAAAAAAAAACAGAAATTGGTAACCGCAGTTAAATACCCAATATACCAATAACTACGTCGTATCTGACAAAAACAAAGTCATGCATGGGTAGCCAGATCATCTAGACACACTTTCCAACACTAAACAAGCAAAAGTTTTACGACACTATTTGGCAATATCTTACGGAAAAATGACTTGGCAAAAAAATGAAAAAAAATGAAAAAGGGGCACTCGCGGTAAAATGGTCCTCGTGGTGATGAACGACATTTTAACTAAAAAAAAAAACATGCACATGGTAGCCAAACAATCCACCAAGACTTTCCACAACTGATAACCTATACAAGTTGCACCATTCTACGACAATTTCATAATACGTAATAACTTTGATAATTATGCAAACTACCTCAGAAGGGTAAACTCGGACGCGAACGACCCCGATGCGTCTCAGAAATCGGGGAAGGAGTACAGCTACAGCAATGCACATCTGGACACTACTAGAGCGTGTAGGGGAGACACCTCCTGCAGGTCGATCACCCACAAATTCAGTCACAGGGGTGAGTCACGTGAGAAAAACCTGTTTTTTTTTGACGCTCGGGGTCGCAAACGACCCACCGTACCTATCCAGGGTTAATTTATTAATTTCCCTCTCTATATCTCCCTGGAAAGGAATGGGTACCTTATAAGGCCTTGGCCTGATCGGCTGAGCCTGCCCAGTTTCAATGCTAAAGGGAAATTGATCAATCCTCCCGGGTGGCTCATCTCCAATTGCAATTACATCGGAATAATTATTGACAATGTCACTAACTACAGGGTACATATTCTGATGGACATAGTTTTCGTACTTGCTTAATCAAATTCTGAGTGCGTTCGTCTGTAAGGACTAGAGTTGTGGCTCCCAACATCCCATTTTAAGCAATTTCACATAACTAATTCACACACAGAATAACTTACTAAAACTACTCTTTTCTTTGACAAATTAATTATCATTATATCAGCTCTGGTCTCTTTTATTTCCGTTAAGCCCTCTAATATCATATGGGCCCAATTGTCATGGGGTTTAACAACGACCTTGACTCCTTCCGGGAGAGGGCGACCCGGGGTCACTGATATGCTCGTAAGTGTCTGGGGAGACAACACTTCTCTCTCAGGGAAAGATGTTACCTTACTTTGTTGGGTCTCCGAGCCCGCACATGCACTTACTCTCTCATGACTCTCTATCGGCAAAATGTAACCTCCTGCTTTTACTATTATTGTATCTTTTCCCCCAAAAATGCATATTTGATTATTAGAGATAACATCAATTTCTAAAATAGCCTCGATTCCAGGATTTCCCAAGGTGGGCAG
>NC_090767.1:28530704-28533204 GCF_036898095.1 Palaemon carinicauda
TATATATATATATGTATATATATGATAAATTTTGCACATTTTTACGTGTTTTTCATATTCAAATAAGCCATATATATTTTGATATATTAATGTCTGGATTCTCTTAACGACCTCGGGATCAGAGCCCCAGGCGAAATCTCACAAAGACAAGAGCTTGGCTCCGGCCGGGAATCGAACCCTGGTCGGCAAGCTTATATAGACAGTGACTAACCCATTCGGCCACGAATGGGTTAGTCACTGTCTATATAAGCTTGCCGACCAGGGTTCGATTCCCGGCCGGAGCCAAGCTCTTGTCTTTGTGAGATTTCGCCTGGGGCTCTGATCCCGAGGTCGTTAAGAGAATCCAGACATTAATATATCAAAATATATATGGCTTATTTGAATATATATATATATATATATATACATACAGACATACATACATATATATATATTTATAATTTATATATATATATATATATATATATACATATATATATATATATATATTTATATATATATATATATATATATGTATATATATATATGTATATATATATATATATATATTTATATGTATATATATATATATATATATATTTTCATATATATATATATATATATACACACATACATATATATATATATATATATATAGATAGATATATATACATATATATACCAAGGCACTTCCCCCAATTTTAGGGGGTAGCCAACATCAACAAATGAAAGAAAAACAAAAATGGGACCTCTATTTTCTACGTTCCTCCCAGCCTTACAAGGGACTCAACCGAGTTCAGTTGGTACTTCTAGGTGCCACAGCCCACCCTCCCACATTATCCACCACAGATGAAGCTTCATAATGCCGAATCCCCTACTTCTGCTACCTCAGCGGTCATCTTAGGCATTGGAGGCAGCAGCAGGGCCTACCGGAAATGCGTCACAATAGCTCGCCATTCATTCCTATTCCTAGCACGCTCTCTTGCCTCTCTCACATCTATCTTCCTATCACCCAGAGCTTCCTTCGCTCCATCCATCCACATAAACCTTGGCCTTCCTCTTGTTTTTCTCCCATCAACTCTTTCATTCACCACCTTCTTTAGCAGACAGCCATTTTCCATTCTCTCAACATGGCCAGACCACCTCAACACATTCATATCCACTCTAGCTGCTAACTTATTTCTTACACCCGTTCTCACTCTCACCACTTCGTTCCTAACCCTATCTACTCGAGATACACCAGCCACACTCCTTAGGACACTTCATTTCAAACACATTCAATTTCTGTCTCTCCTTCACTTTCATTCTCCACAACTCCGATCCATACATCACAGTTGGTACAATCACTTTCTCATATAAAACTCTCTTTACATTCATGCCCAACCCTCTATTTTTTACTAATCCCTTAACTGCCCCCAACACTTTGTAACCTTCATTCACTCTCTGACGTACATCTGCTTCCACTCCACCATTTGCTGCAACAGCAGACCTTAAGTACTTAAACTGATCCATCTCCTCAAGTAACTCTCCATTCAACATGACATTCAACCTTGCACCACCTTCCCTTCTCGTACATCTCCTAACCTTACTCTTACCCACATTAACTCTCAACTTCCTTCTCTCATACAATCTTCCAAATTCTGTCGCTAATCGGCCAAGCTTGTCTTCTGTGTCTGCAACCAGTACAGTATCATCAGCAAACAACAACTGATTTACCTCCCATTTACGGTCAATCTCATCTACCAGTTTTAATCCTCGTTCAAGCACTCGAGCATTCACCTCTCTCACCACTCCATCAACATACAAGTTAAACAACCACGGCGACATCACATATCCCTGTCTCAGCCCCACTCTCACCGGAAACCAATCGCTCACTTCATTTCCTATCCTAACACATGCTTTACTACCTTTGTAGAAACTTTTCACTGCTTGCAACAACCCTCCACCAACTCCATATAATCTCATCACATTCCACATTGCTTCCCTATCAACTCTATCATACGCTTTCTCCAGATCCATAAACGCAACATACACCTCCTTACCTTTTGCTAAATATTTCTCGCATATCTGCCTAACTGTAAAAATCTGATTCATACAACCCCTTCCTCTTCTAAAACTACCCTGTATTTCTAAGATTGCATTCTCTGTTTTATCCTTGATCCTATTAATCATTACTCTCCCATACACTTTTCCAACTACGCTTAACAAACTAATACCTCTTGAATTACAACACTCATGTACTTCTCACTTACCCTTATATAGTGGTAAAATACATGCACAAACCCAATCTACTGGTACCATTGACAACACAAAACACATATTAAACAATCTCACCAACCATTCAAGTACAGTCACACCCCCTTCCTTCAACATCTCAGCTCTCACACCGTCCATACCAGACACTTTTCCTACTCTCGTTTCATCTAGTGCTCTCCTCACTTCATCTATTGTAATCTCTCTCTCATTCTCATCTCCCATCACTGGCACCTCAACACTGCAACAGCAATTATATCTGCCTCCC
>NC_090767.1:28538204-28598204 GCF_036898095.1 Palaemon carinicauda
CTCCCAAACAGAGAGGAAATTAATATCGAAATAAACCTTAATGACACTGATGGGTTAGTTGAACTGCAAAGGCAACTCTACCGGCATCATATCAACCCATCAGTAATAGAGCTAAGGAAACATTTCCTCGGAGGAGATTCAGAGCCGACCGTAGAAGAGAGAGAGTCAATCAAGAATCTTCTCACAAATGAGTAAGTTATTATTACTTCACAGTTATTTTGAATATTGCAAGATACATATAGTAATAAAATATCTTTATGACAATACACTGGTACATGATCATATATACAAACATATGCACATGCACACATATATAGGCCTACTAATAAAAGAGAGAGAGAGAGAGAGAGAGAGAGAGAGAGAGAGAGAGAGAGAGAGAGAGAGAGAGAAAACTCATAACTTTAGTATAACAATCATTCTTAGTCTTGTAAACAATATATTTTATATTGTCAGTATCTTCATTATCATCATTGTCACAATTAGACTCATAATAAGTCGGCTAAACATCAAAAAGTCCCGATTTTAATTTCTCATTTTTCGTTAATATCAATTTCCATATTTTACAAAATTATTCTTTTTTTTACTTTCCGTTTTCGTCATCATCATCATCATCATCATCATCAACTTGATAATAAAATTCCCAATCAAATCCAATAACTATTTCTTTCTTTTCTTTTCTTCTCTTTGGAACAGTTGTTGGAGATACAGAGGCATCTGGGACCCAACGTTCCAAATCCCTCCAAATATTAGGGACCTTCAAGTGTGGCTTCCAGACCAACCCAGTCTCGACGCCTTCTGTCGATCTTTGGAAAAGACAAAAGAGATTAAAGTTTTAGGTAAGAATTTTCTCTGTTTTTTTCCTCTGAGTGACATTATAATAACTCGCCTCCTTTCCCTCATCCTGTCATTCATTGTTAATATCGTTGTTATCATTATCAATATCATTGTTAACATCATTATCATCATCATTATTACTCTATAGATGTAGAACATTATATTCAGAGGTCTAAATCAGGTGTTTTTTTTTCACAAAAAGGAAAATATTGTTTTAATCTGATTTTAATTTCATATAAAAGCTTTCAATGTTAAGTTTTAATTTCTTTCCTTCCATATATTAAAAGGAAATGTCTCATTTTAATGGTGTTGATTTAGTTAATAGTGATGGAAATGAATAATAGTGATCGTGATTTTAATGAATAAGAAACAAATATCGGCGCCAGTCATAGTCAAACACGGCTCATCCCGACTCCGCCTCCTTCCTTCGCTGATTGGTTCTCTATAAGGATGTGGGCGGAGTTATCCGAACGGGAGAACCAATCAGCAAAAGGGATTTAAAAACGTTTCTTTTGGTCAATGAGATTTTGACAATAGAATGAAACTGAGTTTTTATTGGCTTAGGTGATTTAGACAGTGCATAATGTGAGGGTTTCATGAGGAGACTAATGACATACCTTATGCGAGCTGCTGCAATGCTCGCGTGCACACGCACACACACACACACACTAACTCCAGCACGCACATACAAACGCACACACGCAAACTCACACACACTAACGCAACCTCAAAGAGACACTGGCAGACATATTGCTCTACTGTGTTTAGTTCTTTTGCCTCTAAATTCGTTGTTATTATTATTCCCATTTGATCTTTTCCTTTAGAATCTTAAGAAAGAAACACAGAGAAAATGTTCAGTTTTTTATTATCATTTTTCTCAACGTTTTTCTTCTTCTTCTTCTTCTTCTTCTTCTTCTTCTTCTTCTTCTTCTTCTTCTTCTTCTTCTTCTTCTTCTTCTTCAGATATTTACTTCAGTGTCAACGACGTCAGCAGCGTCAGTCGCCCCATCCCTTTCTTGGAGAAGGATCCACTTTTCGAAGTCGATGTCGAGGACGTCAAGGAAGAAGACATCGAGAAGGTTGGGGACATCCTTCGGACATTGCAACCACAGGATGCAAGGAGGTGAGGAGACATCATTCCTTAAGAGAGAGTGTGTGTGTGTGTGTGTGTGTATGTGTGTGAAAGGGTACTCTCAATAGGCCTACATACATCCATATCTATTTTGGACTGGACATAGGCCTATTTTCTTAGAACATAAAGTAAACGCAATATTGAGAAATATAATAAAAAAAAAAGATAATTTTAGAAATGGAAAAGATTTTTATTTATTTCTACACTTTTTCAATTGTTAAAATAGGCCTACATAAATCCATATCTATTTTTGGAAAGAACATAGGTCTATTTTCTTTGAGCATTAAGTAAACTGATCATAAAATATATAAATTAACATCAATAATGAAAATTGTAATAAAAAGTATTATTAATTTAAGTATTTACTTTTATTCAAAATTTACATGATATTTTGGGTCATGAAATATAAGTATATATAAACAATTGCAATGCTGTGTTGGTCCACTTGCGTGTGTGCGCGCGTGTACGTGTACGTGTTTGTGCGTGTGCGTGCGTGTGTCTAAATGCATTTCTTCATCTGAACAAAACAAGATAACAATAAAAGCATAAAATAATGAATAAATGTGGGTGACATCATTTCCTTTCTTCTTCTTTTCATTCCCTTCCATTTCATCCCATTTTCTTCCTTTCTTTCTTCTTCCCAACAGATCGTTCGAGTCAATCGAGTTTCCTCTGTGTTCCCTGGGGAGGACGAGGAGCCCTGAGGTCATCCTCAGACTCCTCGCCTCCTTGAAGGGAGTCAGGGTGAGAAGCTACATCTGGTTCCCAGGAGAAGAACCACCACATGACGAAGCCTTAGTCAGAGAGATGGATCTTAAGGCAAAGGAATCCACCGGATGTGAAGATGGTGTTTATTGGTGAGTTTGCTTCTTCTTTTTATACTTCTTCCTGTTTTTCATAGGTGTTTTACGATCTCTCTCTCTCTCTCTCTCTCTCTCTCTCTCTCTCTCTCTCTCTCTCTCTCTCTCTCTCTCACTAACATTTCAAACTTTTCGGCAGCAGGTGATGAGCCAGGATAAATATAATGTATTCACTATAGGCCTAGTTTCAAAATTTATATTTCTTTAAGATATTGCTTTTGCTTTTTTATTATTAGTTATTATTTTTAAGAAGATATATATATATATATATATATATATATATATATATATATATATATATATACATATATATATATAAATATATATATATATATATATATATATATATATATATGTATATATATATATATATATATATATATATATATATATATATATATATACATATATATATATATATATATATATATATATATATATATATATACAGTATATATATATATATATATATATAAATATATATATATATATATATATATATATATATATATATATATATATATATATACAGTATATATATACATATATATATATGTATATATATATATATATATATATATATATATATATATATATATATATATATATATATATATATATATATATATATATATAAAGAGAGAGAGAGAGAGAGAGAGAGAGAGAGAGAGAGAGAGAGAGAGAGAGAGAGAGAGAGAGAGAGAGAGAGTGTTGATATGTATAGTATAACAATTTCCTTCTCATTATTATATCGACTTATTCTGATTATTTTGTTCATTATCATTTGGTCAAATTATATAATCATGTTTGTTTTGCATCTCAGTATATCATATTCCCTTTAATTATCTCCTCATTGCCTTTAACTCTCATCATATTCATCTTCTGCCTTTCCTTTATTATTATCATTACACCTTTCCATAATGAATAGAATATTAGCTATTTATCCAAAGTCTTTTTTCTTAATGATGTTTTCTTCTTTACTCCACAGGGGCATGGAAGAAGAAGAAGAAGAAGAAGAAGAAGAAGAAGACGAAGAAGAAGAAGAAGAAGAAGAAGAAGAAGAAGAAGAAGAAGAAGAAGAAGAAGAAGAAGAAGAAGAAGAAGAAGAAGAAGAAGAAGACGAAGAAGAAGAAGAAGAAGAAGAAGACGAAGAAGAAGAAGAAGAAGAAGAAGAAGAAGAAGAAGAAGACGTTCATCGAAGTTAATTCTTCAACAACAGATGCTTTTTATCTCACTCTAAATTCAAATCACCAAATTAAAATTCATTATCACAATTTATCCATAAATGTTCAAAATAGTGTTACAATACCAATAAGGAATTCATGGTAATCTACCTTTCTATAATGATTAGATTATAAAATTCACTTTTAGATTATAAAGGTGATTTCTTTAAAGGATTCTGATATGTGACATTGAAAAAAGGTGACGTAAATTGTGTTGTCCAGGGAACATGGTAAGGAGAAGATTTGCCTTCTGCTGCCAGGATATGAAAAAACTCCCGTTTTAAACCTACTGCTATAACTTGTACGGCTGCTCGCTATGGGCAAACTATAAGCGTGAATCGATGAGACGTATCACAGTCATTCACAATAATATCCTAAGACGCCTCACTAATACCCCGAGGCACCATTCAGCTCCAGTGATGTTTGTTGAAAATAGACTGGATAACCTTAAAACCGTCATTCGACACTCTATAGTGAGTCTCACCTCCCGCCTACGTTCTAGTGAAAATCCCCTAATTCAAAATGTGCTTGCAAGTGCTGCTAGAATAAAATCCAAAATGTGGGAAACCTGGAGTAGGGAAGCGTCAGTGCAATGAATTGTATTTACTAATCTCTGTTGTTGTGGCTCTGCAAAATCTTCATCACTGGATAACACTGGAATAATATCCAGTAATGGTATGATAACGTGTTTTATTATATTATATCTTTGCTGTCTGGAAGTCCTGCTGTTATCATCATTATTATTAAGCAATAATGCTACTATGATTTTATTACCCAGACCTTAGAACTCTGGGATCAACCTGCTAATTGATGTTTGTTCTGTATCACCGATAATATTGCATGTCTTATCTTTCTTACTGATGTCATAAATGTAAGATCACTGCACCTCTATTGTAATTCTGTATATGGCTTTTGCTGATATAATGATTATCATTATTATTATTATTATTATTATATATATATATATATATATATATATATATATATATATATATATATATATATATATATATATATATATGTGTGTGTGTGTGTATGTGTGTGTGTGTGTGTGGGTGTGTTTGTGTTTGTTTAATCCTGTCTTAGACATCTACTTGATAATAACAAATGTTAGGAAACTTTAGTTATTAAGTTTATTGTTATATTCATTCTCCTGTTGGTTCTATTCACTTATATCTATTCTCAGAACTTTGCTTTTGTTAAATCATTTCAATCATGTTAAATCATTATATCTTGTCATATTCTTAGCAAAATCCTGCAAGACTTGAATGTACAAAGATTCACTTTAAAAATTGTCTAACATCTATTCATGACAATCAAGTCTTGCTGGTGATAGTAGAGGCGATGGTAGGTAATAAGTAACAGTGGGAATCATCATAAATAAATCTCTGAATGAAAACAAATGTTGTTTTCATCACCTTTAACATTTTATTTTTCAATATTAGACTACATTGATAATGTCTTCTGATATGTCCCTAATCTTCCCTCAAAGCTCTGGACGGAATCTGTAAGCATAAGCTCTTCAGCAAGAAGTCTCTCTCTCTCTCTCTCTCTCTCTCTCTCTCTCTCTCTCTCTCTGGAGGTAAATGAAGACATAATTCTTACCTAAGTCCTTCAAAGGACCCATATCATGCAACAAAAAAGAAATGAGAAAAAGGGATCTTAAACCATTTCAGACAGGTGAGTTCTTTGTTCTGTATTTGATTAGTTTGAACATTAAAGTAAACTTATCAAAAAGTATAACTTTTTCTTTGGATGTACATGTTAAAATGGACCAGTTTTGCTGCTAAGGAATCATATTATCATAGTAAATCTATTTAGTTTTGCAATTAAGGATCCAAGTAAAGGATTATCACACTAATCTTTTTATTGCAAATATTTGATCTTTTGTAAAACACTTGAACTTTGTAATGGCCTCATATGTTGATGCTGTTTCCTATTGCAGATCAGATGAACCGATAGAACAGAAGACTGACTGACTGACGGTTTCTCGTCATCTGTTGGACCTAATAGAAGCTGACATGTTAGGCCAGCATCCGTCAGACCCATGAAGTGAAATTCTTATCAGTAAATGAGGGAAGGCAGAACTGAAGCTGACATTGGAGAAGAGAATAATAAGATGAGGTAGGATTTTCAGGGTAAGAATTTTGTGTTTTTGTTCTTAATGAATTGTATGAAATGGGTATGATAAGGAGTTAATTCTTTTAATCAATTCAATAGAAATGTAAAATTTGTAGTTACTGCTCCTAATTAAAGGAATAGAAAGGGTAATATTTTAAGTTACTATTTTTTAATTAATTGAATAAATAGTAACGTTAATATTAATTTTCATTATTCATGTTGAATATAAATTTTTAAATAATTTATACAATTAGACTTATAATTGAATATTTTCATGTGTTCACACAATGAAATATAAATGTTGTCTTTATAAAGGGTAATGATTTCTTCTATATCAACATGAAACAAACAAAGGTAGATTAAGTCAGGTGTGTCTCTCTTATTTTCATGCAGACAGAAAGACCGAAGGAATAGGAGGGAGGAACACAGGAGTAATTATCAGTAACTGTAGCTTGAGGTTTTCTTTTTTTCTGCTGTCTTTAAGTTGATTAGTTTTCCCAAATAGAAGTGAAAATGTTTTTCTGGTGTTTCAGGCAATCTACTATTATTTTTAGATAATAATTATAAAAGGTACCTACTCATAATGGTTTTAAGGCATTGCATTTATCTCACCAATTCATCATTGACCATTAAGTAAGAGGCATTTGATAATTCTGTTTTTTCAAAATAACTAATTTTTGTAGGTTTATTGTATGTTTACAGGGAAATGATTAAGTGACGAGCTTCTCTTTGGGAGTTCCTCCGTCTTCTCTAATGGTGCTTTCATCAGCGCTATAGAGAAATGTCATTCGGACATCTCCCTACACTCAGCGAGTCCTTCCTTGCAAAGACCTGAGCTACACCTTGACTAGAGTGTCAGAGGCCAGGATCGACAAGGGAAGCTCCAAACCACGGCTGGTGGAACGAGGTGCTTGACATACTCTGTCTAAAAGTGGCTCTCCTCACCTCAGGTTTTTATGTTGGAGGTTGGGCACACCGAGTCCAGTCAACACCTGAGCGAAAGTAAAGAGTCTCCCATAAGGAATTGTAGCCAATTTCTGAATTGAGGAATCAGAATCTGACCTCAGGGAGCAGCCCCAAGACAGGTCTTTAAAGCTTATCTCGGATTAATGGTGGTAATTACCAGACTCAGTCATTCCTTAACTTTGACCTTCTCTAGAGTAATCTTCTTCCTCTACTTTGTATAGAGCCTTTTCCACAACACCTTTATTTTGGATAATATGGTCAATACAATATTATATTTATCAAAAGTATATCCTTTTCCATGAACTTATATCATGCCTTTAATAATATATAATATTGAACAGATATGCTCTGCTACTACATATTCTTATTAATTTAGTTGATCCACTTTGATTTGCAATAAAATATCAGAGTGAAAGTATATCACAACATGAATTTTATTGCAGACATTCTATCTTTTGTATAGCACTTAAACTTTGTAATGCGCTCGTCTGTTGATGCTATTTCCTTTTTACAGATCAGATGAAATGATAGAAATGAACATTGACTGACTGACTGACTGACTGACTGACTTATGGACTTACTGACTGGTGCAAGGGGATATTGATCACTGTCATCTGCTGGACTCAAGAGAAGCTGATATGTTAGAGCAGCGTTAGTCAGATGCATTTAGTCAACCTCAGATGAGAGGAAAAGGAACACAGAACTGAGACGGACTTTGGAGAAGAAACAAAAAGATAAGGTCAGATATTAATGAAAAAAACTTTAGAGTTACTACTCTAAATGAATTGAAGGAAAGAAATAAAATCTGGGTTTATTGCTCATAATGAATTAAATGCAAAGAGTAAAATTACTTTCCTTTCGGTAACTTTGGCAAAAGTTTCCCATATTGTCATTATCATTGATACTATCATTGTTAAGATTAGTATTATTTATGATAAAAATATATTTATTTGATAATTTACTATATCAGACCTATCTTAGAACCTTTTTATATTCCAGTACTGTCTTATATTTAATTTGATATTAATCTTTCCTCTTTCTTTAGTTGGAAGTAAAACTTAATTTTATTAGCAGAAACAAACAAAGGTGAAAGAGATTGGATGTCTCACTTCGGCAGTACAGACAGACTAAGACACAGAAAGACAGATAAGCACAAAGGAACAGACAAGTAATGTTGAACAATTATTCTTCTCCTTTTGTTCTCCAAATGTCTTCAAATAATTTTACCTTGAAGTCTTTTACTTGTTTTGTCCTAAAATATTTTCTTATTTCTGAATCAGAAAAAATAAGTAAAGATTAACTTAGGGTTTTCAATCATTCAACTTTTGTCTTTAGAAACTAACTGTAAAAATCACCTGTCCTAAATAGTTTCATTATATGGATTTTATTCACCTAATTTGTCTTCAGTCATTAAGCAAGATCCATTAAACCTACTTTTTTTCACAAAAGATTAATTCTTTGTTTATTGCATGTTTTCAGGAGAATTATTTGTTGCGCTTCTTGTGGAAAATTCCACCATTTCTTCAAATGGCACTTGCATCAGCCCTCTGGTGAGAGGTCATTCTTATAAGATATCGTTTCTATTCTTTTTTTTTTATTTATTTAGGTGTCTGGACAGTCTGCATCCACCCAGTACTTGGGCAGGAGTGGAGAGTTTTTTAATGCATTTCTGAGACATTTTTGCTATGGGCCACAAGAGCCTGTGCATGGCTGGATGGGCCAGGCAATGTACCTAAACAACAGACATTATCTGCATTCTGGAAATAGAGTCTGACCTCAGGGAAAAGCAGGTCATCCCTAAAAGTGTCAATTCCTTCACTTCTCATCCCGGATTGATGTCGGTGAGTACCAGAAACAGCCATTCCTTCACTTTGTCCTTCTCTAGAGTCATCTTCCACTTCTTTGCACAGAGCCTCCTCTCTTTAACTTCTATATTTTCCTCAAGATATATTGCTGGACGATTTGGTCGATGCATAACTAATATTTCTCTTTTTCCCTTATTATGACAAATTCAGGAATGATAAGACTTGGAATGAAGGAGCCATTTACTTCCGGATTGTCCTTTTGAATGTAAATTTATTAAGATTATTGAAATGAATATGGAATATTTTCTTTCAAACACTGTTCTCTCATAAATGTAATGTGAAAACTGGAAGATTCAATCCGTTTTGATGATCTGTTCTTTCAAATGCTATTTCATATACTTTATGAGAAGTTTTTAATATCAACTTCATTCAATTGCAGATTCACATAATCGATGAGGAGTAGTCTAGTCTCCTTGAGAAGCAAGACGAGGACATCTTCATCCCAGCAAATCATCTGGAATCCACTTAGTGGATTAAAGCCTCTTGATTGATCAGAACTGAGAAGAACTCACCCGATCTCTTGTTTGATCACAATCTTCAGGTGAGTACCAACAGAGCTTTGCTTTTGATCAGCAGACAAGTGAAGCGACCTTACTAATGGATTAAGGGTAGAGGTAATAGATTTAATGGTTACCAAACAAGCAAAAGAAATTTATATAGCTACATAATTACATAAGATTATAATGAATACAAAATACAGTTTATTCCACTCACTGGACATACACAATCTCCATAATAAAATGAGTTAATTTGTAAAGATATAAAGCTGATCTATCTAAAAATTTGCTTCTGTACAGAAATGACTATTCTCAACATTAACTGAAAGCAGTATCTTTAGTAATAAACTATTTTACTGTGACTGACATTACAACTGTAATTAATCTTGTATCTAACATGCATATATTTGAGTTTCTCTTCCCAAAGTTGAATATAAAATTGATTAAGTACTGGGTAAGCAGTGAACTTGAATACATGACTCTTTTCAAAATGTTATCACTTATTTCCAGGAATAAAGAACATGCATTTTGGTACAGAACCAGCACATCAGTGTAGATTTCACACCTTTCTCCAGTCTGCTTTTCTGTCCACAATCTCAACAACAGGTCTTCAGGTCTTCTCCCATTATGTATCATTCCACATGCTCTTCTCAGGAATTTCACTTCCACTACTCATATTATTTTCTGTTCATCTCTACATCCAGTCCATTATGTAGAGCTGTGCACTCCTGTTGTCATAGTCAACCTATTTACTAAACATTTTTTAGAACCTCTCTAAATAATTTCCTAAATTCCATGTGATTTGTAATAACTTTTGATTCCTTCTCAAAGAAAAAATCAACCTTCTCAACCTAACATTCAATGTTTTTTTCCACAGGAATCTGATCCTAAGTGAGAAAAGTCCACAAGAGTTCAATGCCAGATTCTGATAACAAGCGGCAGCTGAGAAAAGGTTTACAGTGCCCCAGGAAGGTCCTGTAGTATGAGGCTCTCCATCTGCTGACACCTGTCCTCAGACTTCCAACTCTGTTTATGCCCCATGACCCTTATTTCCCACCTACTCAATGGGGTAATTGTGTGTGAGCAAGGAAGCTAGTGGCAATTCTACCTTAATCCAGAGTATCATTGATTTGATTCTTCCCTTGCATTTGGTGAAATTCACAATCTTAAAATTCATTAAAGATTTAGAAATTTATTATATTTCTTCACTGTTACCAAAAGACGAAAATTTTTTAATTCATAATTTATCTCTTTTTTCTGAATATCTTAGTGCTGTATAATCTTTTTGTTATAATATTTTATCAATGGCTTACCAAGAATGATTTTTTTTTATACATACAGTATTCATAGTCCTTATAGATTGTATTTTTTCATCGCATAGTATAGTTATTCCCTTCCACAAAATCACACTTTTTCTCAATATATATCAGTTCTCATATACTGTACAGCCATTTACGACATAATTTTAATGTACTATTTTTTACACTGTATACACATTTACGACACAATTCGAATATACTATTTATTATACCGTATACCCATACACAACATGATTTGAATGTACTATAATTATACTCTATACCCATTTTCAACATAATTTGAATATACTATTTTTATACTGTATACTTATGTCATAATTTGACAGTACTACCTTCATAATGTATAACTATTTACGACATGATTTGATTTTACTATTTTTATACTACATATCCTTCAACAACATAATTTGAATATACTAATTCTATACTGTATACCAATTTACAAAATAATTTAATTGTACTATTTTTTATACTGTAAATCCATTTACAACATAATATGAAAATACTAGTTTTATACTCTACACCCATTTACGACATAATTTGAACGTACTATATATTTTTTAGCCTTTTGGAATATTTTTATTAACATATAATCTAATGTACTAACCCTTCCTTGAGTTCTGATTTTCACTTAGTGCTTGCTCATGGAATGTTATAGTTTTAATATATATTTTGTGCTGTTTGGGAATATCATTTTGTTGACATATATTCCTATATGATATTGATAAATAACCTGGATTATAATCTTTTGTGTTAATATGGACAATTTATGCACTGCATCTGATTATATAATTCACTATTAATTTTTACTGATATTTAGACATTATACTGTTAATATGCTGTTGTTGATCCAATAAATTTACCTCAAATACTAACTGTTTTTTTATATTATTCCCATCATAAGGACATTAAAGAAAGTGGTATGTATATATGGTAAGGATTCTTTACGTGTATATGTCTTCCTTGTTTCCTTGTTGTTTCTAATCAACAGATCTGAGTTGATGTCACAGAGAAATGTGACGTTACTGCAACGGACGATGTCACAATGTGATGGTCACGTGATGATGACCTTTTAGATGTGTTGGCTGAGTGAGGAGATGTCCCACTTCTTTGTTAGTCTCGGTGGAGGATGGTACTCTCTCTCTCTCTCTCTCTCTCTCTCTCTCTCTCTCTCTCTCTTTCTCTCTCTCACTGAAAGACACCCACTCTGTCCCCGTTAATCTTCGCGTATGCTGATGGGACACATTGCCATATGGTCCTCACATGAGAGCGCCAAAGGCAGTCCCAACATCATCATGAAGAACGCCAGCAGCGCCTAACAGCACTGGCAGCGCTATCATCATCTGGGCCAGTCACCCTTGGAGGGGCGGGATTGCAAGTCATCACGCTTAGTAAGGCAGCTTGCTGAGAAATGGGTCCAGTGAAACGTCAGCCTTTCCTTTTTTTCACCCTTTTCATATAATTTTTTTGTTTGGTTTTAGTTTTTATCAGGTTTTTTCTCCATCGTCTGTTCGACTCTGGTCTATGAGTTCAGTGAGCCGTCTGTCATGGTTTTTTTTCCTCCCCATTTCACCAACCGTAACGCCCAGTTTCACTCTCAACCATATTGCCCATTTCCACTTTTAACCGTAACGCCCATTCCCGCTTCCAACCATAATGCCTATTCCCACTTTCAACCGTTATGCTCATTCCCACTTTCAACCGTAACACACATTCCTGTCTTCAAACATAACACCCATTCCTGCCTTCAACAGTAATGTCCATTCCCACCTTCAACCGTAATGCCCATCCCACTTTCAACCGTAACGCCCATTCTCAAATTCAAACATAACACCCATTCCTGCCTTCAACCGTAATGTCCATTCCCACCTTCAACCGTAATGCCCATCCCACTTTCAACCGTAACGCCCATTCTCAAATTCAAACATAACACCCATTCCCACCTACAACCGTAATGCCCATTCCCACTTTCAACTGTAACACCCATTCCCACCTTCAACAGTAATGCCCATTCCCACTTTCAACAGTAACACCCATTCCCACCTTCAACCGTAACGCCCATTCCAACTTTCAACCGTAACCCCCATTTCCATTTCAACCGTAACGCCCACTCCCACATTCAACCGTATCGCCGATTCCTAGAGTCAACCGTAACATCCATTCCCACTTTCAACCGTAACACCCATTTCCATTTGAACTGTAACACCCATTCCTACATTCAACCGTAACTCCCATTCCCACATTGAAGCTAACACCCATTCCCACAGTCATCCGTAACGTCCATTCCCACTTTCAACCGTAACGCCCATTTCCATTTCAACTGTAACTCCCATTCCCACATTCATCCGTAACACCCCTTCCCACATCCAAGCTAACGTCCATTCCCACTTTCAACCGTAACGCCCATTTCCATTTCAACTGTAACGCCCATTCCCACATTCAACCGTAACGCCCATTCCCACATTCAACCGTAACGCCCATTCCCACATTCAACCGTAACGCCCATTCCCACATTCAAGCTAACGCCTATTCCCACTTTCAACTGTAACGCCTATTTCCATTTCAACCTTAACACCCACCTCCTACCGTGACGCTCATTCCCTCCTTCAACCGTAACGCCCATTTCCATTTCAACTGTAACGCCCATTCCCACATTCATCCGTAACGCCCATTCCCACATTCAAGCTGACGTTCATTCCCACTTTCAACCGTAACGCCCATTTCCATTTCAACTGTAACGACCATTCCCACTTTCAACCGTAACGCCCATTCCCTCTTTCAACCTTAACACCCATTCCTGCCTTCAACTATAACGCCCATTCCAACCGTCTACTGTAACGCCCATTCCCACATTCAACAGTAACGCCTATCCCCACTTTCTACTGTAACGCCTATTTCCACTTCCATTTCAACTGTAATAACAATTCCCACATTCAACCGTAACGCCCATTCCCACACTCAACCGTAATGCCCATTCCCACAGTCAACCGTAACATAACGTCCATTCCCCCTTTTAACCGTAACGCCCATTCGCATTTCAACTGTAACGCCCATTCCCACATTCAACCATAACGCCCATTCCCACATTCAAGCTAACGCCCATTCCCACTTTCAACCGTAATGCCCATTTCCATTTCATCCGTATCGCCTATTCACGCCTTCAACCATAACGCCTATTTCCATTTCAACCGTAACACCCACCTTCAACAATAACGCTTATTCCCTCCTTCACCCGTAACGCCCATTCCCCATTCCCACCTGAGCTGTGACCCAAATCGACAGCGGCACCCATTTTAATCCTAAAACCCATCCCACCTGTGTAACCGCAGCACCTATCCCACCTGTGATCCGTCCAGCAGCCGTCGGGACGTCCTATCTAATCATGTCATCCATCCCACCTGTCAACGCAACAAAACCAACCCTTTACCACCTTCCCTGACCACACCGATCTCCCCCTGTGTCATCCAATCCATCCCAAATCCTTGCTCGCCTGAACCATCCCGGCCGCCCCTTGGCTATCTTGTCTTGCTTCTCAAAATGCCCATGACGGCTCACTCCGTTCTTATACAACCAAGTCTGTCTCATCCCTCTTAAAGACTTTACAAAAAGCTTTTGGGATTCGCGTAAATAGTCTGGCAGTCGTCATGAGTTTAACTTTAATATCTCGTCGATATCATCGTCATAAACATCATCATCATCAATTAACTCTTGAATATCTTGTCATCAACATCATCCATTAACTCTTTAATAACGCCTCCTCATCATCATCATCAACATCATCAATTACCTCTTTAAATATCTCCTCCTCCTCCTCCTCATCATCATCATCTATTAACTCTTTTGATACCTCGTCATTATCATCATCATCATCATCATTAATTAACTCTTTAATATCTCGTCATCATCATCATTATCATCATAATCATCATCATCATCATCATACGTAATCTTAAATACTATCATTTTCATGAAATTTTGAATTTCTTTATTATCATTAATTCGCTTGATAAGAAGTATGATTTTGGTCACTTTTTGTTTTTATTTGAATCTCTCTCTCTCTCTCTCTCTCTCTCTCTCTCTCTCTCTCTCTCTCTGCTTGTGAATATACTTGTATTAACCAAAGTTTCAACAACATAAAATATCATCTAAACAAATTGTCATGTTAGTGATAAACAAGACGACAACGAAGTGATTTTTGTAAATAACTAAAATTAAGTGATTTGAAGAAAATAACGATAAAACCTAGGGGATTTTGAAATAACAAATAAAATTAAGTGATTTTTCAAAATAACTAAAATTAAGTGATTTAAAAAAAAATAGTTAAAATTAAGCGATTTTTCAATGACAATGTAAATTAAGTGATTTTTGAAAATAATTGAAATACAATTATTTTTTTAGATAATTAAAATAACTATTTTTTTTAAATGACAATTTAAATCAAGTAATTTTTTAGAAATAACTAAAATAAAATTATTCATCAAAATAACAATTAAAATTCCTTTTGCAAAAATGAAAAAAAAAAACACTAAACTCTAACCTAACCTTAACCTACAAATGTTGTTGATGTGTGTAGCCAGAAAGATTTAAAGCCAGAGGGAAATTCTAAGGAGGAGACTCTAGTATCGAGGCGACAAATGAAAGACATCTTTTTTCCATATTTAATGCCGACAGTAGTCCCTGAATGAATTCTGTAGGCAACAGGTGTTTTTCTTTTCTCCGTAGGAAGATCATGTAATGTAAATTCAATGTTGACTGTCTTTAAGTTACACAAGAAAGGTGGTGAGGTTATGGAAGGCGATAGTAATGTTGATGATGATAATAGTAAGGTATTGTTCTTGTTATTATTATTATTATTATTATTATTATTATTATTATTATTATTATTATTATTATTATTACTATTATTATTTTTATTATTATTATTATTATTATTATTATTATTATTATTATTATTATTTCAATCATTAAGTGACACAATAGTAACGTTGATACTACTACTACTTATACTACTACTACTACTACTACTAATAATAATAATAATGATAATAAAAATAATAGTAATAAATAATTTTTATAATCGTCATTATTATTATTATTATTATTATTATTATTCTTATTATTATTATTATTATTATTATTTTAATCGTCTAAGAAATACACTATCAATTTTAATTATGATAATTTTAGTTAATAATAATAATAATGATAATAATAATAATAATAATAATTATTATTATTATTGATATATTTATTATTATTATTAGCAAAACTACAACCCTAGTTGGGAAACCTCAATGCCTTGGCAACAGATTTAAATGCCTTCAACGTAAAGGGGACGGCTATTGAAGCCGGAGCAAGAAAGGTAGGGTGTTTCTTGCTCAAGGTGGACACTTTCAAAACTGAATAGCCAGCCTTTCTCAGGCTACTCGACAAGAGAGTCTGTGTCTTATCGTAGTCGAAAACCATGACCTCCTTTTGTTCCGTCTCCTCTTTTGGCATTGGTTCATGCTTCAGTCGAATGAAGCAATCAGGGTAAGCGGTAAAGCTGGGCTAAAACTGGATGTCGTCTAAGGGGACGGCTCCCATCTTCTCTGAGATGTAGAGTTTGCCGTTCATAATCGGCATAAACTCTGCATACCTCCAGGGATTGGTTTTGGAGCAGGTTTGGAGGTCTTGTACTCTGGGTCGCTGGTATGACATTCGGGAGGCGGTAAGTGGAGCTTCACGGAGCTCTCTCTCTAATCTAGCTTTACTTGCTTTGCCTTGCTTGCGAATGTTCTCCATTAAAGCCGTAAGATGGGCCAGTGCCTGGCTCATGTTGTCCAATGTAGTGGTAGAAGCTGAAGATGTCAAGGGTAAAGGCTTCGGTGCCGGCACAGACGGAAGGAATTCCGACTCGATATCATCATCTTCTTCCGTAGGTAGAGTAGATTCCTCCTCGGGATCATCCTTTATTAGATCCTTTCCAATGTCCGTAGACATTTCCCACATCCTTTCCTCCTGGTGGATGTCCATACTTTGCAACGCCTCACTGACATCCGTCTTGATGGCAATCTGGACACAGGGAGGTCCGGGTCGTGCTTGGGGTAAAACAATTTCACTACCCGCTTTCTGGAACAGCAAGCTACGCATCCTATTGATAGGTAGGTATGGTCCTGGAGAGTTTTTCTGGAACCCTCTTACCCACTTGCACAGCTTTTTACGAGCCGCATCCCTCGACTCCGTTGACTTGGGGTCGTCGAAACCTTCGGTCACCAAATTCCGGCAGACATTGCAGTCTTGGGTGGTCTCAATATTGCAGGCTTTTGGTAATGATGGTGCAGGGGGCTTGAGACCTGCACGCTTTGTGACCGTAGATGTTCCTACTCCTATGGTTGCAGAAGATTGCATCTCATTTCATCTGGGGCTCCTCCTGTAAAGAAAGGAAAATTAAATGAGTATGCGATTGTTTATCTCACATGATAAACAGATATGCAATATATTAATATTTTAACCATTATAGCTTAGGTTAGTAAGCTAGGAAGAAATAGGAAAGACACATACTTGTGTATCCTTTCCACCCAATTGCTGTGACCTCCCCCAAATATTAAGGATATAGAGTTTCCTTTATCAGGGCAACTCGAAAGAGAAGGGTTCTAACCTCTAGGGATAGAAAAAGTGTACACTATCACTGACCCATCTTAAATTACATAATATTGTGGGGTAAGTATTAACTGATTTCTAATCAGAGTATTGAAGGAATTCTATTCTTTCAATATAAGAATGGTCTCAGCAAAAGACTGTACAAGGATACACAAGGTATGTTGGAAAATAACTACTGTTTAATATGTACTTTAGTTTTTTGTCTGCAGTAAATACTATACTGCAAATATACTGGCTACTGTATAATCATATACTGTAATTTAGCCGGCATGTTGCCAGCAGGGCTAGCACCTGGCGGCACACTCAGGCCTGCATGTCGCCAGCTGGGTAGTGCCTTGTGGTACTGGTCCAGCCAGCAGGCCGCCGACCGAGTATGTACCTGACGGCACCGGTCCAGCCGACATGTTACCGGCTGGGTTAGTACCTGGCGGCACTAGCTGACAGAGAAAGAGAGAGAGAGAGCATGGAGTGAAGGCCTGCCTTATGAAAATATATGTTTACAATAAATAAGGGTGTAAGTATATAGACTTACTGCCTTCCTCCAGAATGAGGGTTCAAATGGAAGGGGAGAATGCATCATTCAGGCTTCCATCCAGCCACAAGATCAATTGCCTGCATTGCCGGTTTCAGGAATGTGGATGGTAGTCCAAGGGAGGAATGAAGAACCCTCAGCAGCAGAAGGGTCTCCTACTGGCAACCATCATAGCCGTCACAACCTTCCCGGAGCCTTATGTCCACAAGGGTAAGACTGAGTGACTAAACAGCTGCTTATGTAGGAGCCTGGCCGGCACCGCAACCTACCCGGCAAGCGGAGAGATTGCAGGACAGCGGCCACAGGATTTCGATAGCTAAGTCATTGCTAAAGGACAGAGAGGGGAAGGGAAAAGGGTCCTGTATCAAGTGTAAGAGAAGGCGGCAGGAAGGCCGCCACTTCCACACTAGAGTGAAACAATGTTTCAGTATTGGCACCATCCTGGGCGGTAGAAGAATATCTATTCTTCAGCCTAGGGTCTGCCGAAGCAGGACTAGTCTTCTAGACCGCAGGGGAGAAGGTGGCGGCATCATACTACCACTTCAGGTGTGGCCTAGGGAGGCTTAGCCTCCTATGCCGGCAGCTGTGAGCCGGTAGGGAAGTGACTACTCGGCCTGCTTCTCTGCCGGCGGCAGAAAGACTGAATACTCTGAGGTTCTGTCGAAAACCAAAGCTGGGATCTCGCTGACAATGGTGGGAGACAGAAAACCCTAGCCTAGTCAAGCCGGAGTGAACTACTCTAGGGCAAGACCAGATAGGGTTGTCGCCTACTGCAGCACTCAGAGGGAAGGAGGGATTACCCTTAAATCTCCACAGGAGACAAGTATCGAGTTATATAATTCCAGGTGATGTACTATCTACCGTGAATTGAAAAAAAAAAAAAAAAGATACACCAGGGTAATCGAGGATAATGTCTGAAAGTATACTACAGCGCATAGGCTAGGTAGCCTAGCGCGAGACGAGATCTTGGTTACCTAAATCGCCAAAACTCTAACGTATACGATCGACAAAAGGGGGAGGAAATTATGCATAAAATATATATCTTTACTAGTATAATTGCGCCTAAATAGCTTTAATAATTTATAAATGCTATTACAACCGGCAAAGTCGTTCTACTAACTAAATAACACATGCATAACGAATGACAGCGACCCTGGCGCCTCCGGTGCATGCCTAGCTCCTTAACACAATAAATTACTCTAATTTCGCTTTGAGCAGGAGCTAAAGATTATGCACTGTAAAGAATAAATACTCAACTTTCCAGAAGCAAAAGAAGCTGGAGATGGCATATTGATTCCTCATAAAAGCGATCAAAAAACGTTAGATCAACCGGGAACACCACCATGTGAAATCACTACAAGAATAGGAATGACCGCTATCTTGGATACTCATAGTAGTAGGGGAGGAAGGGTAACCTTGATAATGGCTCCCCTTCTGTTTTTCGCCACTCTTCTCCCTCAAAACAAAAACGCAATTCGGGGTGAAGATTGCTATGTGTCGTATCAAGATATACGTCCTGTGATATTATACGATATCCTTAAGATAAATTTTAAGGATATTCGAGCCAGTAGTTAGAATTCTGAAGACCTAAAGGTCAATTCTATGGGAATATCACTGTAGCCAAATATCCCTTAGAAAGCTACCTATAGGAACCTTCCATCTGGACGACATGGCTTGAGCCCAAAAATAATTATGCATGTTGCATAAGATTTTCCATAATTCTGGCTATTTTTTGCATTCATGTCTTCGCAGACAGTACCTCCCCCCCCTGCACATAATACTAGGTATGCTGTTGATACTGATAGTAATGCCTCCTCCATCCTAAGGTTCAATACTATACAGTATTCTAGAAGTTTTATTCCAGCTATGACCATAGTGTGGAAGGATCTTCCTAATCAAACAGATGATACTTGCTTTGAAGGTTTTTATGTTGAACAGGTTATCAATTGGCTCTTTTTATTTTGTTTATAACATCTGCTTTAATGTTAATGATCCTAAAATATGTTATAATAATAGTTCTTTACTCTTTATGTAGTTTATTTCCGTATTTCATTTTCTTACTGGGCTAGTTTTCCCTGCTGAAGCCCTTGGGCTTATAGCACTTTGCTTTTCGACTTAAGGTTGTAGTATGGCTAGTAATAGTAACAATATTGACTTGCATCAACAAACATGGGGCTTGGTTTCCCATCTGCTATTTCCGCTGTCAGTGGGAGTACAGCAATGGGCCTAAATAAATGCTGTTCACCTATGAGCAGGCTTCATTCCAGGGAAGGAGAATGTAATTGACAATCTGAACTTACTGGGGACGAGAGTTGAAAGTGAATAGTCTTGGAATCTTCAAATGGCAAAGTCTCCTAACTTTTTGGGGTTCCCTGATCATAGACATGTTTACCACATATCAGAACAACAAACTCTGTGTTTGTTGTTTTTCAATTCTGGACCCAGTTGTGGTGATAGAAGCCCATTCCAACACACATGCGGGTGGAATGGATGTCGGTGCATTTTCCCTGTTTGACATAATCCATCAGATGCTGAACAAAAACAGGGTGTCACAAAACCTAAGAGTATTGCTAGTCGTACTTAAGTGGCATCACATGGTTTGGTACCCAGACCTACTATATCTTTTCAAAGAAGTTCCAAGGGAACTTCCATATTGACCAAAACTTCTATGTTAACCTGACATGAAACAGTTTCACGAAGCAGCTCATTGCCTATCTCTTCACAGGTGGAGATTATCCAGCACCTCCTGAAAGGTTTTGTGAGAACGACAGTGAAACCAATTTCAGTGTACCTCGGCAGCAGTCTGGCGAGGTAAATGGTTAATTTTCAGCTATTTGTGTTGTTGAAGGAACATTGCTCAACTCAAGCTCACTATACCACTGATTGCAGACTTATTAGTTTTCCCACAGAAAGAAAAACTTCTCTTGGTCACAGTGGTAAAAGGATATTGGTCAACCTTAAGCCAGGTCTTAAGACTAAAGGGTATCTATCATACTCGTGGAAAGTCTTGGCTTAAGAATTTTGAGCTGTTTTGCCTACCTCGGGAACTCAGCTCCCTCCTTGGAGTCTTGGAGTGTTTATTATAGTTTTTAGGTCCCTAGAAATTGCAATTTAATGAACTCTTCCACAAAGCTTGAGATTGAGACCTTACTCTAAAGACAGACAAACTTCTATCTTTAGCCTTATCAAAAAGAGTAAGCGAGCTACATGGCCTGTGTTAACATGGAAAGATCTGTCGTTCTCTTTTGTACCAGAGTTTATAGCCAAGGTTCAGAATCAATCAATCAATCTAAGGCATCAAGGAGGTAGCTTATGATTCAGAAAATCTGTTCTTTAATTCTGGAAGGATAGTTCGTCATTACCTTAGAATTGTTCCCTTCCGTGCATCCAACCCGAACTTGTTTGTAAAAACAAGTTGAAACAAGAGGGTAGTAGCCAAAAACACCATGTTTTTGTTTACATGAAGTTATCCTTAAAGCGTATAAATCCTTGAGAGAAGTGCCAGCCCAAGCTCCTCCCAAAGCACATGACATACTTACTATTGACGCAACTTACGCATTCCACATGAACCACCTGGTAACGCAAGTCCTTAGTGTACATGTTTGGAAGAGAGAAACCACCTTTACTGCACAATACTGCACCCACAGATCACAGGGTATTTTCTCTTCGGTACCAGTGATTATAAACAGTAAATACTCTGAAACTTATCCCTTTGTAGGACCTTTTTGTCACATCATCAGTTATTCTCACCTTAAGTGTGTAAGTTGAATGAATGAATTCTTCCTTCTACTCTACAAACAATCCCTCTCATGGGAGTGTCTGCATATAAGAACACTTAGACAGGTAGGAATATCCCTGTGACATAACTTTGAATTCTGAGATTTATTGTTTTTTTTTTTTAATACTGAATCACAGACCTTGGGCAGAGACTGTTATTAACCTTTCATTCATGACGCCGACATCTCGATATTGCCTCTCATACAAGCTGTTCAGGATTTGGGTATATTTTATACTCTGGGTCAAAGGTCAGACAGATTCTCTATCTTTCACTGGACTTCCTCCCACCTGAGGAAGAATCCCATTAAAAGGTCGAGGTTTTCATGTGTATGTCCTGCTTCATCCACACTTTAAGTCATGATAATGAGTAAGTGATGCAAACCCTGCTGATTCAACAATTTCTACCCTTTAATTCTGATCATAGCCAAAACAACAATGAAATAAACCCTAGATAAATGACTGGTTTGTATAGCTAAGATAAATACAAATTAGTTAAAATTTTAGTATTTTGCTTAAAATCGTGTATCATGTTAGTGTTTATGTCCGACTGGGGTTTTGGTGTACAATTTATGCTCTATGGTAGTAAGTTGGCCAGAGCACCAGCCACCCATTCAGATACTACTGCTAGAGAGTTATAGATCATTCTCTCTGGTTAAGGTTCATTTTCCCTTTGCCTACACACACACACACACACACACACACACACACACACTTAATAGTCTGGCCTAATCTTTACTTATTCTCCTCTGTCCTCATACACCTGACAACACTGAGATTACCAAACAATTCTTCTTCACCCAATGGGGTTACTGCGATGTAATTGTTCAGTGGTCACTCTCCTCTTGGTAAGGGTAGAAGGGACTCTTTAGCTATGTATCAGCTCTTCTAGAAGGACATTCAAAAATCGAACATTGTTCTCTAGTCTTGGGTAGTGCCATAGCCTCTGTACTATGGTCTTCCACTGTCTTGGGTTACAGTTCTCTTGCTTGATGGTACACTTGGGCAGAGTATCTTATTTATCTTCCTCTTGTTAAAGTTTTTATAGTTTACTTAGGAGATAATTATATTAATGTAATTCTTAAAATATTTTTTTACTGGTTTCCTTTCCTCACTGGGCTATTTTCCCTTTTGGAGCTCGTGGGCTTACAGCACCCTGCTTTTCCAACTAGGGTTGTAGCTAAGGAACTAATGATAATAATAATGATAATACTCTAGCTGAATATGCAATAACACCAGGTTACAGATGTGACATATTATTTTAAGGATTTCCAAGTTTTAAGTAGGATGTCAAGCTCTTTGGCTGGATGCCTTCCTTCATCTTCATCCCATGATGGCAAACTTAGAGATAATGTCTTTCTTCAGAGTTGCATCTTCTGCTATTTTGTTGAATGTTTGATTCTTAAATACAGATATTTGTTTTTTTGTTGTTGTTTTTCTCTTAATGCTCGGTTACTTGTCTTGCAATATATATATATATATATTTTTTTACTTGGTTGTGGCATTTCAGGCCAGTAATATATATTTTCTTATTTTGCTGTTATTTCTTAGTTTTCTCCTTTTCTCAAGATACGTCAGTACAGTAATAGCATCAGTTATTGTTTTGACTCATCATTACAAATCTTTTTTCTTGATGTTTCACTTGTGATACAGTGTTCAATACTCAAGCTCTTTGATTTCTCACATAAGTTCTGATTTCAAATTCTATTACATTTTACCCTCCTGCAGAGACCAAAGCTTACTTATCCCTATGTGGACAGGCTGCAGTGTTGTCAAAATTGAGTAGTCTAGCCTTTGCTCATAGCTATACTCGTGATTTAACTATTCACTTATGTTTACGATTTCTTTCTTTTGCCTTGTCATCTAACTTCTTATAGCCTTAAATGCAACTCTGGATTTTTTACCAATTGTTGTATCAGTGTTGAATGGACTTCCCTGTCTCAAATTCTATACATCCATGCATAGTGGGTGGTGTTTCATATTTTAAAAAGCCAAGTTGTCTCAGCAATCAGTATCTTGGCTAGTATTGAAATCTTTGTGTATTTTCTCATCCTCTCTATAGATTTCTTGAACCTAATTACATTTTGTGTCTAAATTTCTCCTCATTTGATGTCTTACCAAGAAATTTGATGCATTTTCTCATATAGATTTCACGAACATTGAAATCCTCCTGCCCATATATGAATTTCTTCTTTAATTCTTTTTCTTTTGATATTTTATCCAGTTTAAAATGGAGATCACCATTTAGTATTACTTGATTGAAGTAGAACTCTGGGACTTCCTTCAACACGTCCTGCCTTACCCCTTGGGAGTCCAGCCTTTGATTTTTCCTTCTTACTGCAACTGCTGATTTCCCGCCAGTTGAATGTCCTCCCAGCTCAATGCTGTAGATTCTAATTTTAGCTCTTCGTGTACGTTTTTTTCTTTCCTAAGTTCTTTTGTTCTCAACTTTGTCAGAGTTCTTAAACTTGGTCACCTCCTGCTTCACTTCAGTCGATGGGATTTGGTGAATTAGCAATAATGATAGTTTAGTTCTGCCCTATTTCGAGAACTTGTACATCTGATTTTTTCCAAATAGAAGCTCTGGGTTAGGTGCTCTCCTCTTGAAATGCCCATTGGTCGACTAGTCTAATAGTAAATGCCAGTTTTTTTTCTTCAATTCCATACCTAAACCAAGCAGAAATTTTCTGATTTCTATTGTTGGTTTTTTTTTTTTTTTTTTTTTTTTTTTGACAAGTTAAGTATATTGCATATTCCAATCTAATGTCTCTTGAAATAGTTTAATAGCATCCTTAGAACTTAGAACTCTGGAGAATATAATACAAAATCATATTTTATTGATGCAGACTCCTCCCTCCAAATACATTTTAATCTCTATTGCTACAGATTTTATAACATAAAAAGATTGTTAAACTTTGTCTTTGTTTTCAGAATATATGTTAAGCAAAAAACACACACTTGTACCTGCTTGTAATTTTCTGTGAATGTTTATGCTGCTAGAAATTATACTTTTTTTTATATGATGATATATTTGTAAATAACTATGAAAGCCATATAACTGGGTTAGATTTATGTTGGAATACCTTGATATGGTGAAAGGGTTTGCGTATCGCCATGATCAGCAAAGCTGTACTATTAAAGGCCAACAATACTAGGTTTGTTTGATGTGAGCCATCAGACAAAAATCTCCTACCATCATTAAGCTCCACTGCCCAGTGTGGTGATGAAAATGGTCTAACCCCGAGGCCTCTGTCCTGCAGTGGACTAGAAACAGCTACATTTGTTGTATGTGCTTAAGTTTAGAATTCAAATGTAGTTATAAAGTTAAAAGACATTATGATTTTTAATGTATTCTCTTTTAGCAGAGTTACAGAGGTTCATGTTAAAAGTATTGCCATTAGACCTCATAACTGCGGGGGAATTATTTAGTTTTTAAAAGATTTTGCAAGGAATATTTTATTATTATCAGTACAGTGATTTACTTCCATTAACCGGAGATTTATGTATTGTACTGCATAAGTAATGAATGTTTCTTTATTTTTCTTAAATTGAGTAAAGTTGTTGGAGATATTTCATTAGTCTAATGACATTATATTTGAGACTTGATGTAAGAGTTTACTGGCTGTGATAAGAGAAAGCATGAAAATTTTAATGTCTAACTTAGGCAAATCAGTGTATATAATGTATAAAAATTATGCCTTAAACATATGAAGAAACGAGCCTTATAGCTTATATGACCGTACTTTGTATTATGAGTAAAATATCGTTGGTTTTATTTCAGTAGGAAAGTTACGTAATTAGACATTTTGTTGATAACATTGTCTTTGATAACATTAAATTGCCATGCTATAAAGGTCATTTGAAAAAAAAAAAAACTATTAAACGTGAATTTAAACTTTTATTTAGCAATTTATACAAACATTAACAGGATATATAAGGTGAAGGGAAAGGTTAATTTTTTTCCATATTAATTTTTTCTAACAATTTAGTGTCTCTTCCAAAAGGGTGTGACCTTATGGGACTCATTTTGCTGGCACTGAAAACCATTTCCTTGATACCCTGCTTACTAGGGTACAGTACAATAGCCATACAATCCCAGTGTGCCTCCCATGACAGTTGCGGACTGTCTTGCTTCTATGAACGGAAAAGATTATGTATCAGGCAACTCTTTTTGGTTACGGGAAATATTCTCTCACAATGTCATCTTCAGTTTGATTATTAATAACTGAAATGATTCTCTTAAACTGGATAAGACTGTAACTTTAACTTGAGATAAGGCTGACAATTTATTATGAAGCCATCACTTAAATGATGAAATTCTTAAGATGTTTCAAAATGTTGCAACGAAAAAGATAATCTTGGACACTTTAATACTCTGTAAATAAATCCTAAGTCACACTTAATAAGTTTACCCAACTACCAGAGTTCAAGTACCACTTTACTTACTTTACTATAAAAAATTGAATTAGGATTATTTTCAATGCTTTTTAACAAGACTCAAATTCAATTCCTATAACCCTAGTTAGTAAAGCATGGTGCATATAAGCCCAAGGGCTCCAAGAGGGTGAAGTATACCATTGGGGAAGGAAATCATTAAACTATATGAAGAGTAATGACTTAAGAATATGAAATATCTTAAGATCAGTAACAATGTTAAGATAGATCTAACAGACCAGAATTTAAGTCCTGTTTAAGAGGCATATTCAGGAAGTATATGAATTAGTAAAGTTAATTTTTTGTGAATCTTGTACTTAGTCAACTTATTAAAATGAACACATCTTATTTAACCTTATTGTCTAGGTTACAACTAAGATTAAAATAGAAACTTCCGAATATTATTAATTATTGAAAGCATATTTAAGACTTCTTCTTCTTTGTCTGCATCTTTTCCCTCTTTTATGTGGAGTCGATACTTCTGGACAGCATACTCCATCTACCTCTGTCCCACACTCCATCACCAGTTAATCCCTATAATTCTAATCTCAAAATCTCCACTGGCCATGTTGGTTTTGGCTATGTTGGGTCATGGCGGGATGCCTTTCCTGACGCCAACACTCCCCATTTACCTGGGCTTGGGACTGGCACCAAGTTGAGGCTGCCCCCCCCCCCCCCCCTCTGTGACTGAATTTGAAAGCAAATTTAAGATATAAAACTGAATATTTAAGGTGAAAAAGAGCTTATAAAATCCTCATAATACGAGATGAAATATCATTAACGCTCAGACATTTACTGAGAGACTTCCCTATAGCACCAAAGTAACCTTGGATGTCATAAGGCAGCAGTCAAATACCTTCCTTGGAGGGCATCTACATGGCCTTTACATTATATCAAAACGTCTGTACATAAAAGTTATTTCCTGCATATTTTGTAAATCTAAAGGACAAATAACTTTTTGAATGTTCTATTTTAATTGTCTGTCTTAAAGCAAATGGCCACCTTCCATCTTCCCTTGTCCTTCATACTGTATCAACTATGAATATTATATAGCTATACTTGCTTTAGTTTTACTACACCTAACTACTACACAAGAGCAAACTCCTAATTATGTGGCCTACATCATCAAAGACAAAAGCCTTTATCAATACAAGTATACTTAAATGGAAGAAAATCTGAAATTTCTCCATCAGATAAACTAAACGCCAACAAACAGATGGACAAAATATTGACAAGACAAAAAGGAAAGCAGCTAGCCAGCCTAAAACAGCAAGAACTGATTTGGCTGAGCATACAAAGTAATGAGTATGAAATGTCCTAAGGTAATGCGAGAAATGCTTCATTTAACTGAATGATAATTCCCTTTATGTTTATTAGTCTTAATAAACGAATTGGTTTTCATCTCATCAAAATGTTACGTTAGCCACACATAGTTGAGATGGTGTAGGATCGAGTGTGTATACGCAGAAGTGTAGAGAGGCATAACAAAGGAGTAGTTGTGTCTGCGGTCGAGAGTTTGTGATTGAGTGCCAAGGTAAACAAAGGCGTAGTTGTGTGAGGTAAGCTCAAAGCGCACTCTTCGAGCCGACAACGACCAGTGTTGAGGGGAAACGGTGTTGCTCCTCCTTATTTTTATGTGAAATTCTTACTTTCTCCCTTGTAAAAGGTATGCACTTGTTTTAGTTATAATTGGTGTTTTATTAACACTTGATATTGTCTATTGTGGTTATCTTTTTATATGTATCAAATAAAGTACGATAATTTTTCCAGTTTTGAATCTGATTTATGCTCTTTTTAAATGTATCAAATAAAGTACAATAATTTTGCAAGTATTGGAACCGCTTTATGCTGTGCTTGTATGTGGTTGGAATTGTGCCACCAACCGTAAGCTTAGATTTGTAATATTATTCTGAGATTTGTGAAGCTTTTGTTCGTGAGTTGCCAGGCTAACTGTGCAGCATAACCAGAAGGTTAGGTAAGAGTACAGTATAGCCTAGGCTACCAATTGCATGTTGTTTGACATAGGATCACTGTCCTAAATGAAGACTTTGTATTATAGGTCTACCAGTTTGGAGAGCCGTTCATGTTCTAGCATTTGTAGAAGTAATAGTAAAATAAAACCCAGGGAACCAGCCTTTCCCTCAACCTCCACTGCATAAGAAGATCCGTCCTTCTCCACAGCAAGAGTCAAATAACTTTAAGTCTAGGCTTAGAGTATTAGCCTATACCTATGAAGTACACATTATTACCCTATGCAAACGATCTGTTTGTTATAGATAGGCTTGCTAGGTATAAGTTGATTGTCCTAAATTTAATGGTGCCTCCGAACTTATGTAAGGACAATTGACGAAGGTAAGAGTTTAGTGAATAGTCATGTGTGGAAAGCCATGACAATGGTGATAGCGGTGTAGGATGTATTTATATTATATAGATTAATATATCCATCCCTATGTCCGAAAGTAGTCACGAAACCATTAGGACTATTTATTTTTTTTTTACATATATGATAGCCTAACCTAGGGTGATTAGGTCTATATCATCTTAACCTAAGGTACTGTACTATTAGTCTTTTTTTTCTTTTTTGTATTGCATCCATCACCTGACTATTTTGCTTGAGTTTTTGTATAACATGGCTCAGGAAATGGAATATGAGGTTGAAACAGAAGATTTATATGATAATCTCTTGTCTGCCATAGATAACCGAAGTAGTCAAATGCAGCAAATGTGTGAACAACTTATCGGTAAGAAAAAGGGAAATAATCAGTATTGTGCTTACTGTCAGGTTAGAGATCACAAGCTTTCTGAATGTCCACATAATCCTGAAAGAGGTGTTTGTTTTGATTGCCACAAACCTAGTTGTAAAAGAGGTTCAACACAGTGCCCAGGTCCTGTCCGAAATGAGTGACTAACGACCAGTCACTGGTCCCCTTCTATCAATTTGATGATAAATCATGTCATGTTTCATGCCTTGATTGATACTGGTAGTGAAGTATGTGTAGCACAGAAGAGGCTTATAGAAAGTTCAGGTTTACATTGTAATCAAATGAGGAATATCCCACAACTTACTGGAGTAACTTTGCATGTTCTCCATGGTCTTTGTACGGTGTATTTGGATTTTCATATTGGTTCCAGGGTGGTTACCCATTTATTTTCTGTAGTGCCAGATGGTTATTTGGACACAGACGTATTTTTAGGAGCAGATTTGATTAGGTCCGCACTGATGACGTGGGATGATGCAAAGAAAATAATTGTTTGGGATAGATTTACTTATTTGGAAAGGTATTTGAGACCCAGACCATCTAACAAAAGGGTCTGGCAGATTAAGGTACTTCAACCTAATGAAGCTCAAAAAGCTCAGGTTAGACTTAGAAAGAAACTTATTCCACCCCAGTTTACTACTGGTATTTACCCATTAGCTGTAGATGAACCTCCTAACACATTGTTATAATTTGTACCTAAAATTAAGGTGTGTCAAACCCAATCTGTGTTGTGCCTTAAAGTAAATGATGCTCAGGAAGTGTTTTTACCATTGGTAAATAATACGAAGGGTAGGATGACGGTGAAGGTGGGAACTTTATTAGGTTGTTATAGGATAATCAGTGAAGATGATATTGAACAGCCAGATCCAAAGGGCCGGAAAACTAGGATTCAGAAAGATTTAGTTCCTCCAGGTGTTGATGTAAGCATCCAGTCAGGCAATACTAGAGAAGAAAAGAATAAATATTTGTTTTCTCAACAAGCTAATTCCCATCTTAATGCTGATCAACAGGCAGAATTAAGTGACATGTTAATTGCAAATCACTCCATATTCATTCTTGGAGAAAAAGAATTGGGAAAGTTTAAGCTCATATTGCAGTAAGTGATCCACATCCAGTTAGATCTCCCATATATTGATACCCTGAAAAGGCCAAAACTCTTATTTCCACCATGTTAGAGGATATGGAAGAAAGAGGGATAATAGAACCATCTAATGCAGCATGGTTAAGCCCTATTGTTCTTGTAAGGAAACCCGATCACACTCAAAGGATGTGCCTCGATTACCGTAAAGTCAACACACACCTCCAGGTTGATATTCACCCTTTACCTAGATTAGTGGAAATGGTAGATACAGCTGCAGGAAACCATTATTACGCTTCCTTAGATATGAAAGATGCATATTGTCAAGTGGAATTAGATAAAGAGAGCAGGGATTTAACAAGTTTTAGTGATGGAGTTTCACTTTATAGATTTAAGCGCCTTCCTTTTTGATTGAGTTACAGTCCAGCTATATTTTCACTTATCATGTCTAATATCTTGGCTCCTCTTATTAAGAAAGGGTGGGTTAAGAAAAACTTAGATGATATAGTTGTTTGGGCTCCCAGTTTTCCCATCTTGTTAAAAAGGTTAGAGCAACTATTCAAACTTTTTAGTGACAAAGGAGTGAAGTTAAATCTAAAGAAATGTCAGATAGGCCAAAAGGAAATAAAGTTTTTAGGTCATATAATCTTCAAGGACGGTTGTAGACCATGTCCAGACAATATTAGTGCAATCAAAGGCATGAAACCATCTACCAATGTTTAGCAAACTAGGAGATTTCTGGGAATGTGTGGGTTTTACAGGAAACACATTAAGGATTATGCTAAAATAGCTGTTCCCATGACTAATCTCTTAAGAGAGAAAGAACCCTTCCTGTGGATAAAGAATTGTCAGTCTAGCTTTGAACAGATGAAACAAGCATTAGTGTCTGCTCCAGTGTTAGGAAAGGTTCAAATGACTAAACCCTTTGCATTATTTACTGACGCTAGTTTAGATCATGTAGGTGCGGTTTTGATGCAGAGACAATATGATCAGTTGAAACCTGTTGGATATTTCTCTAAGAAGCTGAAGCCAGTTGAGCAGCGCTACAGTACCACTGACAGAAAAGCACTTGTTATTGTCTTAGCATGTCGTAGGTTTCATCATTTTCTTTGGGGTGTTCCATTTACCATCCACACAGATCATGAGCCTCTAGTATCAGTGTTCAAGAGAAAGACTAAATCACCTAGAATGAGCAGGTGGGTAATCGAGATGCAGGATTACCGGTTCAAGGTAGAATATTGGCCAGGAAAAAATAATCAGTTGGCAGATCAACTAAGTAGACCAGTTAGAGCAGTTTTTCATCAGAGTAGGGACGATTACCGGGGTCTGAGCAAGGATGAGTTTAAAGAAAAGCAGTTAGAGGAACCTAGGTGGGCTGAGTTAATAACCTTTCTAGAGGGTGGCAAATTACCACGTAAGAGGTTTCCTAGAGCTTTGATTACACAGTTCCTGCTGTATGAAGGCTTATTATATCTCAGTGCAGATAAAGTTGATAACTCCATTCAGCTGAGATTAATAGTTCCTAGGGATTTAACCAAGGCTGCTTTGAAGTTCGGTCATGAATCATTGTCAGGTCATTTAGGGATACGTGAAACAATTGATGCTATAGAAAACCTATTTTCTTGGCCTTCATTGCGATCTGATGTTACCAAATATGTAAGTGAATGTGTCATGTGTCTAACACCTGTTCCACCTAAGTTCTGCCCCACGTTGGAATTCCGAAATTCACAAGACTGGGATTTGTTTTACCCTTACCTAGGTACAGTCACCAGGACCCTGAAGAGGAGCCTCAAGAAAATGATAAATGAAAAAATATAAAAGCTTCAGAAAGGAATAATAAAAGTATGAACAAGAAAAAGCATTTGTTAACCAAGAACAAGGTCCCATTCTAAAATGGAATGGTAAATAATCAAGCAAACTCTAGAGACGGAGACAAAGAGCGCAAGCCCACAATATGAAAACAAAGAAAAAAAAAACCAAACAAATCCAGAGCTGTGAAAAGACTTGGATGTTTAACAAAAGAACTCATAGCTATAGTACCCAACTCTACATGAGTCCCACGTGATGTAAAACCAACAACTCACCTAGCAATCAGTTCAATAATTATCAAATTGTTCATACTTGAATTAATGAAAATCCTCTACAATTAAAACATGAGAACACTTCAGTAACTGGTGTTGCAAAAGAACTATCAAACTCATAGAAATTGGAAAGAAGACAGAGCACACAACCTTTCAGCCTAGGCGCCAGGTAACAACTGAATATAAAAATGAGTGGACAGCTGGGTCAGCTGGCAGTGTTGCCAACATATAGGGGACAGAATAGGAAAAAGCAGCGTTATCAATGTGGTCAAACTTTTTATGTTTTTGGAGACTCAGGGCAAGGTAAATTACCCTTAGAAAATGTTCATTAATATCTAAGATTTATTCATAATTTTAATGATCTGTAGAAGAAAAGTTCTATAAAAATATACTTTCTCCTGAAAAAAAAAGAATATTTATCAAATAATAACTTTCATATTTTTAACAGTAATTTGTATTTTTCCTAACTTTATAAACACAAGGACTTTTAAAGGAGTATGATTTGTCCTAAAAACCACTGTGTTGACGAGTGAATGAGTCGAATAGCTTGGATCTCATTCCCAGTGGTCACAGAAAGTGAAAGAAGAAGAATGGCAGAGATAGAGATTAATTAGCTGTAGTGGTTTTAGACAAGAAAAAGTGATTAAGACTCAAAATGAAGATCTGAAAGACAGTCATCATGTCTGTACTATTATATGGGACAGAAACTCTGACTTTTAAGAGGGAAGAGAGAGGGACTGTTCGAAAGAACCGAGTGAGTATTGTGAGATGGATAGCTGGAATATCACTGATGGAGAGGATGGACAGTCAAGATATAAGAATGTCATGTTTATGTAATAGACCAGAAGTTTTTGTCCAAGAAATTAAGATGAGATTCAGGAGCTGAAGACCAGATTGAATGACAATGTTCGATACGAGGCAGAATGAGAAAATTGAAATATTTCTTTAGTGGTATAACCCTCTACCATGGAAGACAAATTTCCTAAGGTTCAGGTCGCTAGTCAGCATACAGTCACACACAAATCGAGGTGGGAGACTCTTAACAGTGTGCCCCAGCAAAAGGCAAAAAGACGATTAGAAATAATGTTCGGCTTACACAGAAACGTTTTCACACATTTCTAGCTTTATCTTTAAACAACTACTACATATCATTGCACCTTTTTTTCCCTTTACCCAGATTTACAAATGCATATCTGGGATTCTTATTCATTAATTATAGGAAGAGATATGAAAAACAAAATCTAAACGGACAAAATTTTAGAGACGGCTTAAGAACATGGTAAGCGAGTGTCTTCAGTTGTCTGACAGGTCATTAGAACTACCTCGTTATGTTTCAAAAACCGTTATAATTGAAGGAATTTGTTCTCGTGCAAATGCAAACATTTCTTCATTTAAAATCTCAAATTTTTTTATTCACATTTTTCTTAACTAAACAAACCAGTCTTTTTTTTTAATAGGAGAAGCTCAGAATAAGCTAAACTACTGTTCAAAGGGGAAAACAGTTTGAATTTGCGTCAGAACAGATAGGGATTTTGAAAAGTTTTCAACATACTCAGAACAACAGTTGGAATTGTTAACAGCAGTTGGTGGAACAGAGGCAAAGACTCTCCACTTCAGCCTTGACCAGTACTATGTGTGAGTCAATACAATACGAAAAAAACCTTTTACCATTTGCCAATTGAATAGGATAACACTTGGTATTGACCCTACTCAACATATATGTAATTAAAGTTGTTTGGCTCTCATGATTGTGACTATAACATATATATATATATATATATATATATATATATATATATATATATATATATATATATATATATATATATATATATATATATATATATATATATATGTTTAGTACATTCAAGACGTTTCTCTGGGCTCTACTGAACGAGCAATCTCTCATTCACCCACAATGAACATATAACCGTGCCACAGTGGCCCGAGTTTATATTTGGGGCTTAGACTAAAGCCACTACTGTCTCCAACGTTCCCTTTGGTTTCAGGACAAATGGTTTCTGGTCTTTCAATCATAGCATCATTAGAAACGATGTGTTTGTATGACCATAGGTAATAGAGAGACCTGAGCCACCTGTGAATTTGTCAGTAGAATTTACTCCAACTTCGGATGGAGAGGTCTTAAATATCTGGAGGCTAAACTCAGCATTAGACATTCATAATCCATCTCCCATACACCCTGTTCCCTGTTTATGCGATGGTGATACCATGTGCTCATGTGGACCCTGGGACGTCCATTTCCCCTTCCACTTCAGACCAAAGTAGGTCAAGCCAATCTTCCGGACAGTTGACCTCTAAGAGTGTCAGGCCATTCTCCAAGGCTGCTCTTTGTCCTTATGGAAACGAGAGTAAGATGGTACAAGCTTGCACTCTGATTTAGAATGAGAAGGCCCTCACAGATCTGAGAATGAAGGCAGAGATGAGAAAGAAGATATAGTAAAAAATTAAGGTATTGTTTGTAAAGAAGACATTGCGAGAGAAGAAACTGTGTGCAATGTACAGGAAGTCTGTCCAGGTATTGGAAGAAGGTGAGGAGGAGGACTTGGATGAGGTTTCTATGCAGCTTGTTGACTCCTCAGGATATTCAGATGGGGTGTACGAGTACTTAGGCAATTGGATAGATTTTTTGTACCATTTGTTGAGAAAGAACCGGATGTGAAGAACTTTATACTTTTGCAGAAAAAAAATCAATTATCGTAATTCATCATCAGGATTAGGGAAAGATTGGACTGGATTGGTGATAGGAATTTAGCAGAATAACACATGATTTGCAATGCTTGCTTACCAGAATGCATGAAATATCACACGAGGTAGGGCTGAAAATAAATAGAAGAAAGACAGAGATGATGAGAACTGAGTATTCAATGGAAGATGAAATATCATTGGAAGGAGAAAGGATTAATGAGGTAGAATCATTTAAGTATTTAGGAACAATGATCTCAAATACAGGCTCTTTAGGATTAGAGTTTAGTGAAAGATTTAAAAAAAAACAAATCAGACAATGGCTAGGTGAAGTAAAATTTTGAAATCAAATAGCCTAAAATTTCATATAAAAATCAGACTATATATCAGTTTAGTGAGATCGGTGTTACTCTATGGACATGCATCATGGTATGACAATGAAACAATCTCCAATAGATCTAGTAGATTTGAGAATAAAGCCTTCAGAAGGATATTGGGAGTTGAATGGTAGGACAGGATTAAAAATGAAAATATAAGAGAGATTACTCGAGTACCATATGGGAATGAGACCATGAGGAGGGGTAGATGGAGATGGTTTGAGCATGCTCTTCGTACTCCCCACGAGAAATTAGTTCACCAAACGTTTATTTGGGATCCACAAGGCACTAGAAGGATTGGAAGACCCAAGCCTACATGGCTTAGGACTATAGAGCGCGAAGTAAAAGATGATGAATGGAGAAGTATTGAATTAAAAGCCCAAGACATAGACGACTGGCGAAATCTTAAAGGGAACTCTGTTCTTGGTGAGCTGAAACTCGAAGAGCGAAAGAAGTTGAACGAATTAGTGTGCTATTTTTCCGGGTCTTGACCATCACGGATAACAGAAGGTTATTCTTTTATTCCACTGTACGAATTCGGTTCTTTCCAAGGACACCTTTATTTTCCTTACCAGAACAGTATAAGAGTTTGGTAACCACCAAGGATGTCACCAAGAGACAGGCTGACCTGGTTAAGATTTAACCACCTCTGATTGTCTTCAATATGCACTCATGAACCTGCAGTAGCCTACAAGTTAGGATGTATACTTAAATGCATATATTGTAATATTATTTTGCTCAAATATAAGTTTTTGTATCAATATTTCTAGTTTTTATGACCTTCCAAAACAATGGTCGATATTCTCTTACTTCCCAGTTAGTATTCTCCTATAGTAGAGGTCCCAAAAATATTTAGGTGCTAAATGTGACACATAATTTCTGAGTAGAGGATTTATGAGTATACCATATGTGGGCTATGCTGTGTAGTTTTTTGTGGGCATATTTTGCACTCTCTCTACTATAAAATGGAATATTTATGCGGGGATTTTTAGTCATAGTTTGGTGTTCCACTTCCTTGCCCTAATAAGTAATTATTTGTGAATGACAATTAGTCTTGAACTGGACACCAAAGTCAACGGATTTAAAACAAATCTATTTAACAAACATAAATGTTGTAATACCTTGACCTTTTGTATTTTATCCACTATGCTGAAGAAACAATTAGTGAAAATCAGGAGTCTATGAACTGGCAGCACTATATATTCTAACAATCTGATTATGGAAAGAAAGTGTTGGTGCATCATCCCCAGACACACAGCTTTACATAGTAGAAGAGAAAGCCAGTGTGCTTAAAGGTAACTATTTTAAAACTCAATAAAATCTGAACACTTTACAGTGATCACACTGTACAAATTAGGCAATACTTTATCGAGGTTGCTATGAGAATATGCCTAGAAAGACATAAATCTAGCAATATGGCACCTTTATCTCTCGTTACCAAATCCGACCAATCACGATCGACCTGACTCTTGAAAACTTCTCTCTGCTATGCAGTATGATAAAGACCTAAATCCAGCAATATGGCACCTTTATCTCTCATGACCACATTGCAATCTGCCTGACTCCTTAAAACATCTCTCTGTTATGCAGTAAAATAAGTACATCTTGGTTCCACCTACCTGTACAGTAAGATCTATGAAGAAATGCGGATGCAAACTGATGCTCTGATATTGTTGCATAATGCTTTTTTTGGGTTCAGCCATGTCGTACTGATTGAAGGTTCCTTTAGGTATCATTCTAAGGGATTTTTGGCTACAGTGATACTCCCAGAGAATTAACCACAGGTTTCCAGAATTCTAACTCCTAGCGCGAGTATCCTTAATATAACTTATAAGGATATCGCATGATATCAGGGGACGTATTTCTTGATACGACACATGGCAATCTTCAACCAGAATAGATTTCCCGCTTTGAGGGGGAAGAGTGGTGAAAATGAAGGGGAGCCGTTATCAAGGTTACCCGGTAGATCCACTACCAGCACTACTATGGCGTATTATTCCTTTTAACGAAGCCATTTTAGCACGGTGTTCTTCCACGATGCTCTGGGTGTTGTTACTGTTTTCAAAGAATATTATCATGCAATCTCTAGCATCTTCATCCTCTGGAAAGTTGAGTATTTAATCTTTCCTCTGCATTATTTTTGGCTCCCTTCTCAAAGTTAAATTGACATAATTTAGGGGTGTTAAGCGGAGCACTGCCCTCCCCGGGGGCGGCCATTATAGGCCGCTGTCATACACCATAAATGCTTTATTTAGTTAGTATTAAGACATTCCCAGTAATTTGCTATAAAGAAGTTCTAGCTAGTTATGCAAAATTATACTAGTGAAGTTAAGCTTTACACATATAATATTTCCTCTTCCAAAAGTTTCTATCGTATTTGATAGGGCCTCAGTGGTAATAGCGTACCCGAGATCCCGGCTCGGGTTAGGCTAGCCTAACTCGTTTTAGTATATTTTAGTAACGTTATCCCCCGTTTAACCTCTTGTATCGTTTTTATTAATTCGGTCAGAGATATAGATAACTTCTAGAATTAGTAGTATAATTCAATACGCTTCTCTTTTAGAGAAATGAGGATAAACCCTTCTTTTCCCCTGGGTGCCGCCAGCTCAGGAGACAACCCTATCTTCCGTCATAGCCATTGAGTAGTGTACTCCGCTTTGACTTGGATAGTGTTTTCTGCTGATCTTCTTTGCCGGCGAGTATCCCGGCTTTGAAATATGACAATAACTAAGGGTATTCTGTCCTGTTGCCGACAACGCTACCAATAGGGGAATAGTCATTCCCCTGCCGGTTACATCGTTGTTGGCATAGGAAGTTCAGCTTCCCTTGTCCACAACCGAAAGTGGGTAGTATAATTGCCACCTTTCTCCCTTATGGACTAATAGACATGTCTTATATCCGGCAATGTCTCAGGATAGGGAATCGTTATTCCTCTGCCGCCCAATAAGGCGCCGGTATAGGAAACTATGCTTCCTTGATTTACAGCCGCAAGTAGGAGGCATACCTGCTGCCACCTTTCTCTGTAAAATATAAGAACCTTTCCCTTCCCCTTCTGTCCTTTAGTGCCGTCACGATTCCTGTGGCCGGTATTCTACAATCACCCCGCTTGCCGGGCTGACTGAGTTACCGGCCGGGCTCCTACAAAGGTGGTTAGGTTGCCACTTTGACCATCTCCCTAACGGAAGCTAATCTCCGGAAAGGTTGAGCCGGACATGACGGCTGCCGGTGGAAACCCATTATACTTTTGAGTATTCTTCAGATCCTTTTTGGAATGCCATCCACAAACCCTGTAACCGGCAGTACAGCCGGAAACAGAAATTTTGGCTGGATGGAAGCTAGAATCAATGTATTCCTTCCTTTCCATTTGAATGCTCATTCTGGAAAAAAGGCAGTAGAGATAGTAGTCCCTACACCCCTAATTATTGTACTAAAATATAATAATACGGCAGTCCTTCTTTCCATTCTTTCTCTCTCTCTGTCAGCTAATGCCGCCAGGTACAAGCCTAACCCGGTAGTATACCGGCAAAACTACAGTATAAGACAATACAGTAGCCAGTATTCCCGCAGTATAACAATACAGCAGTTAGAAAACTACAGTATATAATGATACAGTGGTGTGAAATTTCCAACATACTCTGTGTATCCTTTCATAGTTCATTGTTGAGAGTGTTTAAAAAATGTTGAGGTGAAGTATTACTTCAACATTCTGATGAATCCTAGATCATTGGAACACAAATGATTACCTGTCAGTATTAATATGTTACAAGTGGTGGAGTTAGTGTTAGTATCCACTGACTCCCGCTCTACAAATGAGAGTTATTCCACTCTGTATTTTCACTAATAAGGAAACTAAAAATATTAATATTGTAGGAGGTCACAGCAATTGCATGGAGGGGAAACACAGATATGTGTCTTTCCTACTTCTTTTCTAACTTAATCGGGTCGCTCCAATCGCTTGACCTTGACCTTGCTGACCGACGGCTATGTAAAAGATATCCCTGAAACTACGGAGTCAAGAGATACAGCAAGGGAATCCCACCAAAGGTGAGTATGAGGCTTCCAGAAGAACTCTCTGGGAGCTTCCCTACCTAACAAATCCTTAAAGTTCCTACTGTTCCCTAAGGCTCAATTGAATACGTTTAGGCTTCAGGCACAGGTTCCCACAGGAAGTGGTCCCAGAAGTCATTACCAAAGCCATCACAGAGAATGGGAACCTGCTCCAAAAGTTGGGCATGTCCTCAAAGATGAAATCATTATTAGATCTGCACAATTTCCGACGTGACCATGACCACGGTGCCTCAAATAGTATTCCAGCTGTAAACCACCTTTCGGCCCTACAAAGGTAAAGGCCCAAAAAAGCGGATTATCTGGAAATCTCCAAGGGTGGAGGAGGACGCATCTCGGAAACATGTCCTCAGGAACCTCTAAAAAATGAGAGGTTCCAGGTAGGAGGCAGACTTTTTCACTTTTGGGTTCGTTGGACCTTTGATCCCTGGGTCCACAGCCAAATTATGAATGGATTTGTTTGGAAATGGAACAAAAATCCACCTTTCCATAATTCTTCCAACACTTCACCCCCTTATTGGAAGAATATACCTCAGAACTCTTGAACAAGAAAGTAAGGAGGAAAGCGAAGTACATCAAAATTCAAGGGAAGGCTGTTTTGTGTTCATAAGAGAGACTGAGACAAACCCAGAGTTATTCTACACTTGTCTCCACTCAACAAGTTCATCGAGATCGACAAGTTCCTGATGCTTACAGTGCAACACATAAGGACCCTTCTACCAAAAAGGGGCATATACTGTCTCAATAGACCTGGCAGATGCATACTGGCACCTACCAGTCAGTCTCCTCCTCTCTTCCTATCTAGGATTCAGGCTACAGAAGACAAAATTTGTCTTCACAGCCATGCCCTTCGGACTAAACATAGACCCAAAGATATTCACAAAGCTAACGGACACGATCGTCCAGCACCTATGCTCCGGAAGAGTACAGGTAGTAGCATACCTGGACGATTGGCGGGTGCGGGTAGCATCCAAGACTACTTGTCTGCAAGCGGCCAGAAAGGTGATCCAGTTCCTGGAACACCTGGGCCTCAAGATCAATAACTACAAGTCTCGCCTTTCTCCAGCTCACAAGTTTCAATGGTTAGGAATCAATGGGAACTTGCAGTCACACCACCTCTCCATTCTATTAAAAAAGAGGAGAGAAATTGCGGCATCTTTCAAGAGACTAATCCAACATAGGAGGATTTCAAAATGCCAATAGGAAAGAGTACTTGGCTCTTTCCAGTTCGCAGTAGTAACAGATCCGGTGCTAGAAGCACAGCTGAATGATGCGCCAGGAGTCTGGAGAAGATATGCATCAAACGCTCGAAGATATCAACAAGGTTGACACCGACACGATTGTGCATGCCATTAAGGCCGTGGTCAACGAAAAAGAGTCTAGCACAGAATTCTCTTGCAACCACCACAAACATCAGTGGCGATACACACGGAAGCCTCCCTGAAAGAAGGGGTACGCCATCCGCAAGAAAGGAAAGGGCAAGAAATTGATCATTTCAGTTCATAAAACTTTCACATCAACATCTTGGAGGCTATGACAGTCCTCCTGACGTAGAGGAGACTATCCCCTCGCAGAACAGTCCACATCAGATTGGCTCTCAACAACGATGTGATACTAATATGTCTAATCGACAAGGCTCGAGTTCACCTCACATCAACCACATGATGTTAGCCATCTTCCACCTGGCAAGAAAGAGAAGATGGCATTTATCAAACAGTTCCCCTTCAAGGGTTCGGTGATGTGACGGCGGATGCTCTGTCAAGGTGAAAGCCGATAGAGACAGAATGGTCCCTAAATGCAGGCTCATTCTCCTCTATTTTCGATAAAAGTCACGGAACTGCAGATCCACCTCTTCGCAACGAGCGATAACAAGAAAATCCCTCGTTATGTAGCCCCCTACGAGAACCTTAATCAGAAGTGATAGACGTCATGTCTCTCAACTTGAATGGATGGAATCGAATTTATCTGTTTCCACCAGCCAATCTCCTGCTAAAAGTCCTCAACAAGCTAGGATCCTGCAGAGAAAAAACTCCTGTAGTGGCCCACAAATGGCCCAAAAACAATTGGTTTCCTCTTGTTCTAGAATTGAAACTGTAGCTGTTTCCTCTGTCGTACCCAGTTTTATCCAAACTGGTGCAGAAGTCGGCTCTTACATTTCATCCTCGAGAACCAACAACCTGCATCTCATGGTTTTTTGGCCCTAGCAGCGAACAATAGTTTGGGATCTCGAAGAATGTGGCCGACTTCATTGTAGAGTACAAGTTAAGTCCAACCAGGAGACAATATGGATTGTCTTGGAAGAAAGAGGTAACCCTCGAGAAAATAAGGGGACCAACAGAAATTTCCACAGGTTTCTGTCTCTCTTTCTTCTTTTACCTACTTGAACGAGGCCTGACTTCCACTACGATAACCACGTGTAAGTCGGCCCTGACTAGACCTCTTCTATACGCCTTTGAGACGGACCTCATAAGCGAAACCTTTTTTAAGGTACCAAAGCATGCACTTGACCCAAGCCGGCAACCCCTCCAAAGCCCATTACATGGGCGTTGATCAAAGTGTTGCACTATCCTTTGGACCTAACAATGAGGATTGTACTCTAAAAGAACTAACACAGAAAGTAAATTTTCTGTTCGCAATACCCTCAGAGGCTAGAGTTAGTGAAATGTTGGCCCTATCAGGGATGCAGGCCATATTCAGTTCACAGAAGAGGGAGAACTGAATCCTTTCCCCGATCCTACTTTTCTCGCCAAAAATGAGCTGCCCATCAAAAGGTGGGGTCCTTGGAGAATCTGCCAACTGAAGGAAGATATCTCCCTATGCCCATTAGGGTTTCTTAAGGTCTATCTTCGTAGAACTTCAGACTTCAAGGAAAGACAGCTCTTCCAAGGCGAAACCTCAGGATCAAAATTTATCCATAAAATAACTGAGAGCAATGCTCACCTACTGATTCACAGTGAGGATCCTGACAGCTCACACGCAGTTCAGGATCCTAAGAAAATTGCTTCTTCACGGAACTTCTTCCATCACTACACGAAGCAAGTACATAAAATAAGACATATTGTGGTTGCGACGGGTAGTTTTAAAAAACCGGTCGTCTAAGCCTGCGACAAACAGTGAACTGCTTTGGGACTTTCCAGTGCATCGGGTGCATGGGTACATTTACCAATAAGTGCAAATCACAAAGATGATTAACTCACTGTTCCATATAGGTGCCGAGTGAGCGTTGCATCACGGTGTTCATGCATTTCCAAAATCTTTACAAGTCAGTCCGATTTGGTTTCACATCTCCATTGAGTGGCACCATTTCGATGAAATTACATATTTTTCCGACAGGAGAAAATATGGACCCTGATATGTTTTCAATGTTGGATCAGATTCATTCATATCTGATTGTAACTACAATTGATAATCTAGTTACAAGGTAAAATACTAAACGTATTTGTGTCCTATTACTGCTATCTCTGTTACAGACGAAAAAAGTATACTAGAGTTTTAATTAAGCCCTAGAAGGGCCCAACTTGAAATCAGAATACAGATTTCCAAGGGAGGAAAAAGGTAATCTCTATGTAGATACAAACTTTGAATCCTTATAGTCGAAGTCGACACTTTCCCTGCTAGTTCCAAGCTTAGGGGATATGACAAATAACGGTAATGACATATATAAAGGTCTAGGAGACCATATAAGGAACTGATTCAAAGTAAAGGCACTTTTACAAACCCACAGATATAGTACTTTCAAGTAATTCTCTGGTAAATTTCCATCAGGACGGCAAGGCTGAGCCCAAAAAACTGATTTTGAGCAAAGCGAAAACTCTATTTTTGGGTGATATGGCCATGTCGTCCTGACGGACCCTCCCTCCTTTAAAAAAGGAGTATACAACTATGTACAGAAAGACCCCAACCGAAACTACTCTGTCTGCGGCTATTCATGCTTAAATGCAACAAGGAATAATACGGCATAGTAGTACTGGGAGGGAATCCACCGTTTAACAGTGATAACGGCTCCCCTCCATTTTTGCCTTCAAATGGTAAAATCTATTCGGGGTGAAGATTGCCTATCAAGAAATACGTCCCCTGATATTATGCTATATCCTTAAAAGTTATATTAAGGATACTCGCGCCAGGAGTTAGAATTCTGGAAACCTGTGCTTAATTCTCTGGGAGTATCACTGTAGCCAAGTATCCCTTAGAAAACTACCTAAAGGAGCCTTCCATCAGGACGACATGGCCATATCACCCAAAAATAGATTTCTCGCTTTGCTCAAAATCCATTTTATGCCGCAAAATTTAGCAGGATTTTTATGAAATTGTGCATTCTTTATGCATTTAAATTTTTCAATCAGTCTGTTATGACAGCCACGGCCTAATATAATAATAATAAAAAAAGTTCTTAAAACCGCAGAATATTTAATATTTCACTGTCATAACACAGGGTTCAGTTCTATTCATGGAATTTTATTATTTATATGAAGAATTGCATAAATGTAAAAAGATAATATAGGAAAAAATTGATTTTTACAGCTTTATGACATTGATCTGTAAATTGCATTAATATAAAATACTATTGGGAATCAAGCAGACTCGGATTTATCACTATTTTGTGAGTGTGATTGAAGAACAAAAATTAACACACAAGTAAATTTAGAATTACCTTACAATTTTATTACAATTTTAAGATGAAACATCTTATTCACAATTAGGAACCGAACAACGTTTTGCTATTCTTCAAAACTGATTGACTGGTTATCAATATCAACTTATATATTTAAACAATCCTCTATTAAAATGGCATTTTCCAAATTTCTGTAGATATTTATTCTTAAGCAAGTAATGCATTGCAAATGCACACAGCACACTTTAGCTCTGAGTACATTAGTCCATATTTGGTGTTCTCAATTTGCGTAGGACACACTGATATAATGATATGCCTCTAGTTCTGCTATTCACCCTCTGACATTTGTTTATGTCAGCTCTTACAATGGTTTTACTAACCATGTATAGCATTTGAGAATACTTATTAACTATATTACTATAATATGGGAATCTAAATATCAGATATTCACAGACATTGGGGAGAAAAAATTGAATATCGGTTGTTTTGGTATTGCTTGCTACAGAAACTTGTGTCACTGAGCCTTGCTCTGCCGCAGGACTTATCGGGGAAATATAGTCATCCGCATAACAAAGTTGTCCAATATTATTTTCTTAATATTTTACTGATTGTTTACTGGAAATCATTTGAAGGTCACCTCCAACCGATTTCAGTAAGCATCACTTAATTCTGATTAAACACCAAAAATATTCATATATCTTTCAAAGCAACGTGAAAAATAAAATGCTTCACCTTTCGCCCAGAATAATATGATGGGTATTTGCTTCTTGGAAATCTGAGATGATTGTTGTTGTTGTTGTTGTTGTTGTAGATTACTGGACACTTTGTAAAGTAGTTTAATGTTCAAAAGGGCTCCCTTCCCAAAGAAGCCTCAAATTCTTTTGATATATGAATAGACCTTGGGTCATAGGGATCCATACTGAGTCACTTAGCAATCAGGGGACATTGTTTGTCGAAAGAAAAACTTTTAAATGGAACAAAACAAATAGTCTTTATTTACATGCATAGATATACAGCAAAATATTAAAAATAGATCAGAAGCACAAACAGTAAGATCAAAGGTTAAAGGTCAAAGTTGAGAGACATTAGAGAAAATAAGTGATTCATAATTTTAAAAAAATATTAGTTTAGACCAGGAATGTTTTTCTGTGAATAGAAAATCGGATCTTCTTACTTGGGTTGTTTTATATTCCTAGTGTCCCTGTAATTTATTAAAATCCGTATGGAATAACATTTAGAGAGAGAGAGAGAGAGAGAGAGAGAGAGAGAGAGAGAGAGAGAGAGAGAGAGAGAGAGAGAGAGAGAGAGAGAGAGTACCATCCTCCTCCGAGACTAACAAAGAAGTGGGACTTCTCCTCACTCAGCAAACACATCTAAAAGGTCATCATCACGTGACCATCACATTGCGGCATCGTCCGTTGTGGAAACGTCACATTTCTCTGTGACATCAACTCAGATCTGTTGATTAGAAACAAAAAGGAAACAAGGAAGACACCTGCACGTGAAGAATCTCCCCCCCCCACCTCCTTACCATCTATATATACTACTTTCAAGTAATGTTCTTATGATGATAATAAGAGGTTTATATAAAAAGTTAGTTTTAGAGGTAAATCTATTGTACCAACAACAGCATATTATCAGTATAATGTCTAAATATCAGTAGAAATTAATAGTGAATTATATAATCAGATGCAGTGCATAAATTGTCCAAATTAACACAAAAAATTATAATCCAGGTTATTTATCATTATCATATAGGAATATATGTCAACAAAATGATATTCCCAAAATAGCCAAAAATATATATTAAAACTATAGCATTCCATGAGCAAGCATTAAGTTAAAATCAGAATTCAAGGAATGGTATATATAGTACATTAGATTATATGTTAATAAAAAATATTCCAGAAGGCTACAAAATATATAGTTTAATAAGAAAAACAGTACGTTCAAACTATGTCGTGGATGGGTATCGAGTATAAAAATAGTATATTCATATTATGTTGTCAATGGATATACAGTATAAAAATAGTACAATTAATTTATGTCATAAATGGGTATACAGTATAACAATTTGTAAAATCAAATTATGTCGTAAATGGTTATACAGTATGAAAATAGTTCATTCCAATTATTTTGTAAATTGATATACAGTATGAAATTAGTATAGTCAAATTATGACGTAAATGAGTATACAGTATAAAAATAGTATATTCAAATTGTGTTGTAAATGGATATACAGTATGTAAATAGTACAATGAAATTATGTCGTAATAGGTATACAGTATAAAAATATTATATTAAACTTATTTTCTTAAAGGATGTACAGTATTGAAATAGTAAAATCAAATTATGTCATAAATTGGTATAAAGTATGAAAGTAGTATATTCAAATTATGTTGTAAATGGGTATAGAGTATAAATATAGTACATTCAAATCATGTTGTGTATGGGTATACGGTATAATAAATAGAATATTCAAATTGTGTCGTTAATGGGTATGCAGTGTAAAAAATAGTACATTAAAATTTTGTCGTAAATGATTATACAGTATATGGGAACTGATTTATGTTGAGAAAAGGTGCGATTTTGTGGAATGGAATAACTATACTTTGTGATGAAAAAATACATTCTCTAAGGGCTATGAATAATGTATACATCAATAACAACAAAAAATCATTCCTGGTAAGCCATTCATAAAATACTATAACAAAAATATCATACAGAACGAAGATATTCTAAAAAAAGATATAAATTGTGAAGGAGAATTTTTTTATCTTCTGGTTACAGTGAAGAAATATAATAAATTTCTAAATCTTTAATGAATTTTAAGATTGTGAATTTCACCAAATGCAAAGGAAGAATCAAATCAATGATACTCTGGATTAAGGTAGAATTGCCACTAGCTTCCTTGCTCACACACAATTACCCCATTGAGCAGGTGGGAAATAAGGGTCATGGGGCATAGACAGAGTTGGAAGTCTGAGGACAGGAGTCAGCAGGTGGAGAGCCTCATACTACAGGACCTTCCCGGGGCACTTTAAACTTTATCTCAGCTGCCGCTTGTTATCAGAATCTGGTATTGGACTATCGTGGACTTCTCTCACTTAGGATCAGATTCCTGTGGAAAAAAAAAACAGGATATTAGGTTGAGAAGGTAGATTTTTTCTTTGAGAAGGAATCAAAAGTTATTACAAAGCACATGGAATTTAGGAATGTATTTATAGGGGTTCTAAGAAATGTTTAATAAATAGGTTGACTATGACAACAGGAGTGCACAGCTCTACAGAATGGCCTGGATGTAGAGATGAACAGAAAATAATATGAGTGGTGGAAATGAAATTCCTGAGAAGAGCATGTGGAATGATACATGACCTGAAGGCCTGTTGTTGAAATTGTGCACATGCAGGTGGACAGAAAAGCAGACTGGAGCAGGGGGGGAAATGAACACAGATGTGTGGGTTCTGTACCAAAATTCATGTTCTTTATTCCTGGAAATAACTGGTAAAATTCTAAAGAGTCAAGTATCAAAGTTCACTGCTCACCATGTACTTTGAGCCACCATTATCATGAGGGATATGCTTCAGGGCTTCACTAATTTCATCTTCCACTTTGGGACGAGAAACTAAAAGATTAATTCACAATTTTCATGTCAGCCATAGTAAAAAAGATTCTTGCTAAAGATATTGCTATAAGTTAATGTTGAGAGTAATCATTTCTGTACAGTAGCAAATTTACAGATAGGAAGGTCGCCTTTATATCTTTACACATTAACTCATTTTATTATGGAGAGTGTGAGTGTGCTATTAATGAAATAAAGAGTATTTTGTACTCATTATACTCCCTTAAATCTATTACATCTACCCTTAACCCATTAGTAAGGTCGCTTCACTTGTCTGCTGATCAAATGCAAAGCTCTAATGGTACTCACCTGAAGATTGTGATTAAACAGGAGATCGGGTGAGTTCTTTTCAGTTCTGATCAATCAAGAGGCTCTAATCACCTAAGTGGATTCCAGATGATTTGCTGGGATGAAGATGTCCTCGTCTTGCTTCTCAAGGAGACTAGACTACTCTTCATCGATTATGTGAATCTGCAATTAAATGAAGTTGATATTAAAAACTTTTCATGAAGTATATAAAATAGCAATAGAAAGAATTGATCATCAAAACGGATCGTATCTTTCAGTTTTTACATTATATTTATGATAGAACAATGTTCAAAAGGAAATATTTCACATCTATTTCCATAATCTTAATAAATTTACATTTAAAATGACAATCCGGAATTAAATGGCTCCTCCACTTCAAGTCTTATAATTCATGAATTTGTCGCAAGAAGGAAAAGGAGAGTTATTATTTGTGCATCAACCCAATTGTCCAGCAATAAATCTTGAGGAAAATATAGAGGTTGAAGACCGGAGGCTCTCTGAAAAGAAGTGGAAGATGACTCTAGAGAAGGACAAAGTAAAGAAATGACTGCTTCTGGTACTCACCGATATCAATCCGAGATGAGAAGTGAAGGAATTAACACTTTGAGAGATGACCTGCTTTTCCCTGAGGTCAGACTCTATTTCCAGAATGCAGGTAATGTCTGTTGTTTAGGTACATTGCCTGACCCATCCGGCCATGCAGAGGCTCTTGTAGTTTTGCAGCCTATAGGAAAAAGGTCTTAAAAAGGCCTTAAAAACTCTCCACTCCTGCCCAAGTACTGGCTTGATGCAGACTGCCCAGACTCCAAAATAAAAACCATGAAAAGCTGTCGTATAAGCATGACCTCTCACCAGAGGGCTGATTTGGGTGCCATTTGAAGAAATGGTGGAATTTCCCAAAAGAAGCTTAACAAATATTTCTACTGAAAACATGCAATAAACAAAGAAATAATCTTTTGTAAAAAAGAAAAAAAATAGGTTTAATGCATCTTGCATAATGACAGAAGACAAATTAGGTAAGTAAAATCCATATAATGAATGATTGAAAACCCTAAGTTAATCTTTACTTATTTTTGTGATTCAAAATTAAAAAAGTAATTTAGGACAAAACAGATAAAAGACTTCAATGGGAAATTATTTGAAGACATTTTGGAGAACAAAAGGAATAGAATACTTGTTCAACATTACTTGTCTGTTCCTTGCTGCTTATCTGTCTGTCTGTGTTGCCGAAGAGAGACATCCAATCTCTTTCACCTTTGTTTGTTTCTGCTAATAAAATGAAGTTTTACTTCCCACTAAAAGGAAGAGGAAAAATTAATATCAAATTAAATATAAGACAGTACTGGAATCTTAAAAATGTTCTAATATAGGTCTGATATAGTAAATTATCAAAGAAATATATATTTATCATAAATAATGATAGTATCAATAAAGTAACAATATAGAAAACTTTTGCAAAAGTTATCGACAGGAGAGTAATTTTACTTTTTGCATTTAATTCATTAGGAACAACAAACTCAGATTTCATTCTTTTATTTTCCTTCAATTCATTGAGAGTCGTAACTCCAAAATTTGTTTTTCCTTAAAATCTCACCTCATCTTTTTTGTCTCTTCTCCAAAGTTCGTCTCGGTTCTGTGTTACTTTTCCTCTCACCAGAGGCTGACTAAATGGGTCTGACTGACGCTGCTCTAACATATCAACTTCTCTTGAGTCCTACAGATGACAGTGGTCAATATCCCTTTGAACCAGTCAGTCAATCAGTATGTCTGTCAGTCAGTCAGTCAGTCAGTCAATGTTCAGTTCTACCAGTTCATCTGATCTGTAAAAAGCAAATAGCATCAACATACGAGTGCATTACAACGTTTAAGTACTATGTTGTGATATATCTTCACTCTGATATTTTATTGCAAATCAAAGTGGATCAGCTAAATTAATAAGAATACGTAGTAGCAGCTCAGATCTATTCAGTATTATATATTATTAAATGCATGATATAAGTTCATGGAAAATATATACTTCTGATGAATATAACTTTGAGAGCAGTAACTACAAATCTTACATTTTTATTCAATTGATTAAAAGAAGTAACTCCTTATCATACCCATTTCATACAATTTATTAAGAACAGTAACTCAAAATTCTTAGCCTCAAAATCCTACCTCATCTTATTATTCTCTTCTCCAATGTCAGCTTCAGTTCTGCCTTCCTTCATTTTCTGATAAGAATTTCACTTCATGGGTCTGACGGACACTGGCCTAGCATGTCAGCTTCTCTTAGGTCCTACAGATGAGGAACTGCATCTCTCTGCATCAGTCAGCCAGTCAGTCAGTCAGTCAGTCTTCTGTTCTATCAGTTCATCTGATCTGCAATAGGAAACAGCATCAACATATGAGGCCATTGGAGAGTTCAAGTGATTTACAAAAGATCAAATCTCTGCAATAAAAAGATTAGTGTGATAATCCTTTACTTGGATCCTTAATTGCAAAACTAAATAGATTTACTATGATAATATAATTCCTTAGCAGCAAAAACTCTTCCATTTTACTTTAATGTTCAAACTAATCAAATACAGAACAAAGAACTCACCTGTCTGAAAAGTTTTAAGATCACTTTTTCTCTTTTCTTTTTTGTTGCATGATATGAGTCCTTTGAAGGACTTAGGTAGGAATGTTGTCTTCATTCACCTCCAGAGAGAGAGAGAGAGAGAGAGAGAGAGACTTCTTTCTGAATAGCTTATGCTCTACAGACTTGAACTCTTTTGAACAGAATCCGTCCAGAGCTTTGAGGGAAGATTAGAGACATTTCAGAAGACATTATCAATGTAGGATAATATTGAAAAATACACGTTAAAGGTGATAAAAAAAACTTTTGTTTTCTTCAGAGATTTATTTATGATGATTCCCACTGTTACTTATTACCTACCATCGCCTCTACTATCACCAGCAAGACTTGATTGTCATGAATAGATGTTAGACAATTTTTAAAGTGAATCTTAGTACATTCAAGTCTTGCAGCATTTTGCTAAGAATATTACATTATATAAGTCATGCACTACTTTGTCACTTCAAAAAGAAATAGTTGCATTGAAATGATTAAACAAAAGCAAAGTTCTGATAATATATACAAAAAACTAGAACAAACAGGAGAATTAAGATAACAATAAACATAACAATAAAAGTTTCCTGAAAATATGTTTTTATGAAATGAAGTTAAACTTTCCCTAACATTTGTTATTGTCAAGTAGATATCTGAGGCATGATTAAACAAATATATCAAACACACAAACACACACACACACACACACACATATATATATATATATATATATATATATATATATATATATATATATATATATATATATATATTAATAATAATAATAATAATAATAATAATAATAATAATAATAATAATAATAATAATAATAATAATAATCTTTATATCAGCAAAAGCCATGTACAGAATTACAATAGAGGTACAGTGATCTTACATTTATGACATCAGTAAGAAAGATAAGATATGCAATATTATCGGTGATACAGTACAAACATCAATTAGCAGGTTGATCCCAGAGTTCTAAGGTCTGGGTAATAAAATCATAGTAGCATTATTGCTTAATAATAATGATGATAACAGCAGGACTTCCAGAGAGCAAAGGTATAATATAATAAGTGAATAGAACAAACAGGAGAATGAATATAACAATAAACATAATAAAAGAAGTTTCCTAAAAATAGGTTTTTATGAAAAGACGTTGAACTTTCCCTAACATTTGTTATTGTCAAGTAGATGTCTGAGACATGATTAAACAAACATATCAAACACACACACACACACACACACATATATATATATATATATATATATATATATATATATATATATATATATATATATATATATAAATATATATATATATATATATATATATATATATATATATATATATATATATATATATATATATATATATATATATATATATATATATATATATATATATATATTACAATGACCTTTATAATCTGGAAGTGATCAATATATATATATACTAACCATTAGGGAAAAAAGGTAGTCAAACATGCAAAAAATGAGAAATAGATTTTGGAAGCTGTGACACTTGCTTGAAGAACTTCTTTTTGTTCCTTTTTGTCCTCCATTTATTCTATTTTTTTTCAGCCGAACCTGTCGAATAAAGAAATAATAATAATAATAATAATAATAATAATAATAATAATAATAATAATAATAATAATAATAATAATAATAATAATAATAATAATGAAGGAAGAAGACCACACCATTAAGAAATAAACTTTTGATAAATTCAATGAATAAACGAAAAAGCTAATGAAGAAAACCTGGGCGAAGATTATTATATTCATTATAGAGAGGAGTTATAATGATAATAAAGGAAAGGCAGAAGATGAATATGACGAGAGTTGAAGGCAATGAGGAGATAATTGAAGGGAACAGGAAAGACCGAGATGCAAACACACATGATTGAAGATTCTGACCAAATGATAACGAACAGCATAATTAGAGATAACAGGAGATAATAATAAAACGGAAATTGCTATATATATCAAGTCTCTCTCTCTCTCTCTCTCTCTCTCTCTCTCTCTCTCTCTCTCTCTCTCTCTCTCTCTCTGTATATATAATATATATATATATATATATATATATATATATATATATATATATATATATATATATATAAATATATATATATATATATATATATATATATATATATATATATATATAAATACATATATATCTTCTTAAAAATAATAACTAATAATAAAAAAGCAAAAGCCAAATCTTAAAGAAATTATATATCTGCACTTCGCTATTCATTTGCAAATTGGACCGCTTACGCAATATTATATAAGAGCTCTGTATCGGAGTAATACAGATTGTGATGAAGTTTAATAACTCTCTGGCTCATAACCAGTAATCCGCGAAAGCTGGAAGTCCGGAAGACTATTATTACCAACTTCCTAACTGTTCATAAATAGGTTTATGCAGATGGAGATAGAGATGGCAATCCTGATATTATTCGGACCGGATGGATTTGTTTAGGTTTCGCCTTTGTATTTACAACTGTTTTTGACATCCGTCATTAAAATGGGAAAAGTCTCTCTCTCCCTCTCTCTCTCTCTCTCTCTCTCTCTCTCTCTCTCTCTCTCTCTCTCTCTCTCTCTCTCCTGACGAAATCATCCCGTTTCAGGGGTGGGTGTGAAATTTGTAATGAAAGTCGTCGATATCCTCGAATCTCAAAAATCATCTTGAGAGATCAGAAAATAATTAGCTGATGATGTAATACGAGAAAATATTTTCATAGGAAATTAAACTTTAATCATTTGTTTATATTGATTACGAATAAACTAGGTGAATGTATCGCTATTAGATTATGAAATATTTTATATTTAAAACGATTCTGTGCTTCAATGAATTAGGTACCATACTAATATAATTTAGGGGAAAATATTGTACTGCGCTCAAGGCAACTTTTTACAAGGAGTCACTGAATCACTAAGTTTTATCATGTTGAATATGACATTTATTAGATTCATATCAGTCTTTGCAACCGTAGAAAATATTTCGGTATATCCAAGTTTAGTTGCTCGTTAATATTCGTTTTGAGTAGTTGTTCATCTCCAAAATCTAGAAGTGTTATTTGAAAACTTCTTTAGAAAAGATGTTTTCACATTCCCTCTATATTTCTCTCATTAACTAACGAATGCAAAATTCTTTCCTCTCCTTTACTATGTATCAAGATTCTTGGATTCTTACTCAGTGACTCTGCTTATTATGGAATACTTTTGTTATTCATTATTAATAAATTTGCATATTCTTTATATATTTGTTTCCCATAAAGACACGTACAATACAATTGCAAATGTTGTTCCTCAGCACTTCAGGATATGTGAAAGGAACATCCCTGTCCATTTCGTCTTTTCCTGTCGGCTTTTCAATTCCCTAAACGCACTCTGGCAATGGAAGGAATCGATTGAGGATATGAAATCCAGTTTTCGAACCCAGTGAAATCTTGAAACAGAAATCTAGAGCTGAAAAGAAGACATAAGACACATCTTTCCATTTATGGATGGGAAAGCCGATTGTGGTTTCAGCAAAAGCGATAGGTCTGTTAACCATATAGTGTTAAATGATTTTTTTATCAGTTCAATGCCAATTTAAAAACGTAGCTGAAGTTTTGATGCATAAGACATCATAGTTTACCTCAGGTTAACTAATTACTTTTTCTATCAAGTTAACAAAGAACCACAATAACTTTTTTGTAATTTTCAATGATTTGGCAACGGAAAGATTTCATATTCCTTGATTATACTACAATTGTTTTGTGTCTCATTAATAATAATATCATTTTCTCAACGAAAAATACTTGGTTAGTAATAGCGATAATGAGTCAGCAGCCCATGACATAATCGCTTTGTATCTGTCGAATCCATAAAGGATCTAAGTAATTTAATTACTTTGTATTACATTTGAAATTACTTTAAGCAACCGATTACATTTAACATTCTTAAGACGAAAATAAGATTACATTTGATCTCCATTCGTGGGAATTGAAACCATTAGTTCTTTTTATCTTGTTTTTCTCTTTTTTCCATTTATCTTCTTTTTTCTCTTTATTCGATTTATCTTCTATTTTCTCTTTATTCTTCCCCTCCTGAGGATAAGCTCTGTTCTTTTTTTTCTCTCTGTCTCTCTCTCACTCTCTCTCTCTCCATGAAATCGCGGTAACGTAGAGATCCTTATGTGATACTGTAGTCTCTTAAGTTGGAAGTTAAAATGCGAAATATTGGCCATTCCCGTCTGGTAATTTAGTCTAAATCAGAGTATAGTAGACGCCCGCATTCAGGGTTTTGCCATTCCACGCGAAATTACTTCCATGGGAAATTTGTGTCGCTTTTCGAATTACGACCATTCTGAAAACGTTCGAATAATCGACCTTGATTCGGACATTAATTTTTATCTTATCACCAAGTCTTAGCAAGAGATTTGAATTACTTTCAAATCAAGAATACTTTGTTGTAGTTGGATTATTATATTATTTAGACTAAGTGTCTGGAGATATATATATATATATATATGAACATATATCACAAGCACACGTGATTTTAATTAATGTAAATATCACCCACGGAATGCATTTAATACCGAATTCTATCTTGGGAAATACATATCCACTTGGAATTCATTTTATGGTAACAGCTTCTGGCCGGGTGGTGATTCGAACCACCACCTGTACGGCTAGAAACTATGCTTGGCAGGGACCCTACCGGCTCAGCTATCAAGATAGCTGAGCCGGTAGGGTCCCTGCCAAGCATAGTTTCTAGCCGTACAGGTGGTGGTTCGAATCACCACCCGGCCAGAAGCTGTTACCATAAAATGAATTCCAAGTGGATATGTATTTCCCAAGATAGAATTCGGTATTAAATGCATTCCGTGGGTGATATTTACATATATATATATATATATATATATATATATATATATATATATATATTATATATATATATATATATATATATATATATATATATATATATATATATATATACATATATATATATATACATATATATACATATATATATATATATATATATATATATATATATATATATATATATATATATATATATATATATATAATCTTTCCTATTAGGATGAGCAACATTGCCAAACATATGACTTCTCAGGCTCTCCCCATCCCTCAGGTAGGGGAAGAAAAGTAGTCATATCCTGGTGAGAGGGGGTACCCCGGTCTTGTAATTAGGATTGGGGTGGTGTGGGAAGGGTTGAATCTACGAATGTGCTTTAGCCATCATATTTGACGGGTGACGTAAACTAGCATTGATGTGAAAGGATTAAGAGTCCATCTCAGCCATGAATATTTAATAGGAAATTGACGATGACATCCCTGCGTTGTCTAGTCTGATCCTCCCCATTGTCGTACCCTACCTGGAAAGGTTTTACGTTCTGTTCATGTGGCGATGCTGTCACTCGGCTTGTCATTTCTAGTTGTAATGGAGGCTGGTTTTTTTTTTTTTTTTTTTTCCGGGAAAATATTTTCTCGTCCTTTTATGCCGTCTTTCAGACATGTGTTCCAAGATGATGCCAGTAATAGCCTGTGAAGGAATCTTGGGATCCTTGCTGTATTCATTCGTCTTATCTCCTATGAGAAAAGCCTGTGAGTGAGTGGGATGAAAATGTGCATGTGCCTGTTTTTGGTTCTACCCTAAAATTAGCATATATATATATATATATATATATATATATATATATATATATATATATATATATATATATATATATATATATATATATATATATATATATATATATATATGATAAATTTTTGCACATTTAGACGTGTTTTTCATATTCAAATAAGCCATATATTTTTGATACGTTAATGTCTGGATTCTCTTAACAACCTCGGGATCAGAGCCCCAGGCGAAATCGCACAAAGACAAGAGCTTGTGACCATCCGGGAGTCGAACCCTGGTCCGGCAAACCTGTAGCGACAGTGACTACCACTTGGCCACGTGGTATTCACTGTCGCTACAGGTTTGCCGGACCAGGGTTCGACTCCTGGACGGTCACAAGCTCTTTTCTTTGTGTGATTTCGCCTGGGGTTTTGATCCCGAGGATGTTAGGAGAATCCAGACATTAATTAATGTATCAAAAATATATGGCTTATTTGAATATATATATATATATATATATATATATATATATATATATATATATATATATATATATATATATATATATGTCCTGACCTGTCCTGTCACGCTAAAACGGCATTGCCAAACGCATGACTGCTCGGTCTTTCCCCTTCTCTTGGATATGGGGAGAGGAAATAATTCTGATTAGCCACAGATATCTTTTAATGATGAGCTAACTTTACTATTGGATCAAAGATCCACAGGGAAATTATTCTTATGATAAACATTCGAATTTAATATTAAAAGGTATTGATGGCTTATTTTGATAATGTATATATATATATATATATATATATATATATATATATATATATATATATATATATATATATATATATATATATATATATATATATATATATATATATATGTGTGTGTGTGTGTGTGTGTGTGTGTGTGTATGTTTGTTTGTTTGTATGTATGTATGCATACACTTCACTAACTTCGACTTTTTCCTCTTGTAAGAGGGTGGTTTTAAATATTACAATATCCTTTTTTATAACATGATAATTTTGTAAAGGATGATTTACCAGTTACAAGTATATTATGCCTACTGAATATATAAGGACTTGTTTGCAAGATGTTGGTCATACATCAAAAGATCGTTGGTAAAGAGGTGAACTTGTCAATAGGATAACTTTCCAACTCCTGAATAGAGCTTAATGCTGCAGTGCATCAGAGCAATTTTGTCATTGACCAATTTCCAGCAATTGCATAGAATTAGCAATGGTATTTGGCTTTTTCATCGGCGCTGAATTGGTATGAATTGCAGTCTAAATATATACCTTATGATGAAATGCCTGATCCATCCATTTTCTGCATAACGTATTGGAAATAGCTTTTGGGGGATGGAATTATCGAGTTTAATGGAGTTACGTTCAAAATTTGGATGTTGTGCGAATTTGAAGTATTATGTGCAAGTATATATATAGTTGGAGCCAACAGTTTCCTAATTCAATATTGCATACAATAACGATTCGATTTATAGTTGAATGGGGAGGTAATGAAAATTGGTTAAATGAAGAGTCGATGGCAAGTTGGTTAATAGAGAGGTAATAGAAATTGGGTGAATGGAGATGTAATAGAAATTGGTTGAATTGAGAGGTGAGGAAAATTGGTTGAATGAAGGTTTAATGAAAATTGGTTAAATTGAGAGGTGATGAAAAGTTGGTTAATGGAGAAGTAATGGATATTGGTTAAATGAAGAGGTAATGGAAATTGGTTGAATGGAGAGGTGTTGAAAATTGGTTACATGAAGGGTTAATGGAAATTGGTTGAATGGAGAGATAGAATGGGAATTTGTTGAATGGAGAAGTAATAAAAAACTTTAGTTTAATCAGGAGTTAGTAGGAGCAGTGAATAAAAATTTTGTTTTCGCGACACGTCTTGGACTATTTTTTTTTTTTTTTTCGTTATTAACTTATTCCATGCAATCGTGAAGTCAATGCCTCAAGTTTCCTTATCCAAGTGACCCTATTCAATCCTTTCAATCAATCATTCTATTTTGATTAATTGACACTTTTTCTTGCATTTTGTTTTATGTTATTCATGCACTTCCTCAGATTTTTACAATATTACCTTGATAAATTATCACAATAAATAGAAAAGAGATATGAGTGATGTAAGTGTATAGTCGTGTATTTGAAAATGGAATGTCGTAGGTAATCCGATTTTAGTTGCCTCGGTAGGTTGGTGTTCTAGAGTTGTCGGAAATTCAATTTTTACTCTTAATTCTTTGTTCATTTATCAACATTAGCCTTTCAACATGAAGACATTCTTTCTATCGAGGAGTGACCTCCAATACATACTGCCACATTCACAATCATATTTCTGCATCCCAAGCAAGTAACATTCCCTATAAAATTTCACCAGCATCACGTCAAGTCCCTTACCCACGTTGTGCAATTTACTTATATACGGAATTGCTTATGCCACCAGGAAGTCCTGTTCAGAATAAGGGTTGTTCTCAGAGAAAAATAAATTAGGATTTCTTTCCGCCTCCATTTATTTACGAATCGCGAAGGGCTTCTCCACAGTCAGCGTAGTGTGAAAAATAGTCTGCGCTCATCTGTTTGTTGTTCTGTCCATAAAATACCGATAAAAATGCCGTAGATGGATTTCGGATCTCAATCATATTTTCGCAGATTTATTTTAAGCGCGTAATCGCCAGTTGGGTTTTGAGATGAACTCGTGTGCCGAGCTCAGTCTTAATATTTAAAAGTATGCGTGGGACCGTAATAAGAGTATTCCAGCATTCTAGTCACATACTGGATTGGAAACGTCCCTGGTTGGTGATCGGTGGCCTGGAGTTCGATTCCCGTTCAAACTCGATATTTTATTGTAGTGTCTGCAACCTCATAATCCCTGTGAGCTTATGATGCTGGGTTAGGAGGAACCTGTAGTTCTACTTACTGAATTATCAGCAGCCATTGCCTGGCCCTCCCTGGTCCAAGCTTGTGTGGTCAGTCTTCTGGGCATTGTCCTGCTAGCTAGGGCATTGTCACTGAGCCTGGCCTCTTCCATTCGTGAGTGGCCTTTAACCTTAAACCCCCAGCTACATAACTAATAACTAATCAATGCATCAACTAGTTCCAGAAAATTCACTTGATTAGGTGGAAACCAAAACCAAAATGTGCTATTGAGAGTTGACATTGATGTATGTGGTATCCGAGTGGTTCGTAGTTTGTTATTTTGGGAGGTCTAATTTTAACCATTTATTAATATATGGCGAATCTTCACCAAATGTTCTCACGTGGGAACTCGTTGATATTCAGCTGTGGTAATATTATGAAATCAATTTTAATAGGAAATGACATTAGGAAGTCGCCATGTGAGAGAGGAAGAGGCTGTGTAACTCATTACATTTCGTTCCAACGTCTGTTTTCTTAAGGATTACTTTTAGACAAACCCCGATAGAGAGTTCTAATCAGCCGTTCCGGGAACTATTCCTTTAAATCTCTTGTTCATTCCATTAGAGATATTACCTGATTGATTTCCCTGGGGATTCTGAGATTAATTTGAGATTACCGATTGTAAATTAAATGACGCAAAAGATATTATGCTTAGCGTTCCCCAGTGGTGTTGCTTTTACATACATTTTCACTTAAATATTTTTCAGTTTCTTATTCATATATATCTCTTTACTCAGGCTTTGTTAATGTTTCGGATCATAGGTTTGAGTGATCCAAAATAATGGATGAAAACCGATTTTATGACTTTCTTAGCACAATTATATAATATGATTAACATCATATGGTAGTTCTATATTTCCTATTGTCCAGGTTAGCTCTCTCTCTCTCTCTCTCTCTCTCTCTCTCTCTCTCTCTCTCTCTCTCTCTCTCTGGAATGCTCGTTATACTATAATGATGATATTAATTAAATTTGAAATACCTATGAAAATATTGTGAAATACTTATTGAAGTATATCGC